>NC_081361.1:16493235-16821360 GCF_030684315.1 Stegostoma tigrinum
AGGCACAGTCCCCGGAAATTTAAAATCATAGCCTGTCAAACAGCATCCGTGGAGAGACAGTAAGCTAATGTTTCCAGTCTAGATGAGAGCTGATGTGAAGCCAGCTTGTTATGTTTTCAGTACAGATTCCAGTATTTGCATAATTTGCTCCTAATCTGTAAATTTGAGATAGGCTCCCACAAAAAAACCCACTTAACTGTTACAATCACAGTGATCTCTCTTCTAAGCTGTGGCACACTCTGTAAATCCTTCCCTGTGAATTAACCTCTTCCCTGTGAAATGTCCCTGCAAATTGATACAATCCCGGAAAACCTCTGTAAATAATAACAGCTCAGATAGTCTTTGCCAGTTGAATAGAATTGAATAGAAATAATACATTTCGAAGGGATGATTATTGAGATGATTTTCAAACTTTTAAAACATGCAATCAGCTAACTAAAGGAAGTGAATTCATAGAATCCCTACAGCGTGGAAAGAGGCCCTTCAGCCCAACAATCCACACCGAACCTCAGAGCATCTCACCCAGACCCATCCCCCTCTAACCCACCTAATCTCCACATCCCTGAACATAAAAGAGCTAAATTTCGGAGGTGAGTCATACTCGGAGAGCCATACAGCCACAGAGCACAGAGCCAGACTCTTTGGTCAAACCAGTCCATGCTGAACATAACCCCAAACTGAAGTAGTCTTGTCTACCTGCTCCTGGCCCATATCCTTTCAAACCTTTTCTATTCCTGCACTTACCTAAGTATCTTTTAAATGTAACTGTGCCCTCATCCACCACTTCCTCAGGGAGTTCATTCCACACGCAAACCACCTTCTGTGTAAAAAACTTGACCTTCATGTCTTTTTTTTCTCTCCTATTACCTGAAAAACATGCCCCTTTGTCTTAACGTTCCCCATCCTAGGGAAAAGAACCTACCATTAACCCTAGTTGGAATAATATCAAGGCTACATTTGACCAAGCGTAGCAAAAGGAGCCCTGGCAAAACTACAGTTAATAGGAATCTGGGGAAACTCTCTACTGGTTGGAGTCATACCTACCACAAAGAAAGATGATGGGGTTTGTGTGATGGTCAGTCACCTTAGCTCCAGGACATCTCTGCGGGAGTTCCTCAAGTTAGTGCCCTAGGCCGAACCATCTTCAGTTGCTTCATTGATGTCCTTCCCTCCTTTGAAGGGTCACAAGAAAACATGTTCACCAATGACTGCACAACGTTCAGCACTATTCGCATCTCCTCTGATACTGAAGTAGTACACGTTCAAATGTAGCAAGACCTGAGATATGTCCATGTCCGGGCTGACAAGTGGCAAATAACATTTACTTCACTCAAGCGCCAGACAATGACCAACTGCAGCCACAAAGCCTCTGATCATTACTCCCTTGACATTCAGTAGCATTTCCATCGACATCCTGGGGCTTATAATTGACCAGGGGCTGAAGTGGACTAGCCACAGAAACACAATGGCTACAAGAGCAGGTTAAAGGCTAGGAGCCTCTGAATTCCAGACTCCTCAAAGCCTGTCAGCTGCCAATAAGGCACAAGTCAGGAGTATGACGGAATACTCCCAATTTGCCTGGATGAGTGCAGGCCCAACAACATTCCAGAAGCTTGACGCCATCCAGGATAAGACAGCCCACTTGATGGGCACTACCCCACAAGCAGCCATTCCTTCCACCATCAACATTCAGTTAACAGCAGTGCACTATCTACAAGATGCACCACTGAAATACACATGGCTCCTTGGACAGTAACTTCCAAATTCCATCCCCTATTCCCAATTCCTCCGCCTCCGCCACATCTGCTCCCAGGACAAGGCATTCCACTCCCGCACATCCCAGATGTCCACGTTCTTCAAGGACCGCAACATTCCCCCCACAGTGGTCGAGAACACCCTTGACCGTGTCTCCTGCATTTCCCGCAACACATCTCTCACACCCCGCCCCCGCCACAACTGCTCCAAGAGGATCCCCCTCATTCTCACATACCACCCCACCAACCTCCGGATACAACGCATCATCCTCCGACACTTCCGCCATCTACAATCCGACCCCACCACCCAAGCTATTTTTCCATCCCCACCCTTGTCTGCCTTCCGGAGAGACCACGCTCTCCGCGACTCCCTTGTCCGCTCCACACTCCCCTCCAACCCCACCACACCCGGCACCTTCCCCTGCAACTGCAGGAAGTGCTACACTTGCCCCCACACCTCCTCCCTCACCCCCATCCCAGGCCCCAAGATGACCTTCCATGTCAAGCAGATGTTCACCTGCACATCTGCCAATGTGGTATATT
This sequence comes from Stegostoma tigrinum, assembly GCF_030684315.1. Lineage (NCBI taxonomy): Eukaryota > Metazoa > Chordata > Chondrichthyes > Orectolobiformes > Stegostomatidae > Stegostoma > Stegostoma tigrinum. Next base: position 16,495,533 of record NC_081361.1, read on the forward strand.
GTATCCATTGTACCCGGTGTGGCTTCCTCTACATTGGGGAAACCAAGCAGAGGCTTGGGGACCGCTTTGCAGAACACCTCCGCTCAGTTCGCAACAAACAACTGCACCTCCCAGTCGTGAACTATTTTAACTCCACCTCCCATTCCTCAGACGACATGTCCATCATGGGCCTCCTGCAGTGCCACAATGATGCCACCCGAAGGTTGCAAGAACAGCAACTCATATTCCGCTTGGGAAGCCTGCAGTCCAATGGTATCAATGTGGACTTCACAAGCTTCAAAATCTCCCCTTCCTCCACTGCATCCCAAAACCAGCCCAGTTCTTCCCCTCCCCCCACTGCATCACAAAACCAGCCCAGCTCATCCCCTCCCCACAATGCATCCCAAAACCAGCCAAGCCTTCTCCGCTTCCCTAACCTGTTCTTCCTCTCACCCATCCGCTCCTCCCACCTCAAGCCGCACCTCCATTTCCTACCTACCACCTCATCCCGCCTCCTTGACCTGTCCATCTTCCCTGGACTGAACTATCCCCTCCCGACCTCCCCACCTATACTCTCCTCTCTACCTATCTTCTTTTCTCTCCATCTTTGGTCCGCCTCCCACTCTCTCCCTTTTTATTCCAGTTTCCTCACCCCACCCCTCTCTCTGATGAAGGGTCTAGGCCTGAAACATCAGCTTTTGTGCTCCTGAGATGCTGCTTGGCCTGCTGTGTTCATCCAGCTCCACACTTTGTTATCTTGGATTCTCCAGCATCTGCAGTTCCCATTATTACTGATACAACTTCCAAATCCATGGTCATTTGCATTGACAAGGACATGAGCAGGAAATACAATGGAACAGCACCACCTACAAATTCCCCAGAAGTCATTCACTAGCCTGATTTGGAATTACATCACCATTCCTTCAGTGTCACTGGGTTAATGTCCTGGAACTCCCTCCCTGAAGGCATTGTGGTTCAACCTTAGGACACATGGATCACTGTAGTTCAAGAAGCTATCTCACTACTACCTTCTCAAGGGAAACTAGAGATAGGCAATAAATGCTATGCAGCCATGAATGAAAAATAAGCAAAACTCATCCCTGGCATTTACCCAGACTACCAGATATGGTTCTGAATGTTAGTCTTCACACACTCTGCATGGAATCTTTTGCTACACAGTCTAGAGAAGGATGTAGAAATGTCACTCTGCTTGGGCGTGAGCCGACCATTCTCACACAATTCTCAACTGTTTGCTTGTGTATATTTGTCCCATCAGCACGCAAAGTACTGAATAATACACTAATAGAATGAGTGAAAGATAACCAGGAGAACAAACACTGTGATATTATAATAGCAATGTTAATTGGCTGACAATCTGACAGTCTACATTTAACAATTCAGTGATGAGTCCAAATCCTAGCACGACAGCTGGTGAAGTTTAGTTTTGAACTGTATATGCAAAAACAAAATGTTTGTGTGTTGGGCAAGGCCCTTAGGCCAACTTCAACCAAAGTTGTTTAGATAATCCCTCAATCAAAGCCATTTGGTAGGGGCCGTCTAACCACTCCCACTGCAAGGTAAGTTTGAGGTGGAGGATGGTATCTATGGACTCCAAGCAGGAACCTGGTCGCCTGCCAACATTGCACCCTATTTGACACTGTAACACAGTCATGACTTAAACCTATATTCCCAGGGCTTCCAGCCTCTGACCTGCTCTTGTAGCCACTGTGGCTGGTCCAGTTCGGCCCATGGTCAACTGTAAGCCCCAGAATGTTGATGGCAATGCTACTGAATGTCGAGTGAGTAATAATCAGAGGTTTCGTAAATTCACACCATAAATCCCCGATAAACTTTCACAATACACTTGTCTTTTTTTTATCTTACACAGTTAAAACACAATGAGCCAATATCGGATAACCTAATACACCGGTTTCATCGAAGTTGGCAACTATTCCTGCCAGTGGGAAGCCAACAGAAGGATGTCCCTGATAAGCCAAGTTTCTGCACTGGCAGCTCCAGATTGGCCAACTCGCACCAGCTTGTCTTGTGACCGTGCCAAACAACCCAAGCAGAAGTAAGATATGCTACAGCATCAAATTGCGGGAGCACCAACACAAATCTCTCGCAAGTATGGCTAAACCCATGAGAGTGTTAAATTTCTGTCCCTCTGGGACAATGTGAAGTTGCTACAGTAAATGGAGACAGTGGTGTGAAGCTAAAACTGAACATCAAGGAGGGGCGTGGGGTGGTGTGCAGGGGTTTGGGGGTGTGGGGGGAATGTCTGTCAATAGTTTTGAAGTTAGGGGAAAATATCTTCAACCAGCAGTCATTTTGTCCAGCAAGGAAGACATTGAGAATGGCTGACTATCCCAATGAAGATAATGTGTTTCAAAACAACTGGGTCTCCACTCCAATCCTGCAGGAAAAGGGAGCTGCCCTGGCAAAGAAGCTGGCCACCCGCATGAGCCCAAGTTGTGCCTGCCTCTTTGTTGGTGGAACAATCCCTCTTCCGTAGCTACATTGGCCCTAAACCCACCTCTTCGTCTGTTACATTTATGATCGTATCAGCACTATCTTGTGCTCCCACAAGGAGCTCGAACAGTTCATCTACTCCACCAACACCTTCCACCCCAACCTGAAGTTCACCTCGACCATCTCTGATACCTCTCTCTCCTTCCTGGACCTGTCTGTTTCCATCTCTGGCAACCACCTGGAAACCAATATACATTTCAAGCCTGCCGACTCCCACAGCTACTTAGAATACACCTCCTCCCACACACCTTCCTGCAAAATGGACATCTCCTATTCCCAATCCCTTCCCCTCTGCTGCATCTGCTCCCAGGATGAGGCATTCCACTCCCATACGTCGCAGATGTCCTCGTTTTTCAAAGACCGCAACTTCTACCCCACAGTGGTCGAGAACGCCCTTGACCGTGTGTCTTGCATTTCCCGCAACTCATTCCTCACACTCCCTCTCGCAATAACAACCAAAACAGAATCCCCTTCATCTTCACGTACCACCCCACCAACCTCTGGATCCAAGGCATCATTCTCCGACAATTCCACCATCTGCAATCCAACCCCACCGCAAAAGACAATTTTCCCTCCCCACCATATCTGCTTTCTGGAGGGAACCACTCTCTCTGTGACTCTCTTGTCCGCTCCACACTACCCTCCAGCCCCACCACACCTGGCACTTTGCCCTGCAAATGCAGGAATTGCTACACTGCACCCCCCTCACTCCCAGGCCCCAAGAAGGCTTTCTACATCAAGCAGATGTTCACCTGCAAATCTGCTAATGTAATATATTGCATCCGCTCTTCCTGTTGTGGCCTCCTCTACATTGGGGAAACTAAATGGAGGCTTGGGGACTGCTTTGCAGAACACCTACACTCAGTTTGCACTAAACAACTGCACCTCCCAGTCATGGACCATTTCAAATTGCCCTCGCATTCCTCAGACGACATGTCCATCCTGGGCCTCCTGCAGTGCCACAGTGATGCCACCTAAGGTTACAGGAACAGCAACTCATATTCCACTTGGGAACCCTGCAGCCCAATGGTATCAATGTGGACTTCACAAGCTTCAAAATCTCCCCTCCCCCTATCGCATCCCAAAACCAGCCAGCTTGATGCCACCTCCCTAACCTGTTCCTCCTCTCACCTATCCCCTCCTCCCACCTCAAGCCCCACCCCTATCTCCAACCTACTAGCCTCATCCCGCCCCTTTTACCTGTCCATCCTCCCTGGACTGACCAATCTCCTCCATAACTCCCCACTGACACTCACTTCTACTGGGTCTATCCCCACCTCTTTGACCTGTCTGTCTCCTCTCCACCTATCTTCTCCTCTATCCATCTTCTTTCCTTCCCCCCTCCCTATTTATTTCACAACCTCCAACCCCTCCCCCATTTCTGAAGAAGGGCCTCGACCCGAAACATCAGCCTTCATACTCCTCTGATGCTGCTTGGCCTGCTGTTTTCATCCAGCTCTACACTTTGCTATCTCAGATTCTCTAGTATCTGCAGATCCTACTATCTCTGAGCCAACTATTGTTAGCAGCTTATCTCTCAGGTTCTTGAAACCATTGATCAGAAGGAGGAACATAACCTAAGTGTTCTAAGGATCACATTCATGACGATGAAGGTGTGGAGATGGTGACAGAAGCTTTAATTGACAACTACCTCTGCTAGCTCTTGTTAAAACAGACTACCTCTATGCAGCGTGCCGAGAATGAGGAAATGCAGCGCCAGGCTAACCACCCAATGACTAGCCTCTTTTCTGTTTGTCTACAAGAGGCCAGTCTGGAAATTCCAGGAGAGACAGCCTTGGAAAAATGAGGCAAGGTGGACAACATTGGGTGCTGCATAAGGCAAGTGGCAGATGAGGAAGTTTCTATCTGAAGAGCCTGAGGAGGCCTGAAGATTGCCAATCCATTCAGCCAGCTTTCTTCCCTATCTGAAGGTGAAAAGGGCGTAGGGATGGTCCAGGATTTTGCACTGCAGCATCAAAACATGGAAAAGATGCCTGAATTAATTCATGACTTGCTGGACTGACTCACACTCATCTGAAGGTAATGTGTTGAACAGAGAAAATAACTGAGATTTCACAGACCTAACTTTCAACATTTTTATTTCATGTCTTTTATTGTACAAGATCAGGCCATTGTAAGGTGTGAATTAATTGAAAAGAAAGATATCTTTTCAAATATTTACTGTGCTACTGCTTATTTTTTTTAAATATAGTGTGTATTTATAGACGGACTTTGGTTACAGAGGAGCTTCCTCAGCTACCTCAAAGCTCCTCTTAACACAAATTTCCAGATTGACCCCTCCACTTTGACGTACAATGATTTTATTGAGTTTAGTTCTTTCATGTTAGTCATGTTCTGAGACATTGCACATTGCTGCTTGGTAAGATGACGTTGAGAGGCAGCACACAGGAAGATAAGAGATTAAAGCAAACAGGCAAGAAATTGGCAGGGACCGACAGAAATACAAGTGCAGGAGATAAATGATAGAGGCTCTATAAGGAACCCTTCATCTGTGATCCGCTTCCCAGTTATAACTCAGGCCCCGTTTATGATATTCGTGGCAGATCAGAGGTGTCTGAATACTGGTGGAACAACAAAGTTAGAAAAGAGCCATGTATTTTTGAGGTCATATCCTGGATGCTGTGGCCCACTTGACTGGGACCCAATCCGACAGTTCCAATGTTCACTCCATTCACCACTGTTGTACAGTAGCATCAGTGGGTACCGTCTACAGGAATCACTGCAGTGACTTAGCAAAACTCCTTCAACACCACCTTCCAAAGCCATGACCATCTAGAAGAACAAAGACAGTAGATTCATGGAAACAGCACCTCAAAGGGTCACATCATCCTGACTTGGAACTTTTCTTCAGTGATGCACTAAATGTTCTTCTCATGGGAACAACAATAACATCAAAATTCTTCTTTAAAAGCATTAGAACAAAATATAATAGCTGACTGGGTTGACCAAGAAATCTGTTTGCTTCGGCTCAAGTAAGACAAACTTCAAATGGGGTCCACAGTTAAATTGTTCACGTTACAACAAACACTGCAAATGGAGAATGTGTCACTGAATGTGTAAGCAATAATAACAGCAGAATCAGCATGGCTCAGTGGTTAGCACTGCTGCTTCAGAGTACTAGGGGCTTGGGTTCAATTCCATCCACGGGTGACTGTCTGTTTGGAGTTTGTACATTCTCCCTGTGTGTGTGGGTTTCTTCTGGGTGCTCTAGTTTCCTCCCACGGCCCAAAGATGTGCAGGCTATGTGGGTTGGCCATGTTAAATAACAAAAAAAGGGGGCAGCACAGTGGTTCAGTGGTTAGCACTGCAGCCTCACAACACCAGGGACCTGGGTTTGATTCCAGCCTCGGGTAACTGTCTGTGCGGAGTTTGCACATTCTCCCCGTGTCTGTGTGGGTTTCCTCTCGGTGCTCCGGTTTCCTCCCACAGTCCAAAGATGTGCAGGATAGGTGGATTGGCCATGCTAAATTTCCCATAGTGTTCAGGGATGTGTAAATTAGGTGGTTTATATGGGGATGGGTCTGGGTGAGATGCTCTGAGGGTCAGCGTGGACTTGTTGGGCCAAAGGACCTGTTTCCACACACTGTAGGGATTGTCTTTAAGATAAATCATTCAAAATATAACAAAGCACTGAGGAAATGGGCATGTGTAGATTTTGATCTGAAGGATCTTAAAAGTGACATTGAGTATGTGGAAAAATTAAATACTTTAAGCTTGTAATCATATAATTAAATCAGAATATGGAAAGAAGTGTAAGAAATACTCAGCAGGTTTTCCAGCATCTAAGGAGAGAGAAGCTGAATTAACCTCAAGTTAAATGTCACTCTGCATCAGAACTAAATAAACTTACAGTGATACAACACTTACAGCCAGGTAACATAAACTAAATTAAGTAAATTCATTGTGAAAAGATTTTCTTTTGTCAAACAAGTATTTTACATACACTAATTTTTTGTGAATGTAGGTATACATATTTCATGCTTGGTGCAATGAAATTGTAACATAAAACATTTGTGTGAAATAAGGTAATTCAATGAATTGCTGAATGATAAGCAATACTTCAAATAAATCTTTTCGTAGAAACCTTCTTGAGGCCGTATTTTCAATTTTACCTGTCAATTCCTCGCACATAGCAAATATCTGAGTTAATTATTTCAGTGAGTCAATTTATGACCTTGTTTTAATATATTTATCTCTCATCCCTTCATTTCGTAAACAGAGTTTGGGTATCCCAGCAAGTCAATTAAGTAAATCAGGAATCAAAAGTGAATGCCAGTAATGGTGTTATGAAGTCTTCAGGGCAGAAAATCTGATGACCTTCAATAACCTGAAACTAGGTCTACAGCATGTGATCAGATTTTAACTGTCCTCTGAAATTGCTTAGCAATTCACCACTACAATAGAAATAAAATCAGACAGCTCTCTTGGTCATAGGCAGGCTGGAAAGTATTGTACACTGTTCATCACCATTTGTCATTCCTCAGGCTGCTGAAGCAATCCATGTTCACATATGGCAAGATCTCAACAACATCAAGTTTGGGCTGATAAGTGGCCAATGACACTGTTGCCCATAGATGTCACCAACGACTTCTTTCAATAAAAATCGAATCTTTACCATTGACATTAAGCAGCATTATCATCACTCTATTATCCCCATCAATCACCATCCTGGGCTTTAACACTGACTATTCTAGACCAGCTACATTAATAGTAACTATAAGAGGTGAGGAACTCAGCAACAAATAAATTAACCTTCTGTTTCCCCAAAGCCTGACCACCATCTCCAAGGCACAAGCCAGGGGTATGATGGAATACTGCTGGCCTGAATGAGTGTCGCTCCAAGGATTGACAAGATGCTTAATGTCATCCAGGACACTATAGCCCCCTTGATTGGGACCCAATGCAACAGTGCCAATGTTCATTCCATTCACCCCTGTTGCACAGTAGCATCAGTGGGTACCATCTGCAAGATTCGCTGCAGTAACTTACCAAAACTCTTTCACCATCACCTTCCAAACCCATGAACGCTACCATCTTGAAGGACAAAGATAGCAGATACATGAGAACAGCACCTCAAAAGGACACAATATCGTGAGTTGGAATCATGTCAATATTTCTTCATTGTCACTGGGTCAAAGTCCTGGAACTCACTTTCTAACAGTGCCATGGATATACCTATGTCATAGGCCCTGAAGAAATTCAAGAAGACATCGCTCACACAGCCTTCTCAAGGGCAATTTAGGATGTAATAAAATTTAGCTCAGGCAGTACACTCAGATCTCCATGAAGCAATTTAGAAAAAATACTCAGGTGCAACAACAAAGGTGGAACTTGCTTCGTTGACTTCCTCAAAAGCATCAGTGGACCTGTGCCTAAATTGTGAGGACTATCACAAAGAGGTCCAGCAGCGGCTAGTCTGTTAAATCATATGCAGAATATCATATCTTTCGGACACAGATGCCATCATCACCATCTCTACCGCTCATGGTAGAATAGATATAACAGAAATGGCAGCAGAGTGATCAACATTCAGCAGGAAGTGGGCCTGGGAGTCCTCAGCTTTTAGTCTGGGCACCACAAAGTCTAATGGCATCAGGTCAAACACAGGCAAGAAAATTTATTGCTGAATACCACACACAGATGTCCCCACCCGTAGTGTTGGGTTTAAAAAACAATATCTTCGAACCAGACATTAAGGGTTAATTGCTCACGGCGATGAGCAATTGAAGGAAAGTGGAAAAGTATGTGAAAAACAGGTATAATCCAAAAACAGCCTGTTTTGACTGGGAAGCAAACACGTGACATTGAACTTCCTGTGAGAATTGTCCTATTGTGCAGTAACATGGCACCATTTGGATTAGCTTTTTAGCTGTTAGATGGATGGAAAAGCACCATAGTCGCTTTGAAAATAGAGATTCAGAATAGAATCTTAGTTTCAGAGTAGTATTGATATCAGGGACTTTGCCCCAGTCCTCAGACTTTTCACTAATGGGCTTGAGTTAATAAGACCGGCACCATGGAATCTGGGACAGAGCTCCAAGTGCCATGGCCACCAAAGTTCCCAAAGGATAAAAGGCAGTGACAGGCTTACTTGTTTATACAGAAAAGTGTATTGTGTGGTTTAAGCTAATAGGTTCGCACATACCTCTCATACACATTATGTAGATCAAGCCAATACATTAGCTTTTTATTTAGATACACATGTCTTCTTCTACTAATTTTGATCAGGCCTTCATGAACACAGCCTAACAACGCACCATGACTTGATATCGGTATTTCTCCAAATTGAATACCAGTTAGAAGATGCTTGGAGGGGAACAAAGGCACTGAATGTACTCAATGTCCATCACCATAAGTGGCTCAGTAGAACCATTACTGAACAAGTTGACCTAGATTGAAGGACATCGCTGCAAAACTAGGTCTGCAGCTGATGGCAAGGAAAGCAGAACTATGGAAAATTTTCCCCACTCATCTACCTGTGGCAGATGCATAAACATGTGGCAGTTTTGGAAGGTGCTGCTACCACACAGTTCTTGTGGAGACAAAGTTCCAACTTCCTTCTGAGGACACCATCCATTCTGTTGTACTTCCATGGTACACAATTGAATAGACTTTGATAGGATGTAGTCACCGGGAATCAATGACGTTCATCAGCAACAATAGAATTGTGTTGAACTACAATGTGTAAACTTTATGGCCTGGTAGCACTGTACAATTTCTATCAGACCAAGGGATCAAACCTGGATCCATGAGGAGTGTTGGAGAATATTCCAGAAGCAGCATCAGGTGCATTGAAAATGAGGTGCAACTTGGTGAAGCTATAACATTAGACTAAATTCATACCAAACAGCCTAAGAAAAGCTAACTAACAGCTGGCCATTAATAATGGCAGACAATTAAACAAATAATGGGAGAAAAAAGCTCTATGAATATTCCCATCTTCAATGATGGGGAAAACAGAGCACATGAATGCACATGACTAAATTGAAGTACTTGTAGTCAGTCAGCAGTGATGACTGAACAATCCATTTTGCTTCCTCTTGGGATTCCAACATCATAGATACCAGTCTCTAGCCAATTCAATTCACACCATGTAATACCAGGAAATGTCTGAAGGAAATGGATACTGAAAAGGCGATAGGCGTTGATAACATTCTGAATATAGTACTGAAGACCTATGCTCCAGAACTCTATCTATACATAATTAAGCCAGTCCAGTTCAGATGCAATGTCAGCATTTAGCTAGTAATATAGAAATTTGTCCAAACCTCAAAAATGCTGCTATCACTGACTTTTGCTTCATCCCATGAATAAATGGAAGCAACTGAAAGGGGCGACACGCAACAACTAGAGCAAAAATAAGAACCGTTATTGTAGGAATCGGCTGTTTGGTCATTGCCACGTGACTGAATATGTACAATTTGTGCTGTTCCCACACTCAATCATTAGCTTTTTAATCCCCATAGGTGCATGGTTCCATTACCTTTAAAGTTAGGGGTTTTTCAGCTTTCCCTCAAGCCTTCTGCTCTCTCACAGAAATCACTAAGCAGTCAGCTGTGGCTCACTCAGCGCCATATTTCATTCATTCTCATCAGTAGATTGTTAGGCTCAGTTCTAACCCCTGTTGCCTGGGATTAGGCTTGCCATTTCTCATCAGGGTGACAGAGACGGGATGAAGGGTCACCTCTGCCGCACCTCTGTGTACCCATCCAAGCATCAGATTAGTCACCGCCTGGTTGGAAAGATACCGATTCTAGATACAAAGAAAGCTGGATTATTGACCATAAGTCCTGACCCCGCTCCCTACAATTTTAAACACACGTACCAATAGTTACAAGAACAGCTCCTTCCCTGCTGTTATTGGACTTCTGAATGGACCTCGCCAGTTTCAATCTCATGTTGACCTTGCTTTTCATACATCTCCTTTGCATCTGTAGCTTTATATTCCTCACTCTGTTCAATCACCCTGCGATGTTGGATGCACGATCTGCAGTATTGTACACAAAATATAACTTTTTTCTGTACTTAGTTACTTGTGACAATAAAAAGTCAAATCAAATCAAAAACTATTATCGGGATTAATGTTGTGTTTCTCACGACTGACCCTATATGTCACAATGCCATGATTTTCAATCACAAAAATAAGTAATTTAATGCAGGGTTATTGCTCCAGCTTCATTCATGATTGATGACTGTATCGACACCACCTCGTGCTCCCACGAGGAGCTCAAACAGTTCATCCTCTTTGCTAACACCTTTCACCCCAACCTTAAGTTTGCCTGGATCATCTCTCCTTCCTGGACCTCTCTGTCTCCATCTCTGGCATCCACCTGGAAACCAATATCCATTTCAAACCTAATGACTACCACAACTACCTAGAATACACCTCCTCTTACCCACATTCCTGCAAAAAGGCCATCGCCTATTCACAATTCCTTCTCCTCCGCTGCATCTGCTCCCAAGATGAGACATTCCGCTCCCGGACAGCCCAGATGTCCTCTTTTTTCAAGGACCACAACTTCCCCTCCACAGTGGTCGAAAATGCCCTCAATCATGTGTCCTATATTTCCCACCACTCATGCCTCACACCCTGTTCCTGCAATAGCAAACAAAACAGAATCCCACTCGTCTTCACACACCACCCCACCATCCTCTGGATCCAACGCATCATTCTCAGACATTTCCGCCATCTGCAATTCAACCCAACCACCGAAGACATTTTTCCATCCCCACCCTTATCTGCTTTCTGGAGGGACCACTCTCTCTGTGACTCCCTTGTCCGCTTCACACTCAAACCCCACCACACCCGGCACTTTCCCCTGAAAACACAGGAAGTGCTACACCTGCCCCTATACATCCCCCTCAACCCCATCTCAAGACCCCAAGAAGACTTTCCACATCAAACAGATGTTCACCTGTACATCTGCTAATGTGGTATACTGTATCCGCTGTTCCCGTTATGGCCTCCTCTACATCAGGGAAACCAAGCGGAGTCTTGGGGACCGCTTTGCGGAACACCTACTCTCAGGTCACAACAAACAACTACACCCCCCAGTCACAAACCATTTCAACTCCCCTCCCCCACTCCTTGGACAACATGTCCATCCTGGGCCTCCTGCATTGCCACAATGACGCCACCCGAAAGATGCAAGAACAGCATCTCATATTTCGCTTGGGAACCGTGCAGCCCAATGGTATCAATGTGGACTTCACAAGCTTCAAAATCTCCCCTCCCCCCACCGCATTCCAAAACCAGCCCAGCTTGTCGGCACCTCCCTAACCTGTCCTCCTACCTCAAGCTGCACCCCTATCTCCTACCCACTTACCTCATCCCGACTCCTTGACCTGTCCGTCCTCCCTGGACTGACCTATCCCCTTTCTAACTCCCCACCTACATTCACCTTCACTGACTCCAACTCGCCTCTTCGACCTGTCTGTCTCCTCTCCACCTATCTTCTCCTTTATCCACCTTCTAATCTGTGCCCACCCTCTCCCTATTTATTTCAGAACCCCTTCCCCTCCCCCATTTCTGAAGAAGGGTATTGACCCGAAACGTCTGCTTTCCTGCTCCTCTGATGCTGCTTGGCCTGCTGTGTTCATCCAGGTCTACACCTTGTTATCGCAGATTCTCCAGCATGTGCAGTTCCTGAATATGTCGTCTGCAGGTTCTGAGAACTTGTGGTATAAACGTATCTCTGAATATGTCGTCTGCAGGTTCTGAGAACTTGTGGTATAAACATAGTCTTGATCCCCAATACTCATCATATGCTAAGACTTCATGTAGCAGAGCAGTAATGCTATGATCTTAGCTAGAATTGTAAATGTTGCTGCCTTCAAAATTAGTCTATCATTCACTAAAAGCCAAATGAAGCTTTTTACAATGTTGTTCAGAAACTGACAAATGCTGCTGTCTTCTCCGACTGAATTCTCTGTGCGTATACCCATGGCTCAGTGGTCAGATTCGTTTACTGCCTTTTGTGCCACCTAGCCCTAGCTTGTGTGAAAAACTCTTTTAGTTCCAATGCAATGAGCTCAAAAAATTATGAACAATTGGGTTTTGAAAAGCTTCAATCAAAGCTTGTCAATTAATGATTTCAAAATCTTGGGCTGCTTATTTCTGCCTTTCATCATTACATCCCTTTCAAATCATAAAAAGACAGACGTGATGATAGTACTACCAACCCAACATCATCTCACTTTAATTTTTTACCAGCACAGGAGGAAGGGTAATGCAACTGATTAGAAAACAGAAAATCAAGCTTTCAATTTCCACATCTTTTCTGATACTCCAGTGCTGCACTGTCACAGATGTTAAACAAAGGCATACTCTGTCCTCTCTGACAAATGCCACAATGTTGTTACAAGAAAGGCAGCAAAAACCTCCCTCAATTCCTGGTCAATGTTTCACCCTCAACCAACATTAAGGTTCTCTGATACTTGCTGATCACGATGCAATTTACTGCAATCTGCTCTGTGCAAATTGGTTGCTGCATTCCCCTCATTACAATAGTGGCTACACTTAAAATGTATCTCCTCAGCTGTTAAGTGCACTGAGGCACCCTGAGACCATGAAAGTTGTGATATAAAAGCAAGGTTTTTTTTATATTGGATAAGCTCCCATTAGCTGAATTGATATCATCAAGATAGTAAACTGCAGTTAATCCTGTAAATAAGAACAAAACAAATGCTCAGCAGGTCACGCAGTGTTTGTGGATAGAGGAACAAAGTTAATATTTCAGATTTGTGCTCCTTCATGAGTACAGAGGTACAATAAAAATGCAGTGGGTAATCAGCAAGTAAAGGGAGGGAAGAGAGGACAGGAAGGTAGCTCTGAGATAGGGTACAGAACAGGAGAGATTAAACGTCGAAAGTTGAAGTAAAGAAGTAAATGGATAGTAGCCACCCAAATGCAAATCATTGGATTAAACAAAAACAAGAAACAACAACAAAAGAAAAGAAACAAACTGGAGGTCGAAGTCATGATCAAAACTGAGTCCAGGAGGCTTTAAAGTGTGCTGAGTGGAAAATGGGGTGCCCTTCCTTTACCACGTGTTCAGCTTCATGACAACATTGTAACTGACTCCTGGACAGAAAGCTGTAAGTAGGCGCCGGAGAAATAAACTGCCAAGCAACAAGGAATTCAGGGCCAAACCTGCTACTGATTGGAGTTACTGTGCAAAATGATTGACCATTCTGCATTTATCTCCTCAACATATTGGAGACCATATTGTGAGCAGTATAGTGTATTACGTTGAATGAAATGCAAGGACTTTGCCATTTTACTGGGAAAGTTGTGGCTGGAGTCTTGCTGAGAATAAAAGGGCTCATCTGCTGTAATTGTAAACACACTTTTCAAGTGAAAAACATCTTCACATTGATGCCTTAGGTCAGTTCTGTTCAAGAGTCATTGCAACTTGAAACACAAACTGTGTTTCTCTCTCTATAAAAGCAACTGACTTTTGCTTCCAGCATTTCCTGTTTTAATAAGATTTCCAGTGTATGCCTTTGGTATTAATGGGAAGGGAAGGTAAGATATTATTTATATTCATTCATGGAATGGGGCCGATGCTAGCTTGGCTTTGGCTAGCTAGGCTAATCATCTAAACGGCAGTTAAGAGTCAACAACAACCACATTGCTGTGGGTCTGGCTTCACATGGAGACAAGACCAGATAAGGACAACACATTTCCAACTCTAAAGGGCATTAATGAACCAAATGGATTTTCATGACAATTAATAATGGTTATACAGTGGCTATTAAACTAACATTTTTAGTCCAAATTTTGCTGAGCACAAATTTCATCAGCCGTAGTGGCATTTAAACACATGCCCCCAGAACTTCACTCTGATGGTCAAGATTACAAGTTGAGTGACATTACCACATTGCTAATACCTTGCACAGTTGAATACCAAAGGGGTGATGACACAATACAAAAGGGGGTGGTAGTAGGACAAGTAAAGACACAAAAGATGGATCTGCAAGATATGTACATGGTTATGGCAAAATAATTGAGGGAGAGGGAAGTATAACAGATATCTGTTTACTAATGAATTCACACGCAAGTGCAAACATAACATAACCTGCAATTATTACTATTGTTTCCATAACTAGTTATGATCATTTTTGTTTACTTATTACTTTATTTGTTTTAATTATGTATTAGTATCTCGAATTCATACCTCCATATGTTCTAGACCTTTCCCAGAAATCCTTATACTTATTCTATTTTATAAAGTGAAATTATTGATGTTAGAATCACAATTATTTAAAGCATAGAAACACACTTTTCAGCCCATCGAGTCTGTGCAAGTCAAAAGTAACTACCTAGATGTTCTAATCTCATTTTACAGCATTTGTCTTACAGCTTTGTATGCCTTGGCATTGCAAGTGCTCATCCAAATATTATGCTATGAAGGTTTCTGCCATCCTTACAGGCAGTGAGCTCCAGATTCTCACCACCCTCTGTGTACAAAAATGTTTACTCTAAACCTGACTCCTTACCTTAATTCCATGCCCCTGCCTCATTGATCCTTCCACCAAGGGGAGAAGTTCCTTCTTATTTCCCCAGCTATGCTCCTTCTAGTTTTACACAATCATGTCCCCCCATCAGTCTCCTCTGTTTCAAGGAAAACAAACCCAGTCTCTGATCATAACCAAAACTCTCCAGCCCAGGCAACATCCTGGTAAATCTCTTCTGCACCCTCTCCAATTGAGAGACTTGGTTAATATCCCAGGTGACAAGGGAGTGCCCAACTTCAGTTCAGACTCTCCAGGAAATTCTCTGCATTGAGAAGTATGGTGTTTTACGTTGAAAGGCACAGTGTGTCAAGAGTGTTAACCTGAGATGCACAGCCTAACAAGAGTGTTACATTGAGAAGATAGTTTGTCAGAAGTGTTAAATTTAGAAGCACAATATACCAGGAGTATCACGCTGAGAGGCTCATGTAGAACTGATAAGCACAACATATCAGTTTTACACCAAAAGTTGCTGTGTATCACAAGGTTTACATTGGAGCTACAGTGTGTCAGGAATGTCAAATTGAGTGGCATTTTGTCAAGCGTTTTAAAGTGAAAGACACTGTATATTAGGAGTGTTACATTGAGAGGTATAATATGGCAGGAGTGTTGCACCAACAGGCACCAGTGTATCAAAAGTGTAACATTGCATAACTACACTTTTGCAGCCCAGTCTAACAAGGGTGTTACACTGAGTGGGTAGTGTGTCAGAACTGTTAAACATAGAGGCACAGCAAGTCACCAATGTCACACTAAGTGGCACAATGTATCTGGAGTGTTATATGGAGAAGTACAGTTTGTTAGAAGTCTTATATTTAGTCGCACCTACCATCTTAAGCCTCACTGGGGTAATGCATTGGAAATCAAACCTGGCACTTTCCAGAGCTGTCAAAAAAGATTTTTTTTTTAAATTACACAAAATTCTCTGATTCACTTTTTTTTGATACAGATTGACTGAAAGTGCAGATCTGGCTTCTTAAGAATATTTACTATTTACTACAATTAGACTCTAACTACTAGTAAAATGTTGTCTTGATTTTTAAACAATCAGATGCCAAAGACTAAGTTTAGGGTTTTTCAATCATATTACTCAGTGACACAAGAATTGACCTGCCTCAGTTATTAGACTGAAGCTAATCTCTGATACATATAGGAATTATTATCTTTATACTAACACATTCTCTTACCCACATTTCAATCTTGTTTCATACCCAACAAATAAAACAGATATCCCTCTGTGTTGTAGGCTGTGTGGGATTGTCTGCTTCACCCAGGCAGGTCAAAAGCAATCAATCTTGCCCTGGATGTTACTATCACTTCTTTTTATCATTGTCTGCCCCACACTGACTCCCCCAAGACCTTCTTGGAATCTTTTCATTAATATTGTCTCCTGTTTACACTGGGATCCTGCTGACATTAGAGTCTAAGCTGCATAAGGTTCACTCCATACAAAGTTAAAACCTCAATGTAACACTCCCGATCCATTGTGTTATACTCATGGCTGCTGAACATTTCGCACACCTGATATACTATCTACTCAAAGAGACACTCAACTTCTAGCAGAAATGTATTATTTAATCCTTAGAGCCTATGAATCTGGCCTCCTGAGTTGCTGAAAGTCTAAAGGCTTCTCACTACCTTGCTTGTTCACTATTCCAAAGATCAACCAGCAACTTGTTGCCAGCCAAAGCTCTGACTGTACACAACCCTTCAGCTCCAGATTGTCTGCAAATGTATTTCATTCTGTAGTTCACAATGAGTAGCGGTTTACCAGCCTCCAAAACATGCAATGATCCTTCAGTGATCCATAGGTTTAAAACAGTGCTTTTCTCATTTCACTTCACAATTAAAATTACAGGACAATTTTAAAAAGACATCATTTTCACAATCAGGAGTGTTACTCTACTAGGCACAGTATATCAGAAGTGCTACATTGAGTGATACAGTGTATCAAGAGGGTTACAGTGAGAGCCACAGCCTATCAGGAGCATTATATTGAATGATACAGTGCATTAGGATTGCTATGCTGCAAGGCACAGTATGTCAGAAGTGGTACATTGAGTAAAACAGTGTATCAAAAGGGTTACAATGAGAGCTACAGTCTATTAGGAATGTTGCACAAAGAGGCACAGTATGTCAGAAGTGGTACACAGAGAGGTACAGCATATGAAGAGTTATATTTGGAGACATATCCTGAGTGCTACATTTAGAGACACTGTCTCAGTGTATATGAGGCGGAGATGACCCAGTGATGCTATCATGAGACAATTAGTCCACAGATCCAAGTAATGTTCTGGGGACCTGAGTTTGAATCCTGCCTGTGTAAATGGTGGAATTTGAATTCAATAAAAGTCTGGAATTAAGTGTCTAATGACAACCATCAAATCATTGTTGAACAAGCCCTTCCGGTTTGCTAATGTCCTTTAGGAAGGAAACTGTCATCCTTACCTGGTCTACTTCACATGTGATTCCAAACCTATAGCAATGTGGTTGACTCTAACTGCCTTCTGGGATGGACAATACATGTTGAATGAATATTTTAAAAAATGAGTTCAGAGGCAGGTTACAGTGAGAATCATAGTATACCAAGTGTAATATATCAAGAGCTACAATGTATCTGGCATGTTACATAGAGAAGCACAATTTTTACAGGTATCTTCCATTGAAAGACATGGTATATTAGGAGTATTACATTGAGAGACATAGTGTATATAGACTACTACACTAAGAGACACATTTCATGAGCAGTGTTACACACATATGCATTATATTAGGAGAGTTACATTGAGTGTATCAGATGTGTTATGCTGAGAGGCACAGTAGATCAGGAGTTTGACTTCGAAAGCTACAGTATACCTGTAGTTTTAATTGACAGCTGCAGTATATCAAAAATGTTACATTGAAGGACAGAGAGAGACGCATTAAGAATGGATAGCTAGGAGTGCCCCAAGATCTCCTCCTCTTATCTGACGGCAGCACTAAGGGTAAAAGCAGAGGTGTTTCCTTTGGAAAAAAAAGAGAAGCCTGAGAGGGAAATCCATGGGAATTACTGGACTTTGTAAGAATGAGTCACAAAAGAAACTCAAAATGAAAAGGCTGCAGAGGGAATCATTGCTGTGAGTGCAGTAGAAATACATAGGGTAGATGC
Source organism: Stegostoma tigrinum (assembly GCF_030684315.1). NCBI lineage: Eukaryota > Metazoa > Chordata > Chondrichthyes > Orectolobiformes > Stegostomatidae > Stegostoma > Stegostoma tigrinum. The sequence goes on from NC_081361.1 coordinate 16,513,729, forward strand.
GAAATATAAAGGTTTTATTTATATATCTAAACAGAAGTTAACCCCCACCCCCTTTTTCAAAGGAAGTACTTCGGTTCATAATTATATTAAGGAATACAGGGGCTAATCAAATTCTCTTGCAGCAGAAGGATTTGACTCAAATCAGGATAGCTATTCTGCAAGGCAGTGTATGTCAGAAGTGGTACATTGAGTAATACAGTGTATGAAAAGTGTTACAGTGAGAGCTATAGTCTATCAGGAGCATTAGGTTGAGATGTTTAGTGTGTCAGCAGCATTGAAGAAAGTGGAATTTTGCACAATGTACCACTTCTGACATACAGTGCCTTTCAGCATAGCAATCCTAATTTGAGTCAAATCCTTCTGCAGCAAGACAATTTGATTAGCCCCTGCACTCCTTAATATAGTTATGGGCTAACATTTGACTGCAGAAGGACAACTTACTCAGTATGTAGATAGGCCGAACAGAGGGGAGGCCATATTGGATTTGGTGCTTGGCAATGAACCAGGTCAGGTGCCAGGTCCCTTGGTGGGATGGCAATTAGGTGATAGTGATCACAACTCCCTGACCTTTATTACTGTCATGAAGAGGGATAGGGGCAGATGGTGTGGGAAAGTATTTATTTGGGGGAGGGGGATTACAATGCTATTAGGCAAGAACTGTGGAGTATAAAGTGGGATTAGATGTTCTCAGAAAAATGCACAACAGAAATTTGGAGGTTGTTTAGGGAGCAGTTACTATGAATTCTGGATAGGTTTGTCCCACTGAGGTGAGGAAAGAATGGTAAGGTGAAGGAACACTGGATGACAAGCCATGTGGAACACCTCATCACGAGGAAGAAGGAAGCTTACTTATAGTTGAGGAAGCAAGGACCAGACAGGGCTCTAGAGGTCTAAAAGGTAGCCAGGAAGGAACTGAACACTGGAGTTAAGAGAGCTAGAAGCGGGAATGAAAAGCCATGGTGAGTAGAATCAAGGAAAACCCCAAGGCGTTCTGTGCTTATGTGAGGAGCAAGAGGACGGCCAGAGTGAGGGTACAGCCAATCAGGGATAGAGGAGGGAACTTGTGCATGGAGTCAGAGGAGATGGGGGAAGTCCTTAATGAATACTTTGCTTTAGTACTCACCAGTGAGAGGGATCTTGACATTTGTGAGGACAGCATGAAACAGGCAGATGTGCTCGAACAGGTTGATGTTAGGAAGGAGGATGTGCAGAAATTTTGAAAAAACATGAGGACAGATAACTCTGAGATAACAAGGTGTAGCACTGGATGAACACAGCGGGCCAAGCAGCATCAAAGGAGCATGAAAACTGATGTTTCAGGCCTAGACCCAGAGGGGATATACCCAAGGTTTATACGGAAACCGAGGGAAGAGATTGCTGCCCCTTTGGCAATGATCTTGGTGTCCTCACTGTCCACTGGAGTAGGATCAGATGACTGGAGGATGGCAAATGTCATTTGCTTGTTCAAGAAAGGGAATTGGGATAATCCTGAGAATTACAGACAAGTCAGTCTTACTTCTGTGGTGGGAAAATTATTGGAGAAGATTCTGAGAGATTGTATTTATGATTTCTTGGAAAGAACAGTTTGATTAGAAATAGTCAACATGGCATTGTGAGGGGCAGGTCATGTCTCACAAGCCTTACTGAATTCTTTGAGGATGTGACAAACCACATTGATGAAGGCAGAGCAGTGGATATGGTGTATATGGATTTTAGCAAAGCATTTGATAAGGTTCCCCATGGAAGGCTCAATCATAAAGTAAGGAGGCGTGGGATTCAGGGAAATTTGGCTGTCAGGATATAAAACTGGTTGTCCAATCGAAGACATACTGTGGTGGTAGATGGAAAGCATTCAGCCTGGAGCTATGTGACCAATGGTGTTCCATATGGATCTGTTCTGGGACCTTTGTGCTTTGTGATCTTTATAGATGACTTGGATGATGAAGTGGAAGGGTGGAAGTTTTCCAATGACACAAATGTTGGTGGAGTTGTGGACAGCGTGGGGGGCTGTTGTAGGGTGCAACAGAACATTGACAGGATGCAGAGCTGGACAAAGAAGTGGCAGATGGAATTCAACCCAGAAAAATATGAAGTGATTCATTTTGGAAGGCTAAATTTGAATGCAGAATACAGGGTTAATAGCAGGATTCTTGGCAGTATGGAGGAACAGAGGGATCTTGGGGTCCACGTCCATAGATCCCTCAAAGTTGCTACATAAGTTGACAGGGTTGTAAAGAAGGCGTATGGTGTGTTGGCTTTCATTGGCAGGGGGACTGAGTTTAAGAGCCACGAGGTTATGCTGCAGCTCTATAAAACCCTATTTAGACCACACTTGGAATATTGTGTTTAGTTCTGGTCACCTCATTATAGGACACATGTGGAAGCTTTAGAGAGGGTGCAGAGGAGATTTGCCAGAATGCTGCCTGGACTGCAGGGCAGGTCTTATGAGGAAAGGTTGAAGAAGTTAGAGCTTTTTTCATTGGAACAAAGAAGGATGAGAGGTGACTTGATAGAGGTGTACAAGATGATGAAAGGCATTGATAGAGTGGATACCCAGAGAGTTTTTTCAGGGCAGAAATGACTTTTCTGAGGGGACATAATTTTAAGATGATTGGAGGAAGGTATAAGGGAGATATCAGAAGTAGGTTTTTTACACAGAGGGTGGTGGGTGTGTGGAATGCATTGCCAGCTGTGGTAGTGCAGTCAGATACTTTAGAGACTTCTAAGCGACTCTTAGTCAGGCCTCTTGATGATAGTATAATGCAGGGTAGATTGACCTTAGTATGATAATAGTTCGGCACAACATTGGAGCTGAAAGGCCTATACTGTGTTATACTGTTCTATGCTGTATGTTGTATGTTCTATGATTTAGATTTCCTTATAGAGAGTTCAATGAATGGGAATACATTGGAATAGAAGGAGAACACATCCCAGTTCCATTGAGCAAGGTCCAATTGGATTGTGGCTTGTTGTCTGGGCAAGGGCTACTCAGAGTAGTTGAGAAATTACCATTTGAAGGAGTTGAATTACTTCTGGGTAATAATTTGGCCGGAATGAAAGTTATAATTTTGTCTGTAGTCATGTAAAAACAAGTTAAGACCATGGAGATGTAACTGCTGCTCAAACAGGTTATAGGTAATTTTTTTTCATCATTTAGTAATGGCTAAGATGCATGGACTATGTTAAAGTCTTTAGCCAGGTCTTACGTGGTTGACTGGTTGTTAAGGTTAGATCACATGGGATCCAGGGAGCGATAGCCAATTGGATGAAAAATCGGCTTGATGGTAGAAGACAGAGATTGGTGGTCGAGGAATGTTATTCAGACTGGAGGCTTGCAACCAACGGTGTGGCACAAGGATCGGCTTTGGGTCCACTGTGGCCCATCATTTATATCAATCATCTGGATGAGGATGTAGGAGGTAAGGTTGGTAAGTTTTCAGATGATACCAACATTGGTAGTGCAGTGCAATGTGAAGAAGATTATCTGACAGTCCTTGAAACCTTTGATCAGTTGAACTAATGTCCTGAAGAGTAGCAATAGGAGTTCAATTTAGATAAATGTGAGGTATTGCATTTTGATTAGGCAAACCAGGACAGGACATATACAATTAAGTGTTGGGCCTTGGGGAGTTTAGCTGAACAAAGAGACCTAGGGTGCAGGTACACAGTTCCTTGAAAGTGGAGTCACTGGTAGACTGGGTGGTGCAAAAGGTGTTTGGCACGCCTGCCTTTATTGGTTAGAGCAATGAGTCTAGGAATTGGGACATCATGTTGCAGCCGTACAAGACATTGCTAAGGACACTTTTAGAATACCACACACAATTCTGAGTTCCTTGCTGTAGGAAGGATGTTGTTAAACTAGAAACAGTATTGAAAAATTTACAAGGATGTTGCCGAGATTGAAGGACTTGGGATGTAAGGTGAGGTTGAATAGATTGTAACTTTTAGCCCTGGAGCATCAAAGACTGAGGGGTGACCTTAGAGACATTTATAACATCATGAGGGACATAGGTAATACCGAAGGTCTTTTCCCAAAAATAGGGAACTCCAAAACCTGGGGACATAGCTTTACGATGAGAAGGGAAAGATTTAAAAAGAGCCTAACAGGCAACTTGCTCATGTAAAGGGTGGTGCATGTATGGAATGAGCTGCCAGAGGAAGTGATAGAAGTGGGTACAATTACAACATCTGAAAGAAATTTGGACAGGTATGTGAATAGGAAAGGCTTAGCGGGATATGGACCAAATGCAGGCAATAGGACTAATTCAGTTTTGGATATCTGGTTGGCATGAACGAGTTGGCCCAAAGTTTGTCTGACTCTGTGACTCTATCAGAGGTCTCAGTAAAAATGCAGATGGATGTTTGGGTAGTTGGCACTCCATTTGAGAAGTATTTGGCATGTCTTTGTTAATTAAGGCTCAGAAAGCAGATCTAATATTGAATAAGTCAGCACAGACGGTTCAGTGAGGTGGAGGCTGAAGGAGTTCCAGAGTGTTATTATTTCAAAATCAGAGTTCACATGAGGAAATGAAGACACCTTTACAGACTTATAGATGAAGAATGAGTGATAGTCATCCAACAGTGGTACTGCTCAGATACTGTGAGGTGATATTGCAAGTAGCACATGAGATTCCTGTGGCAGGGCATATAGAAACATGAAAAGTGCAGGCATCGATAAACATGTATCTTAGATGGCCAAGCCTTCATAAAGATGTAGTGCAGTTCTGTACGGTATTAGGTCATAAAAATACCTCAACATGTATTCAGAATAGCACCTTTGATTCTCATATTAATTTTTGAAGAATAATTAAGTGAAGTGCTAATAGATTGTAGCGGAACATTATCAAAAACAAAAGCAGGGCATCAATATTCACTAACAGAGGATTGCCTTATGAGAGGAGGTTGATTAGCCTGGGATTATACTCATTGGAATTTAGAAGAATGAGGGGTGGCTCTTAAAGAAACACATAAAATTATGATGGGAATAGATAAGCCCGAAGCAGGGAGGTTGTTTCTATTGGCAGGTGAAACTGGAACAAGGGGGAGCTTAGCCACAAAATAAGGGGGAGCAGATTTAGGACTGAGTTGAGGAGGAACTTCTTCACCCAAAGGGTTGTGAATCTGTGGAATTCCCTGCCCAGTGAAGTAGTTGACACTGCTTCATTGAATATTTTTAAGACAAAGATAGATTGATTTTTGAACAGTAAAGGAATTAAGTGTTGCGGTGAGCAGGTGGATAAGTCGAGCTGAGTCCACGAAAAGATCAGCCATGATCTTACTGAATGGCAGAGCAGGCTCAATGGGCTGGATGGCCTACTCCTGCTCCTATTTCTTATTTTCTTATAACCCAATTCCCAAAAGCTATCACTTTTAGGATTATTACTGCTAGGGTAGGAGTATTTATTTGTTAAGGACTACCGATTGAGATACCATCTGGTTAGGGTTCTAATTTTCTGCTGAAAGGTTTTCCAAGAGGACATTTCCAGTTTTGACACAAAACAGCTGAATGCCATCCACAAACATGAGGGAATTTGGAGAGAGTAAACTCAGTCAACTCTCAGAATCATGATTAAGGCATACATTGACAAGTACTGAGAGGATTGGGGCAAATAATTAGATTTAATACTATTTGCTATCAGAGAATCCCAAAACAGATCTATTGGATTCATTCCATTTGAATTAGTTTATGGTCATGAGATTAGTGGTGCAATAAATTTGATTAGGGAGATGTTCTTGAATGAAAAATATGAAAGCTCAGTATTGAATTACCTGTCCATGATTCTATAAATACTTACAGAAACATATAAGGTAACATAAAATCATTTAAAAGTTTGATGAACAAAGATGAAAAAAAGGCAGATAAACATTCATAGTTGGAACATTTCAAGCAGGAGACAAAATGTCGGTATTGGTTTTTATGCAAGGTGGACTTCTGAAAGTAAAATTGAGTCATCCATACAAACTCGCCAGAAATTCATCAGAGATCCTCAGACAGCACCTTACAAACCCATAACCACTTCCATCCAGAAGGACAAGGGCAAAAGATATATGGGAACATCGCCGTCTTCAAGTTCCCCTCCAAGCCACTCAGCATTCTGACTTGGAAATATGTCAGTGTTCCTTCACTGTCGCTTAGTCAAGATCCTGGAATTTCCTCCCAAAGAGCGTTGTGAAGCAATCCATCATGGGCCAACCGCAGTGGTTCAAGAAAGCACCTCACCACCACTTTCTCAAAGGCAACTAGGGACGGGCATTAAAAGCTGGCCAGCCAGCAATGCCCACATCTCACAAAATGACTGAATAATAAAAAGAAGACAGGTTAGTCAAATGACTTATCTGATACATTCTCCTGACCATGGGAAGAAGAATCTGTGAAGTCACGTAAACAGATAGAAAAAATGTCTTCATGGAGATAAGGGGGATAAAATGTGTGAGGTGGTGAGTAGTGGAAAGTCACAGAGATAGGGAAATTGAGTTAGAAAGAGAGGTAGATAGTTCTCAAACAGTTCAACTAGCTACACTGAAATACCAGTTTGATGCTATTCTAATATTGAGAGAGGGCAATAGAAGGCTATTGTGTGAGTACTGAGGAAATGTAAGTCATCAGTAGAGATATACCTGCATGCACTGCATTAGCTAGTCCTTATGTGGATGTAGAAGAGTGATAAAACAGCATCCTCATTAGTTCAGCCCTGGAGAAAGAGCTCAGGTAAAAACTTGAGATTCTGTGCACGCAAGAAAACCACTTGAGTAAACTTAGTTAAAGCGGCTACAGTTCAGTGATGTGGATTTGTCAGAAACGTGTGTAATACTTTCGCGCAATAGCTGCACCTTCAACAATATTTTTAAAGAACAAGCAAAAATGGTATGGTGAGCAGAATGCCATACGGCCTTTTAGAATCTGAATGTAGTCCTAACACACAAACAAATGTTAGTCAACTCTGATTTTTGCAGACCGTTCAAAATAGTGATTCATGCTTATAGCTTGGGGAGATGGGAACTGTTATTGCTGGCTGATGAGTTGGGAATAGAGAAGCTAGTGGGCTACTTCTCCAGGAAATTGAACCAGAATTACAGGAAGTATTGTACTATGGAGACTTTAGGATTGTTGTTGGCTCTTCAAAACTTCAATGTCTATGTCCAACATACCAGTAAGGAGAGGTTAACTTATGCTGACCATAATCCAACGGTCTTCACTGACAAATTTAAAACTCAGAATGTGGCACTATTCAGATGGACAACAAAATGTGAGGCTGGATGAACACAGCAGGCCAAGCAGCATCCCAGGAGCACAAAAGCTGACGTTTCGGGCCTAGACCCTTCATCAGAGCTCTCTGATGAAGGGTCTAGGCCCGAAACGTCAGCTTTTGTGCTCCTGGGATGCTGCTTGGCCTGCTGTGTTCATCCAGCCTCACATTTTGTTGTCTTGGATTCTCCAGCATCTGCAGTTCCCATTATCTCTGATACTATTCAGATGGAGTTTGTTTTTTTGCAATTGGTTAGTGTAAAGGTTATTCACATTGCGAGGAAAGATAATGTGATTGCTGATGCATTGCTCCGAGTATAAAATGTTGCAATAAGTTAAAACTTTGAGAAATGCTAAGATTGTGTAAGGTTGTATGCGGGGGCGGGGGGGGGAGAATAAATGAATGTAAATCTTACATATTTATTTTGCATCACCTGCTTAGTAATGAGCTGCATTTTTAAAAAGGTATTACTTTTTTTAATGGTGGAACCAGGTAAATGCTTTGTTTTTATTTTTCTGTACTTTTAGTTGTGGTCTGAAGTAGGAAAATATCTGTTTTAAACTCAAGGACAGGTGACGAAGTATTCTGATGAAGGGTCTAGGCCCGAAACGTCAGCTTTTGTGCTCCTGAGATGCTGCTTGGCCTGCTGTGTTCATCCAGCCTCACATTTTATTATCTTGGAATCTCCAGCATCTGCAGTTCCCATTATCTCTGATACTATTTTAACCTCACTGCGAAGCCTCTTCCAGGGATGCCTAACCTGAAGAAGTTACCCTCCTCCCTCCGGACCAACCTCAGGGAATCTCTCTCCCATTGCAACTCTCTTGTAATCTCTTCGGCCTTGAAACTGCTCGACCATGTCCTGAAGCAAACCAGGTACCACAGCCACATCACCTTTCTCAGCACCTGCCTACGGAACCAGATCATCCCCAAGGGACTACAGTCCACATTTCAGCCTTCCCAATTTGGCCCCAACCGTGACCACCTCTACACCCAGAACATTCAGACCCTTCAGAAGCGGTTCTCCCTGCGAGTCCTGAAACAGACACTTGCAGCCATTCGCCGGCACCTCCAGGCACTGCAATCCAGCCTGCCCCAGCTCAGAGCCTCCCTCTCCCAGACCCCTGCTGTTTTTTATCCTCCGCAGGATCCACAGACTGAACACCCAGTTCCACTCAGCTTTACTGGACACCAAAAATCGTAAGTACAACAAACTCACTGGCCCCTGCCCCCCACAAGAGGATTCCTGCGCCTCCCAAATCCCGACTCTGTCCCTGCCCCTCCCCCACCATGCACCCGCCGCCATTGACCATGAGGACACGGCCGGAGACCCCACCGATGACGTCACATCCGCCTCCGCCGGCCACAGAACTTCCGGAACCGCTGCTGCAGTCACCACCTCCACGTCCAGGTACTACAGCCCACACACCACCCTCACCTCAGCTGCTGCCGCCCACCCCGATCCTCCCACCGCTGACGGAAAGCCGCCCACGGTCGACGCTGACGGAACCCCGCCCACGGCCGGCGAAACCCCGCCCACAGCCGATGCCGACGGAACCCCGCCCACGGCCGACGGAACCCCGCCCACGGCCGACGGAACCCCGCCCACGGCCGACGACCTCATCGCTCCGCCCACAACCTCCACAGCCTGCAACCCCAGAGAAGACAGCCACACTGAACCCTGCCGCATCTTCACCATCCCCCCAGACCTCCCACTGACTGAGGACGAACGGTCAGTCCTGAGCAAGGGGCTCACCTTTGTCCCCCTACAACCACACATCAACGAATACCAGTCACGGTCGGACATAGAGCAGTTTTTCCGCCGTCTTCGCCTGCATGCCTACTTCTTCAACCGGGAACCCAACCCTCCTTCCACTGACCCCTTCACCCGCTTCCAACACAAGTCCTCCTCCTGGACACCACCCCCAGGCCTCCTACCCTCCCTCGACCTCTTCATCTCCAACCTCTGATGAAGGGTCTAGGCCCGAAACGTCAGCTTTTGTGCTCCTGAGATGCTGCTTGGCCTGCTGTGTTCATCCAGCCTCACATTTTATTATCTTGGAATCTCCAGCATCTGCAGTTCCCATTATCTCTGACGAAGTATTGCCTGTGTTTGAAAGCGAATAACCCTGATACTCATTGTAGATCCCATTGGGAAGCTGCTGGTTCAAGCTGTAGTAAGGCAAGGTGCAGAGCTTTGGAACCAAGAGTGTACACAAATGGAGATTCAACTAATGACATGTTATCAATACTGTGAACTGGAACCACTGAAATGCTCTTCTGGTTTGTTGCTCCACTCAAGGCATCCATGTTTTATTTTTCTCTATATGTGTCAGTCTATATATATGCCTAAGGGAGAGCTCTTCAGGAGATTCATATTTTAACTAGTAGAGTTATATGTCAATAAGCCATAATTGTTTACTAGCATCTACTTGCTTGTAATTAATAGTAATTCCGACTAAATATGGAAACCCAGTCCATGCATTCTTCTGATCTGACAGCCAGATACATTTAGGAATTCTTCATTTTTGTTTCAAACATTTAACGTCTATCTAACTGCAGAAATGGCAGGACTTGATTTCCAGTGCAGTGTGACAGGACTGTGACATTGAGAGACACAGCGTATAAGAAATATTACACTGAGGGACAAAAGCATTCTGTTGAGATGCACAGTATATCAAGAGCATTACATTAGGAGGCACAGTATTTCAGGAGTGTAACATTGAAAGACACAGTATATCCTGAGTGGTACATAAAGAGTTACAGTCTATCAGGAGTTTTAGATTGAGAGGTACAATGCATCAAATATGTTACACTGAAAGATGCACTGCTTCACTCGTGTTACTTTGGGATGCTTGGTGTATCAGGAGAGTATTTCAGGATAGTTACGCTGAGACGCAGTGTTATCAGCAGAATTACATGGGGGACACTGTGCATCAGGAGTTTTACACTGAAAGACACTTTTTTTTAAGAAACTGTATCAGGAGAGTGATGTTGACAGGCAAAGAATATACGGGTTATTACATTGCTAGACATGGCGTTTTTTGAGTATGAAATTGAGGGACATGGCATATTAGGAGTGTTTCTTTGATGACATAGCATATCAGCAATGTCACAGTGTTATGTTGGCACTAGTCATGTTGCATTCTTCATTTATCAGTAACAATTGGAATTAATCATGCCAGGAAGAGACAGGGAGCTTCATAACAGTGATTAGTACTAAGACCACATCAGGGAAAAATGTTGCTAGCTAAAATGAAAGAACATGCAAAACATTCATCACAAGAATTAATGGCATCGATGGTTTAAACAGGTATGAAATTGTAGCTGACACTCAATCATATATAATTACGCAGGATGTCCAAAACTGGCATGTTATATTCTAGGATAACAAGGTGTAGAGCTGGATGAACACAGCAGTCCAAGCAGCATCAGAGGAGCAGGAAAGCTGACGTTTCAGGTCTGGATCCTTCTTCAGAAATGGGGGAGGGGAAGGGGGTTCTGAAATAAATAGGGATAGAGGGGGAGGCAGAAGGAAGATGGATAAAGGAGCAGATAGGTGGAGAGGAGACACACGTCAAGGAGGTGGGGATGGAGCCAGTAAAGGTGAGTGGAAGTGGGGAGGGAGGGAGTGGATAGGTCAGTCCAGGGAGGATGGACAAGTCAAGGCAGTGGGATGGGGCTAGCAGGTAGGAGGTGGGGTTGGTCTGTGAGGTGGGAGGAGGGGATAGGTGGGAGAAAGGACGGACAGGTAAGGGAGCCGGAGATGAGCTTTCACCTGCACATCTGCCAATGGGGTATACTGCATCCACTGCACACAGTGTGGCTTCCTCTACATTGGGGAAACCAAGCGGAGGCTTGGGGACCGCTTTGCAGAACACCTCCGCTCGGTTCGCAATAAACAACTGCACCTCCCAGTCGCAAACCATTTCCACTCCCCCTCCCATTCTTTAGATGACATATCCATCATGGGCCTCCTGCAGTGCCACAATGATGCCACCCGAAGGTTGCAGGAACAGCAACTCATATTCCGCTTGGGAACACTGCAGCCCAATGGTATCAATGTGGACTTCACCAGCTTCAAAATCTCCCCTTCCCCCAACACATCCCAAAACCAGCCCAGTTCGTCCCCTACCCCCACTGCACCACACAACCAGCCCAGCTCTTCCCCTCCACCCACTGCATCCCAAAATCAGTCCAAACTGTCTCTGCCTCCTAACTTGTTCTTCCTCTCACCCATCCCTTCCTCCCACCCCAAGCCGCACCTCCATTTCCTACCTTCTAACCTCATCCCACCTCCTTGACCTGTCCGTCTTCCCCGGACACCCCTACCTCCCCACCTATACTCTCCTCTCCACCTATCTTCTTTTCTCTCCATCTTCGGTCCGCCTCCCCCTCTCTCCCTATTTATTCCAGAACCCTCACCCCATCCCCCTCTCTGATGAAGGGTCTAGGCCCGAAACGTCAGCTTTTGTGCTCCTGAGATGCTGCTGGGCCTGCTGTGTTCATCCAGCCTCATATTTCATTGTCGGAGATGAGCTGGACTGGTTTTGGGATGCGGTACGGGGTGGGGAAATTTTGAACTGTGAAGTCCACATTGATACCATTGGGCTGCAGAGTTTCCAAGTGAAATATGAGGTGCTGTTCCTGCAACCTTCAGGTGGCATCATTGTGGCACTGCAGGAGGCCCAGGATGGATCATTTTCTGATTAAGGGTTTAGGCCCGAAACATCAACTTTCCTGCTCCTAAAATGCTGCTTGACCTGTTGTGTTCATCCAGCTCCATAGCTTGTTATCTTACATGTTCCACAAAGCAGTCACCAAGCCTCGGCTTGGTTTCCCCGATGTAGGGGAGACCACATCGGGAACAGTGGATTCAGTATACCACATTAGCAGACATGCAGGGGAACATCTCCTTGATGTGGAAGGTTTTCTTGGGGCCCAGGATTGGGGTGAGGGGGGAGTATAGGGGCAGGTGTAGCACTTCCTGCAGTTACAGGTGAAAGTGCTGGGTGTGGTGGGACTGAAGGGGAGTGTGGAGCAGACAAGGGAATCACGGACAGAGCGGTCTCTCCGGAAGGCAGGTAAGGGTGGGGAGGGAAAAATGTCTTTGTCCGTGGGGTTAGGTTCCAACTATCTCTGAATGTTGTATTCCAAATTACCCGACTTCTAGAAAAAAAAAGTGAAATTGAAAAGCGAGTTTTGTAGCTGAAATGATAAATGATGAGATAACAGAAATAATACAGTACATTAGCCCACAAAATCAGAATGCAGAACCAGTATGCATTAGAACTAAGAAGAAACAAAAAGCTGAAAACACTGCTGGGAATTGTTTATATATCCCTGAACAGTAATCCCTCAGTGCTGAATACAGCAAACATTGTCTGAATGTAGGAATGCATAACGTTAATCATGCAAAATCATAGGGAGTTTTAAACTTCGTAAAGATTGGGCAAACAAAACTGGCACAAGTTGCTGAGAGGACGAACTCAAACAATATATTCAAAATGTACTTTCTTTAGAACATAACATCAAGGGACAACTAGATGCCAGTGCATTTTGGATCGAACATTGCGTAAATGAGGAAAAGTTAATTAGTGATCCTATCGGAAATGGTCCTTTGGGAAACGGTGGTCAAAATATGATAGAAATTTCAAGGAAAGTTCCGGATTGATGTTAAATCTGAAACTACAGGTCTTAAATTAAAATGCAGCAAATTATGAAGGCATAAAAGTTACAAAGTTGTCTGAGTTACAAAGGAAAGTTAATGTAAACAATTTGGCAGAAAATTAGCAATAGCAAAATTATTCAGAAATAGGGGTGACTCCCGATGGATAGATTAGAAAAATAAAAGCAGCATGGGAAAACTGATGCAACTGTGATTAGCAAAGGTTGAGGGTGATGTTACGTTTAAAGCTCAGGCTTACAAAAAAGAGCAAAAGCCTTGAAATTGACAGTTTTGAAAGAAAGTTGGCAATGAAGCAAATTTCATGGAAGGGGATTTGCAGCAACACACTGCAAGACAATTATATTGGTTACACTGGTCGTACTGGTGGAGGCCAGGGTAAAGGTCATATTTCCACGAGGGAGCAGGGAGCCTGTTAATGAACCTCGGAAGGGAGTTGGAACTGTGAGCAGAGGTGCTTAATGCTGAGAGTGGGACACCTATGGCATGCAGCAGGGCTGCAATAATTTTACTGAGGACTAAAACAGAAGTTGCTGGAAAAACTCAGCAGGTCTGGCAGCATCTGTGAAGAAAAATCAGAGTTAACGTTTCAGGTCCGGTGACCCCACCTCAGAACTGGGGAATGGTCACTGGACCCAAAATATTAACTCTGATTTTAATTCACTGATGCTGCCAGATCTAATGAAGCTTTTCCAGCATCTTTGTTCCTGATTTACAGCATCTGCGGTTCTTTCGGTTTTTATTTAAGAGTTTTATTGATGTCACTTGCACAGTTAATCAAGCCTTGCACATCACACAGCATCTACCTCTTACAATGCACCACATCCCAATCATTCATCCAGTAGCATACTTCAGGTCTCATCCCCAACCACATTCTATCAAACCTCACCAACTGTATATTCCTATTTAGACACCTCCATAAGTCTATAGCTATTCAATGAAGGGAAATGCACAATCAGTGAGGATAGAATCTTAAAGGGGTCTGAGCAGAGATGTCAGAAAATCATTTTCTGAAGCAGGGTCTAGGTCTGAAACATTAGCTTTCTTACTTCTCTGATGCTGCTTGGCCTGCTGTGTTCATCCAGCTCTGCACTTTGATATCTCAGATTCTCCAGCATCCGCAGTTCCTATTATCTCATTAATATTCAACACTCCAGCTTATCAATCTCACCAAACAGGCTTGAGGTCAGAGAAACCCGACATAGAAATCGGCGTATGTACTTGGCGGACTCAGCTCACTGCTTGCTCTGAATGCTTCCTGTGTTACTTCCAATCAAACCCCATGAGCCATATGTGCCCCTCACCACATGACATTGACATCTGCTATCTGCCAAGCCATCGCTATCATCCTGGAAGTTCTCTGGCGCACTGGCAGTGTGGTTTGGAATCAGATTCACATTTCGTGGCGCACCAGGAACTAGCATTGAAAGGCTGCATTGGGCACAGCGCGCACAGCAACAGGTACCCAGCTCAAGGACTAGAACAGGTCCTTATCTCAGGGCTGTTCGCTCACTCTTTTTGCATTTGCTGGCTTACCACTTACTGTACTGCCTTGCCTTGCTGCAGCTAGAAAACTAGGCAGCTAGTCTGGCTGGTCAGCAGACCTCAATCTAGGGTTACATGACAAACACATGACATGTGTAGCAAGCAGACAGCCATGTTTCAAATACTTGGGAGGGGTAGATCTCACGAAAGTTAAGGGAGGCCCCTTTCATTCAGGGGTTCCCGGCAGAGAAAGTCAAGGACAGTCTCCCATACTAGTCCAGGGGACTGACCGCAATCAATCTAGGGGTCTCCTGGCACTGCCTTTCTCCTTTTGAGGAATGGATACCTAGACCATGCCTACATCGCCTCCCCATCATAATGCCTTCTGTTGTGAGGAGCAATGTCTGGGCCAGTGGGGTATAAGTGGGAATGTATCTCCAGTGCTGGCTCTCCATTGGCCAAACAGAGGATGGAGATGGCCGGATGGTCACATGGCTTGCTGCACGGAGGTAGCCAAGGAAGACCATTGACTTATTTCTGCCTGTCTGCCACTGCCCCACCTCCCTATGCATTATGTAAAGTTGATGATTGCCTGGATCTGAGCAGGTACCTGGTCTATAGTGGCCCTCAAGAGTGCCAGTGGCCTGGAACAGTTCTTCATCAGCCAGCTGCGAAGCTGTCGCAGTGAGGAGCTCACCAGATTGTGCTCCCAAATATTCAAACACTCCCACCACGAGTTCAGAATCTGAACTGGTGGGTGTGCAGGAGGGAGCCTTGCCTGTGCTTCATCTTGGGCCTCAGTACTCTCGCCCTTTGAGTTTTCAGGTGGGCACTTTTGTGGGAACTAGCTGTTTGTCCAGAGAAGTCACAGGGAGGCTAGCAGTACCTGTGAGGCACAAGAGAAAGGAGGTGTCGCAGCCACTCGTTATAAGCGATGTGTAATGATTAAGAGTGAAAGCACAGTTAATGGGAAGGCAGAGTGGAATAAAGAAAGGCCTTTCAGGTTTCTGTGGACATAGATTTTTCAGCACCCTTGCAGGAGTGGTCCTGGTAAGGAGGGAAGGTCTTATGAGGAAAGGCTGAGGGACTTGAGGCTGTTTTTGTTCAAGAGAAGAAGGTTAAAGGGTGACTTAATAGAGACATACTAGATGATCAGAAGATTAGATAGGGCGGGCAGTGAGATCCTTTTACCTCGGATGGTGATGGCTAGCATGAGGGGACATAGCTTTAAATTGAGGGGTGATAGATATAGGACAGATGTCAGAGGTAGGTTCTTTACTCAGAGGGTAGTAAGAGCATGGAATGCCCTGCCTGCAACAGTAGTAGACTCGCCAAGTTTAAGGGCATTTAAACGGTCATTGGATAAACATATGGATAATAGTGGAATAGTGTAGGTTAGATGGGCTTCAGATTGGTTTCACCCATTGGCGCGACATCGAGGGTCGAAGGGCCTATACTGTGCTGTAATGCTCTATGTTCTATGGTCTCCTCCTGTTGAAGTGAGGAGTCTCTCCTCATGGCCAGCGAGGACACAAATGTCAGCCATTCCCCAGTCCGTACACATTCTCTTTGCCCTGTTATGCATTGTCTTCTCCTGTTGTGATAGAAAGTAGGAAGGGGAGAATCAAGCGACCATTCATCCTAGTACATGTGGGGTGAAAAGCGATGAAGGACTGAGGAAGCAGCTGGGTTAACCTTGTGGGAAACTGGGGGTGAACAAAGAGGGGCAAGTGGTACACGTGAAAATGAGAATGGCAGAGGGAAGAGTGCGGCGCTTTACCCTGGCAGACAATCTTGGCAGCACTGTTGTCCATTCCTCTGTAACCTAGAGACAGTATTGACCTGGGTGAAAGCAGAATCTGGTGACATAGCCTTCTCTGCTGCCGTCTGGGAAGGGGACACCTCTCCTCTGCACCAACCCCCTCCCTCAGGAACTCCAGCTCCCTGTCAGAGAATCGTGCTGTCACCTTCCCCCATCTGCTCCTAATTCCAACTCTGTCTGTCAATAACAGGGCCTACTTCTGAGTGCCAGTACTCATCTAGGTGAACAGTACAAGGTTGTAAGGAATACTGTTTTCTGACAGCTTTCTGCTGAGTGCTGAGTTGTTCTGTAATGTGTCTTTGTAGATGATGCCTTCGCCAGGTTACTCTCATTCTAAGTAGGTGCATCTGCCCATGATTCAATGCAAATTATCCCTAAAATGGAGGGGTGGCAGATTTGGAAAAGCCACATTTAACAGAGGAATTAGAAAGAAAGAAAGAAATAAAGAGCCCTGGGTCCACTATTAACAATTGCCATTGAAGTGATGCCATGAATGCAGAGCACCTGAAAGAAAGACTGATTGTCAGAGTTGGCAAAACTATGGCAAGTAAAGTTCAATGTGGGCAAGTGCAGATTCATCCACTTTAAGACTAACAACGGTTGATCAGTGTATTTTTTCTAAATGGTGAAAACTGGAGCATGACAGCCAAAAATCAATTGTAAAAACCAGTGAAATGTTAAGATTTTAACTCAAGGGGATTTGAATGCAAATGGTCGGAAGCTATGCAATGTTTTAGTTTAGACCACGCCTGACAGATTTGGTTAAGTTCTGGATACCTTATCTCAGGAAGGATATTTTTTCCTCAAAGGAATGTAATATAGATCCACAAAATCAATAAGGAGGGATTCAAAGTATTAGTTTGTGAAGACATGAGAACCGAAGCTTCAAAACTTCATCTGGTTGAGATTCTCAAGTTTTACTTATACCATGATAATGTGGCAGCTTAGTTAGGCAGAAATCAATTCCTCTGGCAAGGGTGTGCATCTTCTTAAACCAAGAGTTTGACAGCGTGGGATAAAATCAGGAATAACTTTAATGCACAGAGAGTGGTGAAATTACAGTCATCAATACAGGGCTGTTGAAGAAATTGTAGGATATGGAAACAAAGCAGATTGAGGCAAGATACAGATCAACCATAATCTAATTAATCAAAACCGTTCAGTTCCTTAAGCCTGTACCAGTCTTGGTAAGTTTACCATGGGATCTGTACCGATAATATATATTCCAGATTCTAGGTGCTGACCAGTGATGGGTTAGGTGAAAGTCCAAACACGCAGAATGACCTATTTCTATGGGTTTAAATATAAACCACAACATAGCATCAATGGCAGGCACAAATGAATTCCAATATTGTCCTGGGACATGACTCTGAAGAATGATTTAACACAAATTTGCTGCATCATTTTTAGCACAGCAACACATTCCAAGTGAAATAAAGTCAGACGGTGACATTGTAGTGATAGTCTTTACATCGCAATCCATGTCCCAGCGAGATCAGACATCACCATGTGTTTACAAACTGCATGTACTTGAAAGGATGGATCTGCATAACCAGTTTAAGTCACTGCAATGGAGTTTCACTGAGTGTTGTACTAACTGGCTTCTCTGTAGGACTGAATGTTGCCAGCTGGAACATCTGATAAAGTTGACTTTGTAAAACAAACATCATCAGTGACAACACCACCATCAGGTAGATCCACCGCAATGTTGGATAATGAAAGGTCTGCCTCAACATGATTATCTTGTTTTATAATTCTTGAAGGTCATTGCAAACCCAGTAAAATTGCTTCACAGTAGAACAGAATAGCATTTACTGTCAGAAGGAAAGTTTTCCATGCCTTTGAACGCAAGTAATGGGTGCCTAGAGCCTGATTTCTGAGAGTTAATAAACTCCATTACCAGTGTGTATCTTTGGTACTTGTCTCTTGTTCTTAACCATGTCTAACTATGCTACTTAACATTATTGAAAGTTCTTCCAAGACGGTGGCCATTGGTGAGCAAATTAAGTCACCACACCTTTGTGAAGAGTAGATTTTCTAGCTAATCTAGTAAAAGAAATGTCAAGATGTCACTAACATGTTGGAGAGGGACCGTCTATACAGATATTGTCAATGTGGATATTCAGGGGCATTTTGTAAGTTTCCAAATATGGCATCTTAGTGAAAATAAGTAGATGGAATTGGTAGTAGATTTGTAACGTGACATGGTGGTAATTTTTTGGAAGATACAAGACAGGGTGCTGGGATAAAGGAATTTTGCATGGAGGAACTGTAGTGATTAGAACTAACCAGATCTTGTTGACTACAAGATCCTTGATTGAGGTTGTTAACCTGGGCCAATCAGGAAAGCCCTGGCTGACCAACATAACCAGGAGATGCACAAGTAAATAAAAGGTGACTTGATGATGGGATATGGCCTCTTATTTTACCCATTATTTACCCATCCAGTTATTTTACCCATACGTTACAAGTTTCAAACATGTTCTTCCTACCACAATCTGTCACCTTACACTTCCCTACATTGAGCTTCATCTGCCAGACATCCTCAAAAAACAATTAAAGAAATATATAACCAGGAGACTTGAATCTTCTCAGTTCAGGCCATTGACTCTGAGCTGCCTGACCACAGCCAATATATTGTGCACAGATAAATAAAGGGGCCTTGGTGACAGAATACCAACCTCTGTGCAGATAGTTTAGTGGCAACAGGAGAAAACAGGGCTTGCCTGAAGACCACTCACTTCCTACAGTCATCTTAGAGGTGGGGCAAATATTTCTGGCATGATGCCTTTACTTGGAAAGCTAGATTCGTTTAATCCTGCTGTTGAAGCCCAGTATGCTGAAAGAATCTCATTTTTTTTCCAGGCAAGTGACATTGGGGTCGATGTAAAGCAAGGAGTAATCCTTCAGACTGCTTGTGGACCCACCGCATTTTCAGTTATAAGGGGCCTAACTTTCTCAGAGTCTTCCGATACTGAAACCTTCAAAGAGTTGACTAACTTGGTTAAAGAGTATGATGACCCCAAACTTCCTCCAATTCTGAGACACTATCAGTTTTATTTGGCTGTTAGAGAACCAGGAGAATTGATATTGGGATTTTTGATGAGGTTGAGATAGCTGGCAGGGGCATGTGGCTTTGGGTCAACATTGAATGAGATGGTGAGAGCCCAACTGGACTTCAACCAGGCACCAGAATTGGCCGTGTCATTAGAAAATGTAGCAAGTAGAGCACAAGAGCTACAGGATATCCTGATGGAAGTGGATTCCCTCACCTGTCCAACTGGGCTTAGGGAAGACCGCTTGAGTGTAGGCAATCCCAGTGCCTCACGCAGGCCATATCCTGAGCAGAGGGACCCTTGGCCAGCCCACAACACAACCCTACAACAAAACTGAACCTTGGCCAAGTAGCAAAAATGTTCTGTAGGATCTTGGCCAGCAAGCCATTCAGTTGCTGCTTGTATGCAGACTCAAGACAGTGAAGAAATTATCAAACCAGTGCAATGTGCGGAATTGACTGCACCAACTGTATTGATTGTGAAGCCTGACGGTTCACTTCACCATTGTGGGGACTTTAAGCAAACTGTTAGCCACTTCTCACAGATGAATAAGCACCCAATCCCTTGCAGATTAGGTTTGTACACAAAGTTGCTGGATTGGCTGTTCTTTAACACGGTGGAGATAAGTCATACCTACCTGCAATTGTGACTGGATGACCAGTCCTAGAAGTACGCCATAGTTAATACCCATAAAGGTTTGTACCACTGTACGAGACTGCCATCTGGGGTATCATCAGCCTGCAACCTTTCCCAGTGCGCCATGGAGAACATTTTATAAGGGCTACACCAGGTTGCCAGTTATCTGAAAGACGTTCAAATAAAAGGAAGGCCATTAAAGAGCACTTGGAGAATTTGGACATATTGCTCAAACAATTCTCTTAGGCGGGCACACACCTTCAAAGGGAAAATTGTGTTCCAGGCACCCCAGCTGACCCACTTGGGTGACAGAGTTGACAAAATTGTACTACGGCCATTGGAAGATAAAGTGACAGCAATCAAATGTGCCATGCCTCCTGTGTCCGGACTGGAACTTATGTCTTTCCTTGAGTTTGTGAATTATTACAGAAAATTCATACGTAACTTGGTTTCCATCTTGGCACCCTCTCACCTGCTACTTAAAAAAGGGTCAAGCTAGGAAGCGGTGGCATAGTTAACAAAGTGAAAAAGCAACTATTGTCATCTAAGATTTTGGCTCACTACGACCCAAAGCGAGAGGCAATGTTGACATGTGATGCCTCCCTGTGCAGCATCAAAGTAATGTTGGCTCACCAGTGGCGCAGCAGAGAGGAATGCCCGATAACGTAGGCTTCCCAGATGTTGGCTGATACCAAATGCAAGTACACCCAGATAGACAAAGAAGGTTTGGCAGTCATCTTTGCTGAGAGGAAATTCCACCAGTAGCTTCACGGACAGGAATTTGTCACATTAACAAATCACAAACCCCTGGCAAGGCTACTGAAGCCAGGCAAGGCAGTGTCACCCGTAGCTTCCGGTAATCAACGTTGGGGTTTTATTCTCAGCATGTACCAGTACATGTTAGGACACCAACCAGGAAGACAAGTCGCTAATGCAAATGTACCGAGCTGCATTCCACTCGCAGACACTCCACCAATGGTACCTCCCCTAGTAGAACCTGTTTCAGTTTTAAACTTCCTGGATGCCCTTCCAATCACTGCTGACAACATCCAACAGTAGACACAAAAAGGTTCCTGTCCTAGCCAAACTAAAACAGCTGGTGGTAATGGGAGAAACAGAAAGGCTATCACAGCCCAGACTGAAAACTTTCTAGACCCAGTGAGACCAGATCATCGCAGAGAATGGCATTTTACAGTGAGGTGCAAGGGTGATCATTTACCAGATTCACCCGGGGTTTCCAATATGAAGATGCTAGCGAAAAGCTACGTCTGGTGGCCAAGGTTGGAGACCAACATAGCTGCCTTGGTGGGGCAGTGCCCTGAGTGCCAACAGGGACAAACGTTGCCACCAGCAGTGCTCCCACATTCATTGGAAAGACTGGGAAAAAACCCTGAACTCGGCTTGTGTCGACTACGCAGGTCCTTTCATGGGTTCAATCTTCCTGGTCATTGCGGATTCCCTTCAAAATGGTTGGACATGCATAAAGTTTGATCGGCAAACTGGGGGATGATAACTGAGAAGCTGCAAGCATTGTTCAGGATATATAGTCTCCCGGAAGTATTGGTCATGGAACAATGGGATGTCATTACTAGCGGGGAATTGGAAAATATCCCATCATCAAGTGGTATTTGGCACTTAAGGACAGCTCCATACCATCCATCACCCAATGGTCTTGTGTAAAGTGCAGTCCAAACATTGAACGCAGACTTAAAGGAGCAGTCTACAAAGTCAGAGATAGTAGGAACTGCAGATGCTGGAGAATCTGAGATAACAAGGTATAGGGCTGGATGAACACAGCAGGCCAAGCAGCATCAGAGGAGCAGGAAGGCTGACGTTTCGGGCCTAGACCCTTCTTCAGAAATGCGGGAGGGGAAGGGGTTCTGAAATATATAGGGAGAGAGGGGGAGGCGGATAGAAGTTGGATAGAGGAGAAGATAGGTGGAGAGGAGACAGACAAGTAAAAGAGGCGGGGATGGAGCCAGTAAAGGTGACTGTAGGTGAGGAGTTAGGGAGGAGATAGGTCAGTCCAGGGAGGACGGACAGGTCAAGGCAATGGGTTGAGGTTAGCAGGTAGGAGATGGGAGTGGGGCTTGAGGTGGGAGGAGCGGATAGGTGGGAGGAAGGACAGGTTAGAGAGGCGGGGACAAGCTGGGCTGGTTCTGGAGCGCCTACGCACAGTTTGCAACAAACAACTGCACCTCCCAGTTGTGAACCATTTCAACTCCCCCTCCGATTGCACAGACAGCATGTCTATCCTGGGCCTCCTGCAGTGCCACAATGATGCTACCCAAAGGTTGCAGGGACAGCAATGCATATTCCATTCGGGAACCCTGCAGCCCAATGGTATCAATGTGAACTTCACAAACTTCAAAATCTCCGCTCCCCTTACCAAATTCCAAAACCAGCCCAGCTCATCCCTGCCTCCCTAACAACTGGGAGGTGCAGTTGTTTAGTGCAAACCGAGTGTAGGCGTTCCAAAACCAGCCCAACTCATCTCCACCTCTCTAACCTGTCCTTCCTCTCACCTATCCCCTTCTCCCACCTCAAGCCTCACTCCCATCTCTTACCTACTAACCTCATCCCGCCCCCCCGATCTGTCCATCCTCCCTGGACTGACCTATCTCCTCCCTACCTTCCAATCTATACTCACCTTCACTGGCTCCATCCCACTTCTTTGACCTGTCTGTCTCCTCTCCACCTATCTTCTCCTCTATCCATCTTCTATCCACCTCCCCCTCTCGCCCTATTTATTTCAGAACCCCCTTCCGCTCCCTCATTTCTAAAGAAGGGTCTAGGCCCAAAATGTCAGCTTTTGTGCTCCGGAGATGCTGCTTGGCCTGCTGTGTTCATCCAGCTCTACACCTTGTTATCTCAGTCTCCAAAGTCACTTGATACCAAAATGCCCCAGTTCTTGTTTAATTATAGCACCACACTGCATGCAACTACAATGTTGCTGATGGGGAGACCTTATCTTCCCAACCCTGGGGGGGGGGGGGGGGGACAGGTGGTGAAACGCAGCAGGAACGCCAATGCAGGCCACATGACCCCTCTAAGCGAAAAAGACAAGTTAATTCAGGGGATGAAGTTTGGTAGTGGAACCATGAAAATGGCCCTGTCTGGGTACGAGGCGGGATTGATTGAAGGTCAGGTCCAGTGACATACAATGTTTGGATCGGCGATACGGTCCTGAACAAACATGTGGATCACCTGAAAGCTGTTACCTCACACGTGGGGCAGAAGCAAAACTGGCCCTAGAGGACAGCCAGAAGGCCTGTCAGAAACCGTAGGTTTTCCCCTTCCATCTAGTGTCAAGGAAAACTCAAGTCTGAGATGAATGAAGCCTCAATATCATTTCCACCGGAAGAAGAAGAGGAAACTCTCCCATGACACTCCAGGCACAAGAGACGAGCTATAGTCCCGTACAGGATGCCCATGTCAGAGGAACTGAACCTGGGGAGAAAATATTGCAAGAAAAGCTACAAGAGAAAGACCCACGCCTATATCCCCAGACATGGTAGGGGAGGGAAATAGTGATTGGATCCAGCTGGATCTTGGTAACTAGAGTCCTTGATCAGTTTTATTAATTTGGGCCAATCAGTAAAGTCCTGGCTAACCAATATCACCAGGAGATTAGAATCTCCTCAGTTCAGGGAGCTGGCCTGAGTTCTGAGCTGGCTGACTGCAGTCAATATACAGCGCACAAGTAAATAAAGGGTGACTTGGTGATGTGACACTGGCCTCTGTGCAATTATTTCAGAAATGGTGGCGGGACTTTGTGCTGAATCTTCATTTTCCAATGTACTCCAATGACTGCAATGCAGCAGTAAATAGCCATGATCCAAACTTGCTGATGCCACGAAGACATATGATGCCATTGCTGCAGAAAGCAAGACTGACGGACTTGAGCAGACAAATTGGAGGCAGACATATTTCGATGTGGGAAATGCAAACTTTCATCAAGATGTTGGGCCCTTTGGCTGAGGGGTCAGATGGTAACATCATAGTGCGACTCTTAACTGATCAGACATCCCAATGTGTTTATAAAGTGAAAATATTTGAAGAAAGGAAATTACCTCCTGAAGGGCAATGGAGATTCACTGAATGTTATACTACTGGCTGCTCTATGTAGGAGTGAATGCGATGAGCTAGGACATCTGAACAAGTCGACTTTGAGAACATCAATAATAATAATAATATTAACTTCGCGTGGATTCACTGAAACGTGCCGTCATTAAAAGGATTGTCACAATATTTTTATGTTGTATTCTAATTTGTGAAGGTCATTACAAATTCATTAATACTGCTTCACAGCACAATGGAGTCAAGGAAATCTTCCATGTAATGTTTTGTAGGCAGACCTCGTCCTTCACTAAATGACCATCTCACTGCCTGTCTACAGATATTGTTCATGCCCTCTTTATAGCTATATTTATTTATAGTAATTATCATTATGCCTCCCAAAGCATTGTTTATTAATGGGCAAATTAAGTCACCATGTCTTCTTGAAGAGTTGGTTATCTGACTAATCCAGTGAAAGGAATTTAGGGATGTTGTTAACAGGGCGAAAAGCAACTATAGATATAAATATTGTCAATTGTCTCCAATAGAGAGAATACACCAAAAGAAATGAGAGTAGAAGGGTTTGGAGGGGAAAATGTGATATAAATTATGGCAATTAGTTGGGGAGTTAGGAGATGAGATGCTGAGATATACGCATTTACAATTTGGCAGAATGTGCTTTCAGGAGTCTGGGCTACGGTTTAATTTTTCAATCTTCAATGTTCAGCGCCATTGTCCAACTTTGGTGATACCAATAAGACAAGCGATGCCATATGTGCAGAAAGAAAGCCATAACTGTGGGACAAAACCGCGGCAGATGGAGTTCAATGTGGAGAAGTGCAATCTGATTTAACTTGAGACTGAAAAATGTCAATCAGATTTTTTCTGCATGGTGAAAATTGGAGAATGATAGACAGGCAAAAAAAACCCTGATAAGTATTCAATTCAAAGGGACTGGAAAAACAAATGATTGGAAGCTATGCCATAGATGTACAATGTTTTGTTTTGACAACGTCTTCAGAATTCAGTTTAGTTCTGGGCTCTGTATTCACTGGATGGATATGTTCATTGAACTGGTGGATGTAACATTAATAAAGCATTGCAAGACCAATAAGTGGCAAATCAAGGATTTAGTTTACTCTTCATGGATGAAGCTTGTATACCGCTGAGTTGAGTTTTCTAATATTTAATTACAATAAGATGACATGATAGATTTGACAGAAAAGAATCAAGTTTTCAGTCTTTACTATACCCTACTCAAAAGTTGTAGGAGATTATTTATCTCCCATTACTCCCCCTAGCTTTGATCTTCTAAACAAGAGTAGAGGATACAGAATATATTCTCATCATTAGCCATTTGGAAACATTAAGCTCAGAGATAGTAAGAACTGCCAATGCCAGAGTCAGAGATAACACAGTGTGGAGCTGGAGGAACACTGCAGGCCAGGCACCATCAGAGGAGCAGGAAATCTGACGTTTTGGGTCATGGCCCTTCTTTATTTCTGAAGAAGGGTCCTGACCCGAAACGTCAGCCTTTCTACTCCTCTGATGCTACCTGGCCTGCTTTGTTTGGCCATCTCCACACTGTGTTATATCTGGAAACATTAAGTTATTATGTTTACAACAGCGATCCCAAAGTGAGGTGATATATAATATTTTTATACCTTCAAGGTATATTGGCACATACCATCAGACATCACACTGACTCTTATCCTCTTTAACTAATCCCTACAGGATTGAAAACAGATGCGTTAAAGATCTGAACAGCCTCTTCTCATTACTCTCAGACAGTTGCACCTATGAAACATTGGTTCACATATGCAGCTCACAGCCTTTTTATCAAAGCCACCAATTGGTGCTGATGTAGTCTTGGGATAGACAGAATAACCAGATAATGGCAAAGGCTGCGAGGAAAGAGGTCATAAGTAATCTGCTACTCAAATTATCCACCAGAAACTGAGAAGACAGTGTAGAGATTTAAGGAATGAAGGCCGGGAGTTGAAGAAATTCTTTATACAGATGGTTAAAACAAGTGGGAGATAAAAACTCTATCAGTTCTCCAAATCCAGAATCTTCTTTTAATACTAAGCTGGAACAAGTAACATCATTAAAATAAAAATCAGTCAGTTTTACTCCAAGAACCTAATTTCCATTTTTGGGATTATAGGGATTTACTGCAGGAGGGAAGATATTCAAGACCAGTTGTACTTGTTGCAATCCATTATTTTCTAATTCTATCACAGGTAGTGTCAGGATGAGACAGAGAAAATGGAGTTTATTTTTAAATCAAATTACCCTCCATCTCATCAAGAGAAACAAAATAACAAAGGCAAGTAGATCTAATATAAGAGAAAGCATGTGCACATCAAGACCTCAACAGAAGCACTGGGACTGAAATTCTCTCAAATGTTGTCCCTCTGTCTCCCAGCCATTCTCAGTGCCAGCTTCACATCCTTAAAATTATTTGTTATAGGAACAGTCTAGGAAAATACCACAGCATATTTTATGCGAAAATTGGAGAAATATTAGAAGCAGTGAACTGCGTTAGTCAGAGGCTGTGTCTCGGATGTGGGTGACACAAAACTCACAGACATTCATCATTAACATCAAAGCTAGAATTTATTTTGTTACCTATTTCTACTATTCATTACAAAATGGTGGCATTAATCCCAGTCATTGGGTCCCCACAGTGTTAGCAAGAACCAATCCTGCCCCCACGTTAGACTGAGTTTGATACTGTTTGGTACAACTATACAACTATGGTTGAATCTATACAGTCATCTCAGGTTGATGATGGGGACATATTGACTCCAAATGGGCTGATGCAATAATGGATACCATGTGTTGAGGTTGTATTGGTCTCACCTGAGAGGCAACGGATGCCTTTTGGGCAGAGTACATGGTAGACTGTGGGGTAGGTCAAACTGGCATGAGTATCAATGGGATACGGGTTTCACTGGTTGTGAAATAATTAATTACCCAAGTCTGGTTGCCCTCAAGATGGTGATTGTAGGTGCAACTAAAATACAGTTAGGGAGGGAGTTCTAGGGTCTTCAACTGCTGAGAATCAGCACTGCAATCCACCCTAAATTATGGTAGGCCCACGCTGAGCCAGAAGACTGAAAATGAAACTGGGTCCAATAAATTATTAACTCACCCACTACGCCTGCTTCAGAGTCACCCTAGCTTTAAATAATAGTAGTTTCAGCTAAGGGACAAAAAGAAAAGCCAAACCTGTCTCTAATTTAGTGATAATGGGAACTGCAGATGCTGGAGAATCCAAGATAACAAAGTGTGGAGCTGGATGAACACAGCAGGCCAAGCAGCACCTCAGGAGCACAAAAGCTGACGTTTCAGGCCTAGACCCTTCATCAGAGAGGGAGATGGGGAGCGGGAACTGGAATAAATAGGGAGAGGAGGGAGGCGGACCGAAGATGGAGAGAAAAGAAGATAGGTAGAGAGGAGAGTATAGGTGAGGAAGTAGGGAGGGGATAGGTCAGCGAAAGCGGAGACAGGCTGGGCTGGTTTTGGGATGCAGTGGGAGGAGGGGTCAAGCTGGGCTGGTTTTGGGATGCAGTGGGGGGAGGGGAAGAACTGGGCTGGTTTTGGGAAGCAGTGGAGGAAGGGGAGATCTTGAAGCTTGTGAAGTCCACATTGATACCATTGGGCTGCAGGGTTCCCAAGCGGAATATGAGTTGCTGTTCCTGCAACCTTCGCATGGCATCATTGTGGCACTGCAGGAGGCCCATGATGGACATGTCATCTGAGGAATGGGAGAGGCAGTTGAAATGGTTCGTGGCTGGGAAGTGCAGTTGTTTGTTGCGAACCAAGGGGAGGTGTTCTGCAAAGCGGTCCCCAAGCCTCCGCTTGGTTTCCCCAATGTAGAGGAAGCCACACCGAGTACAATGGATACAATATACCACATTGGCAGATGTGCAGGTGAACATCTGCTTGATATGGAAGGTCATCTTGGGGCCTGGGATGGGGGTGAGGGAGGAGGTGTGGGGGCAAGTGTAGCACTTCCTGTGGTTGCAGGGGAAGGTGCCGGATGTGGTGGGGTTGGAGGGCAGTGTGGAGCGAACAAGGGAGTCGTGGAGATAGTGGTCTCTCCGGAAGGCAGACAAGGGTGGGGATGGAAAAATGGCTTGGGTGGTGGGGTCAGATTGCAGATGGCGGAAGTGTCGGAGGATGATGCGTTGTATCCGGAGGTTGGTAGGGTGGTGTGTGAGAACGAGGGGGATCCTCTTTGGGCGGTTGTGGCGGGGGCGGGGTGTGAGGGATGTGTTGCGGGAAATGCGGGAGACGCGGTCAAGGGCATTCTCAACCACTGTGGGGGGAAAGTTGCGGTCCTGGAAGAACGTGGACATCTGGGATGTGGGGGAGTGGAATGCCTCATCCTGGGAGCAGATGCGGCAGAGGCAGGGGAATTGGGAATAGACCATGGACGTCCAGTCCCTATACACCTGTATTCCGCATGCAGATGGCCTCAAGGCCCTCCGCCTCTTCCTGTCCCACAGGCCAGACCAATCCCCCTCCATCGACACCCTCATCCGCCTAGCCGAACTCGCCCTCACCCTCAACAACTTCTCTTTCGATTCCTACCACTTCCTACAGACAAAGGGGGTGGCCATGGGCATGCACATGGGCCCAAGCTATGCCTGCCTCTTGGTAGGTTATGTGGAACAGTCCCTCTTCCGCACCTACACAGGCCCCAAACTCCACCTCTTCCTCTGTTACATTGATGACTGTATTGGCACCGCTTCTTGCTCCCCAGAGGAGCTCAAACAGTTCATCCACTTCACCAACACCTTCCACCCCAACCTCAAGTTCACCTGGGCCATCTCCAACACATCCACCACCTTCCTGGACCTCTCAGTCTCCATCTCAGGTAACCAGCTAGAAACTGATGTCCATTTCAAGCCCACCGACTCCCACAGCTACCTAGAATACACCTCCTCCCACCCACCCTCCTGCAAAAATTCCATCCCCTATTCCCAATTCCTCCGCCTCTGCCGCATCTGCTCCCAGGATAAGGCATTCCACTCCCGCACATCCCAGATGTCCACGTTCTTCCAGGACGGCAACTTTACCCCTACAGTGGTTGAGAACGCCCTTGACCGCGTCTCCCGCATTTTCCGCAACACATCCCTCACACCCCGCCCCCGCCACAACCGCCCAAAGAGGATCCCCCTCATTCTCACATACCACCCCACCAACCTCCGGATACAACGCATCATCCTCCGACACTTACGCCATCTACAATACGACCCCACCACCCAAGCCATTTTTCCATCCCCACCCTTGTTTGCCTTCCGGAGAGACCACTCTCTCCGCGACTCCCATGTCCGCTCCACACTCCCCTCCAACCCCACCACACCCGGCACCTTCCCCTGCAACTGCAGGAAGTGCTACACTTGCCCCCACATCTCCTCCCTCACTCCTATCCCTGGCCCCATGTGACCTTCCATATCAAGCAGATGTTCATCTGCATATCTGCCAATGTGGTATATTGTATCCATTGTACCTGGTGTGGCTTCCTCTACAGTGGGGAAACCAAGCGGAGGCTTGGGGACCGCTTTGCAGAACACCTCCCCTCGGTTCGCAACAAACAACTGCACTTCCCAGTCGCGAACCATTTTAACTACCCCTCCCATTCCTCAGATGACATGTCCATCATGGGCCTCCTGCAGTGCCACAATGATGCCACCCAAAGGTTGCAAGAACAACAAACTCATATTCCGCTTGGGAACCCTGCAGCCCAATGGTATCAATGTGGACTTCACAAGCTTCAAGATCTCCCCTTCCCCTACTGCATCCCAAAACCAACCCAGTCCTTCCCCTCCCCCTACTGCATCACAAAACCAGCCCAGCTCGACCCCTCCTCCCACTGCATCCCAAAACCAGCCCAGCCTGTCTCTGCTTCCCTAACCTGTTCTTTCTCTCACCTATCCCTTCCTCCCACCTCAAGCCGCACCTACATTTCCTACTAAACACCTCATCCCGCCTCCTTGACTTGTCCATCTTCCCTGGACTGACCTATCCCCTCCCCACCTCCTCACCTATACTCTCCTCTCTACCTATCTTCTTTTCTCTCCATCTTCGGTCCGCCTTCCCCTCTCTGATGAAGGGTCTGGGCCCGAAACATCAGCTTTTGTACTCCTGAGATGCTGCTTGGCCTGCTGTGTTCATCCAGCTCCACACTTTGTTACCCTGTCTCTAATTTAGTTTGAGATTTTCCATTTTGACCAACTGCTACTCAGGGAGATGGGCTATCTCAAACCTCACTCGCATCAATCTGAATTTCCCTGCTCTCAGTCTCCCCCTGCAGCACATGATTGGCTTCTGTAGCTGCACCTTGAACCACAGCAGAGCCACATGCTGCTGGACAGGGTAGTGGGCACTGACATCCAGCTGGGGAAATGCTAGACCCTTGAAATGGGGTCCACTGGCAAGCAGTAATCACCTTTGACCTGTGTGAGCTCTAGATTTTAGCAATGAGCTTAACCAGGAGGCTCAGGCCTTCATGTCATTTGTGACATCTGCAGTGTCTTGGAGTAGGACCTCCTTCCCAGTGGAATACATTAGATACACATTGGCAGTGGTTGCTATGTTGTCTGCTCTTTGACTGTGAATACTTGATTCTCTGTAGCTCTCTGCATCTCAGCAATCTCTTCATCCGTGAGAAGAAAATGCACAGCATTGTGGTTCCATTGAGAAATGACCAAATGAAAGGGTTGCTCGTGTCCTCAGCCAGCTCCATCAATCTCTGCTTGATTTGAAGAACTGCCCCATGTCTCTCACAACTGGTAAGTATCACATAATGTTAATTGCTCAGCTCCCTTGACAGGACCATTCCTTAAGTGTCCAAATCTCAGAGAAGTCTCCCGGACCTCTCTAGCCCTGTGCTTGCAGAATCCTGGGGAATCAATGGACTGTTCAGCCATGCTAACGTCTGCCAGGATCAACCCTTGTTGCCAACCACTGACCAGTCCACCAAAATTTCAAGATTTAAGCTCGTAATGTTGTAAATACATTACCTGTGAAATAACACTCAGTTGAGCAAACGTCAATCTTCTCTCCCTTGCCTTAGAATTATTTGATTATTTCCCTGACCCCTATTTAGAAAACTAGATAATCAGTTCTCTCATAAATTTCAGCAGTTTCTGATTCTCTCTTACATTTGCTGGTCTTTGTGGGGTTTGTAGTCTCAGGATGGTTCATTAATGTCAGTCATATCGAGTTATAAAATAGCTTCATAAAGAATAGCTGGCAGCCAAAATCAGTCTTGTGGGGACAGCCCCCGGGGTTAAGCTATTGAAAAATCTATCATTCCAATTGGGGAATTTTCTGGAAGAATTATACAGGTACACCCCAGTGATAACATCCAAACAATGGTGTTTTGAGCCAAATTGGACGATTTTGATCTGTCGCCACACACAAGGGAGAGGTTGCTGCTCATAACACTTCTTCTGAAAGACTGAATACGCAACCTGAGAGGGAGATTCCAACTTTCTGGAAGTCAGTCCATTATTCTGAATCTCTTTCACCATGATAGGATTATTCCCGGTAGCACATGCTTCCAAGACCAGAAATAGGAGGCTAGCACAGTTGACTGTGTTTCTGAAGAGCTGGTGCAGGAGGAAATGATTCATATCCTAGGAACACTGAGATTTCTTCTGGGGCAGAGGTGACCTATACAGGAGGGATGAGTTGCGCCTGAACTGGATGGTGACTGATATCCTGGTGAGGAGATTCGTTAGGGCTACTCGGAGAGTTTAAGTTAGTCTGAAAGATGAGCGAGATCCTAACCAGTGGTGAGACAAAAGAGAAGGTTGATGCTGGTAGTGGAAGCAAAGAGAGCAAGTTAAATAGACAAGATGGGCATGAGCATGTGTGGGAATGAGGGAAGACTGATGAATTAAACTGGATTTATTTTCATGTAAAAGACCTGACCAGTGAGGCAGATGAACTCAGGGCATGGAAGGGCACATGACATTACGATATCACAGCGAGTACAGAAACTTGGCTCAGGGAGGGACAGAACCAGCAGCTTGTTGTTTCAGGTGCAGATGCTCTTGGAAGGATCGAATGGGAGGCAAGAGAGTAGGGGCAGTGATGCTTTTGTATTGCAAAAAAAAATCACGGCAATACTTAGAGGAGATATTCTGGAGGGAACATCCCATGAGGCTGTATGGGTGGAACTGAGAAATAAGAAGCCGGTGATCACTTTGATGGGATTGTACCATGGCCCACCATTAGTCAGGGGGAAATTGAGGAGCAAATATGTAGGGAGATTGCAGATAGATGTTACAATAATTGGGTTGTCATCGTAGGGGATATTAACCTTCTAATTACAGGCTGGGGCTGTTCATAGTGTTAAAGGCTTGCCTGAGGAGGAGCTAGTTAATACGTGTCATTGACAAGGCCACATTTAGAGTACTGTGTGAAATTCTAGGTGCCCTGCTACAGGAAGGATGTTATTATACTGGAAAGCGTGCAGAAAAGATTGCCGAGGATGTTGCCAAGACTGTGTTGTCTGGAGAGGTTGGATACGCTGGCACTTTTTATCCTGGGACGTAACAGACTGAGAGGGACTGTTTTTAGGTTTATAAAATCACAAGACACGTAGATAAGGTGAGTAGCCAAGGTCTTTTCCCCAGGATGAGGGTGTCTAAAACTAGAGGTCCTAGGCTTAATGTAAAAGGGGAAAGATTTAAAATGGGCTTGAGGAGCAAATATTTCACACAGATGGTGTTGCGTACATGGATTGTGTTGCCAGAGGAATTGTTGGAGATGGAGTACAATCACAAAACATAAAAGACGTTTGGGCATATTTATGGACAGGAAAGGTTTCAAGGGACATGGGTCAAACACAGGAAAATGGGACTTGCTCAAATTTAGCCTGGTCAGCATCCATAATTTGGGTTGAAAGACCTGTTTCTGTGCTATATAAAATACAGAAGCCAGATGTGTAGATCTCTGAGGATTAGGCCCCGTCTATTAATACATTTGACGGTCTGATGTTTGAGGTTAAATTGCTGTCAGATTAGATCCTCATATCCCTCCAAGTTATCACAGTTCAAATCTAAATGTTCCAAATACATTGCCAGTGGAATTGACATGGAACCCTATAAAATTCCATCCTCCATCTTTCTCCTCCGTATCTGCTTAATTCCAAGCCTCCTTTACTTGTTGATGTTCACTTTTCTTGCAAGTGTCAGCTGTTTCCAGATGCCTCTCAGTAACCCTGATCTTTGTTGGCTGAGTATTCTCAGTGCATCTCATTAATGAACCGTCATATTTTTCGTTAAATTAGTTAGTGAGAGAATACCAGAGAGTCAAATTCGAATTTGTGGGAAGATCTTCTTATTAGGAAACAAGTTACAATAGCCTTTCATACTAAAAGATACTATCTCTCATCCTGTTTGGCGCTGTAAGTTTCCAATACTTCCTGAGTCTCTTTTAGATTTATGCAGTTGTACTCTTATTCTCTGTCTCCCACCCCCCCCCCCTCGGCGTTTCTCTCCTTCTGTGGGACTGAAAAGCTGTTTTCTCCCTCTCCCTCTCCCCCTGGATGCTTGGCTGGTCTCTGCCTTTTGCTATGCTGCTCTAGTCAGAAGGTCTCCTCATGATCCCATTTTTACATCCATTCCCCAAGCTGTTAAGTCTTTCCACAGTTTTAGTCAGTCAGGAGATTCTGCTTAATGATGACTGACGGTTTGGATAGTTTTGTTATCACTAACTATCCTGTTAATGGTTGTCCTATTGTGTTAGGCTTGAGTGCCTGGTTCTTTGTTGCTAATAAACATCCCAAATTTGTTTAGCTGATGAGAGAAGATGGGTCCCAACCTGAAACGTCCGCTTTCCTGTTCCTCTAGTGGTGCCTGACCTGCTGTATTCCTCCAGCTCCACACCTTGTTATCTCAGACTCCAGCATCAGCAGTTCTTACTTTCTCTGATTGTTGACAGGATGTGTTCTTTATGCTAATGTCTTGAGAACCTAATTGTGGCTTGAGTCTAGTTTGTGGCTTTTGTGACTTCAGAGGTTTACTCGACCAATGTATTACAGCATCTTTTATGGTCTGGCCAATTCAGCAATCTGTCTGTGTTTTAGCAGGTAAGAAGCTGCTACACTATCAGGGCAGGTTATTACTGACTTCCCCAGCTTTTTGGGTCAGGACATCCTACCAATTTAACAGGCGGGACACAGATTGGAATGGTCACCACGGAGTCTGCTCTTAGAGGCTTATTCCTTGGTTCTGTGCATGTTTCAGTGGGAAGAAATTGCAGAGCGTAGTGATTGAGTCCATTAGGAAATGACCAGATGTAAGGGACAACACTCCTGCTGCTCATGCCTTCTTGAAGCTTGAGGTTAAATTCCAATCAGATTAGACACTCATATATCCCTGCAAGATATCACAGTTCAAATCCTAATGTTCAAAAACATTACCAGTGGTAATAATGTATAAACCTGTAAAATTGCAACCTCCATCCTTCTCCTCAGTGTTTGCTTATTTCCCAGCTTATTTTACAGAAAATTAAATGATATTCATTTGCCTTGCATGTTTCAGCAGTTTCTAGATGTCTCTTAGAAAACCTGGTCCTTGCAAGGTGAGTATTCTCAGTATATCTCATCAGCGATCATCATATTCTGACAGACTCTGGTTGGACACACATTTCCAGTAGTCACTATGGTGTCTGTTCTTGGAAGTGCGTTGTTTTCTGTCTCTTTCCCTGGCTCTGCACCCTCTTCTTCCGAGGGAAGAAATTGCAGAGCGTTGTCAGTCCGTTGGGAAATGGCCAAATGAAAGGGACACGAGTCCTGCTGCTCATGTCTTTGGCCATCCCTGCTTGAGTAGATGAACTGCCCTCTGCCTCTCACACTTTGTAAGTATCACACAATGTCAGTTGCTCAGATTCCTCAACATGTCTAGTCTCTAAGTTTCGAAATTCCAGACAAACCTTCCAGTTGTCTCCAACCTAGTGCTTGCAGAATCCTCAGGAATCAATGTACTGTTAGCCATTCTAACCTCTGCAAGGGTCAACTCTTTTTTGCCAGCCACTGACAACCAAACTATATATGTGACTTCCTGTAGTTTGGGCTTGGATTGCTTTCAGATTAGAACCATATATTTGTCCAAGATTTCACAGTTCAAGTCCTAATGTTCTAAATGCATCACCGTGGAAAACACCATGAAACCAATAAAATTCCAACCCCATCCTTCTCCTCACTATCTGTTTATTTTTCAGCCTCCTTTAGAGAAAACCAGATGATATTCATGTGTCTTTGATGTTTCAGCAGTTTCACGGTATCCATTAGTATTCCTGGTCTTTGCGAGGTGAGTATTCTCAGTACGTCTCATCAATGAACGTCATATTTATCTATAAAAGTAGTGAGTAAAAGAATAGTTGATATTCAAAGTCAATCTGGTGCGGATAGCTGTCATTGTTAGTTTATTCAAGAAAAGATCATTCCAACAGGGAGTACGTTGCTAGAAAATTTTCATAAAACAAAACGCAAGTTTTTTTGCAGATGGTAAGATCCAAATAATGCTCTTCTGAGTCAAATTGGACAATTTTGAACTGTAGCCATGACAAAGGGAGACACTATTGCAGCTCATAACACCTCTTCCAAGAGATTGTATACAGGGTTTGAGATGGAGATCCATTGAAACTCTCTCAAGTTGGTCTGAATGCCCCTGCTCTCAGATTCACCCCACAGCACATGATCAATTCAATCTTGACCTCTGGTGACGAACATGTGAAGTTGCATGACTACTGCCAACAGACCAGCAGCAGAGACACCCACTACGTTTAACACAGTCACATGCTGCTGGGACAGGGCAGAGAGACTAAACACCAGAGATCCAGCTGGGAGGAGGCAGGAGGCTGGAAATGACGTCTTGAGGCAGAGGGAATCAGCTTTTCTTATGTGAGTGAATTCCTGACCCAAGCAATAAAACTTCATCAGGAAGCTCAGTCTTCCATAGCAGTTAATTGTTGAAATTCTGCAGCTTCTCAAAGCAGGACCTCATTCACACAGGGACAAGTTGGGGACACATTGCCTGTGGTCATCATGGTATCAGCTCTAGTATCTATTTTGTTGATTCTCTATCTATCTGCAGGTCTGTACTCTCTCCTTCGATGAGAAGAAATTGCAGAGCATTGAGGAGCAATTGGGAAACAACAAAATGAAGGGGACACCAAGCCTACTGCTCATGTCCTCAGCCAGCTCCATCAACCCCTGCTCGATTTGATAAACTGCCCTATGCCTCTCACACTCGGTGAGTATCACTTGATGTCAATTGCTCAGATCCCTTTCCAACACCGTTCTTGAAGTGGCTAAATCCCAGAACAATCTCCGGGTTCTCTCCATTCCCGTGCTTGCTAAATCCTCATGAATCAATTGACTGTACAGCCTTTGTAACTTCTGCCAGGGTCAACTCTTGGTTCCAGCCACTGACAGTCAGACCATATATTTGACTTCCTGATGTTTGAGGTTGAATTGCTGTCAGATTATACACTCATATCCCTCCAAGATATCACAGTTCAAATCCTAATGTTTCAAACACAATATCAATGGAAATAACACCAAACCTGAAAAATTCCATCCTCTATCAGTACCTGTTCATTTTCCAGTCTCCTTACAGAAAATCAAATTATATTCATTTGTCTTGCATGCTTCAGTAGTTTCTTTGCATCTCTGATTATCTCTCATCTTTGAGAGGTCAGTATTCTCAGTACCTCTTATCAGTGGCCATCATATTTATCTTTAACAATTTTAGTAGAAGGACAAATGATAAGCAAAGTCAATCTTGTGCAAATAGTGCTCGGTTATTCAAAAAATTATTCCAACAGGGGCTACGTAGCTTGGGAATTGCCTTTAAAAAATTACGCTGGTTTAACACATTTTGAGCCAAATTGAACAACTGTGATCTATGGACATTTAGAGAAGAGAAGGTGATGCTTATAACACTTGAATGAATACAGAGCACCAGAGGGAAATTCCGACTTCCTCGCAGTCAGTCCTGTTTTGAAAATCTATCAAAGTTGATTGGATGGTCCCTGCTCTTAGCCTCCCCCAGTAGCACATGATCAGCTTCTGCAGCTCCACTTTGAGCCTCTGGTAGGGATCAAGTGAAGTTGCATGACGAGCACCGACAGAGCCAGAGCAGCAGGCGCAAAACCATCATCATCAGCAGCTCCTCTGCCTTCACCCCAGCCTGTGCTGCTGGGACAGGGCAGAGGGAATGAACACTGAGATCCAGCTGGGAGAAGACACGAAGCTGGAAATGTGGTCTTGAGGCACATCTCTTGTTGAGTGAGTGAACTCCATATTCAAGCAATGAAACTTCATCAGGAGGTTCAGCCTTTCATTGTAGTTCATTGCTGTCATTGTGCAGTGTCTCAGAGCAGGACGTCCCTCCCACAGGAACTTGTTGGGCACATATTGCCAGTGCTTGTCATGGTGTCTGCTCTTGGAGGGTAAATGTTTGGATTGGTGTATACTCTTGCAGCTCTGTACTCTGTTCTTCAGTGAGAAGAAATTGTGGATCCATTGGGAAATGGCCAAATGAAAGGGGCACCAATCCGGCTGCTCAAATCATCGGCCAGCTCCATCAATCTTGAGTTGATGATCCGCCCTCTGCCTCTCACACTTGGAAAGCATCACAATGTCAATTGCTCAACAAGACCGTTCTCTATGTATCAAACCCCAGACAAGCCTCCCTGTTCTCTCCTGTGCTTGCTGAATCTTCAGGAATCAATGGGCTGTTCAACTTTTCCACCCTCTGCCAGTGTCAATCTGTCTTGCCAAACACCGACAGTCTAACAGATATTTTTTCTGAATTTTGAGGTTAAATTGCTGTCAGATTAAATCTTCATATCTCTGCAATATATCACAGTTCAAAAGTCCCAAATCCATTTACCAGTGGAAATAGCATGGAAACCTGTAAAATTCTATTGTCCGTCCTACTCCTCGGTGTCTGCTTATTTCACAGCTTCCTTTACAGAAGACCAGATAAAACTATTCACTTGTCTTGCATGTCACAACAGTTTCTTGAAATCTCCTGGTATCCCTTGTCTAAGCGAGGTGAGTATACTCAGTATGTTTCATCAATAGCCGTCACATTTTTGTATAAATAATGTGATTGAAGGGTAGACGATAGTCAAAGTCAATCTGGTGCAGACAGCCGCCTGTATTAGTCTATTCAAAAAAAATTCCAAAAAGGAGCATATCGTGAGCGAATTATCTTAAAACAAAAAAAAAAGTTCTTTCAGTGATAAGATCTAAATA
This sequence comes from Stegostoma tigrinum, assembly GCF_030684315.1. Taxonomy (NCBI): domain Eukaryota; kingdom Metazoa; phylum Chordata; class Chondrichthyes; order Orectolobiformes; family Stegostomatidae; genus Stegostoma; species Stegostoma tigrinum. Next base: position 16,552,016 of record NC_081361.1, read on the forward strand.
ATGCTCTTCAAAATCAAATGGAATAAATCTGATTTGTAGCCATGTCCAAGGGAGATTTTTCTGTTCATAACATTTCTGAAAGATTGCATATAGGGCTCGAGAGGAAGACTGCAAGTTCTGAGGTGTCAGTCACCCGTGTTTAGCGTGTCTCAAGTTGGTCCGAATTTCCCTGCTGTCAGCCTCCCGCTACAGCACGTGATCAGCTTCTGCAGCTCCATCTGCATGACCAACACCAACACCAACTGAGCCAGAAGCAGCAGGCTCTCCAGAGCAGTGTCCTGCTCTGAGACACTGCACAATGACAGCAATGAACTACAATGAAAGGCTGAACCTCCTGATGAAGTTTCATTGCTTGGATATGGAGCTCACTCACTCAACAAGAGATGTGCCTCAAGACCACATTTCCAGCTTCGTGTCTCCTCCCAGCTGGATCTCAGTGTTCATTCCCTCTGCCCTGTCCCAGCAGCACAGGCTGGGGTGAAGGCAGAGGAGCTGCTGATGATGATGCTAGACAGGGCAGAGGGACTAGACACCAAGATCCCGCTGGGAGGAGGCAACAGGCTGGAAATGAGGTTGAGGCCGAGATATTCAGCTCATTTTACACAATCGAGCTCCAGATGCAAGTGATGAAACTTCATCAGGAGGCTCAGTCTTTCGAGGTAATTCATTACTGATATTCTGCAGCATCTCAGATTAGGACTTACTCCCCACAGGAAAACAGTTGGATACACATTGCCAGTGGTAGCCATGGTTGTCTGTTTTTGGAAACAAAGTACTTGGTTGTATCTTCCCACAGCTCTGCACTCTCTTCTACCTGTCATTTTGCTTGTTGTGCCTTCTTATGTTGTACTTCAATGAGTTAAATATGAAGTTTAACATTTATAAATAAACTTGGGAAGAATATTTGATTAACTTTGTGTGGTCTGATTTCTGTATGACTCCCAGCAATGAACATACACTTGGAGAGCTGAATTCTTTTAGTGGGGAATTGCAGTGTGGGAAGCGTCACTGGGCAGGAATGGGACTGGGAAAATTCTCTCAGACACAAACCACATATGGTCCACATACAATGCATTAGTCTGCCCATTAGCATATACATGTCAATCAATTTGGATTTCTATCAGATGTATCACGATAGTCCCATCAAGCAGAAAATGTTAAATATCACACACACACACACACACACACACACACACACACACACACACACACACACACACACTCTCTCTCGTTCTCTCTCCCTCCCCTCTGTCCCATCATCTGAGAATGCTGTCACTTACAATGACCATTTCAGAGAGAGAACTGGCCAATTCCCTCTTTCCTTGAAGTTCCAAGAGCATTAAACTAAAATCTGACCTAATCTCTAACTCTCTGTAGCTGACAAATGTGACAGGAAACAGTTAACATTTCACTTAAGGGACTGTAATAACATCGCAATCAACACAAGTTGCTGATTTTCTTTTTCCAGAACATGACTCTGATGAGTCATGCCCTCATTTAATCTATGAGCATGCCTGTTTATGAAAACTCAGATAGCTAGATATATTGAATGACAGAGTCAAAATTTCATTCACTTTTTTCAGGTTTTATTTGCTGATTGCATATTAGGGTTGGTGGGTTTGAGTTATAGGGAGAGACTGAATAGGGCTGGGGCTATTTTCCCTGGAGCTTTGGAGGCTGAGGAGTGGCCTTGGACAAGGAATAAGGGTGATCAGTCAAGATCTTTTCCCCAGGGCAGGGGAATTCAAAACTAAAGGACATAGGTTTAAGTTGAGGTGAGAAACTTTCAAAGGGACCTCCAGGGCAACTTTTACACACAGATTGTAGTGTGTGTGTAGAATGAGCTGCCAGAGGAAATAGAGACTAGTACAATTACAGCATTAAAAATGCATCTGGATGGGCATATGAATAGAAAGGGTTTAGAGGCAAATGGGCCAAAAGCTGGAAAATGGGATGAGATTAATTTAGGACACCTGGTCGGCATAGACAAGCTGGACAAAGGGTCTGTTTCCATGTCGTACAGCACGATGGATCTATGATTCTACAAGAGCAACAGGATCCTTTCAGACTGCTCCTGTAGTGATGAATCCAAAATTAATAAAACATGAATGTAATGAACTGCCAATGAACATGGAATTAATAGGTTCCCTTCTCCTGATTTAAATAAGTGCAACAAAAAACAGACTGTGCAAATAGAGCCAAAAATTTCAAAATAAAATTAAAGATTTCCATACATTGTACAAAGCATTATATTGTGAAGTATCCAGTAATGGAGAACTTAATAGGACTTGGAGCATTGGGGTGGGGGGAGTTGTGGGGATTCACATAAGATGGTCAGTTGTTTACTGCGAGAATTGAAGCGAAAGGTCAAAACTGTGGCATAGTCATTGAAGGAGATTAGCAGGTAGATGGAGAATTTTTTTTATTCATTTATGGGATGTATGTTGCACTGCCTGGGTCAACATTTATTGTCCAAGTATTAATTGGTCAGAGACTGGTTAAGAGTCAACCATATTGCTCTAGTTTTGGTGTCACATGTAGAACAGATGGGCTTAGGATGGCAGATTTGCTTCCCTAAAGAGCATTGGTGAACCACGTGGCTTGTAACAACAGCTGGTAATGATTATGTGGTTGCCATTGGGTGAGCTTTTCATCTGAGATTTTTAAAATGAATTCAAACTTCCTTATCTCTTATTCTGGGATTGGAATCTATGTTCTCCAGGTTACATTAATTGAGTTACATTACCACTGCTGCGCAATCTCCTGGAACTCAGGAGAATTTTATGAAAGGCAGGGGTTCAGGGTGCAGATTGTTGGTGGTAAGATTGCAGTTTAGGAGTTTATCAACTGATCTCATGGAGGAGGGCAATTTACCAGGACTGAGAGTTCTGAGGAAATTTGCAAGTGGGAGATCCAAGAAGGAGAAGTGGGGAGATTTGTGTGCATGTGGGAATGGTTTCTGATGGCAAATTCACAAGATGGAGATTCCCAGTCGGAAAGAGGCATGAGGGACTGTAGCAAGATTGGTAGGGGGGGAGGGGAAGAAACATTTTCCAAAAAAAAGCTATCGGGTGCAGAAAGTCACTGGAGGAACATCGTAGGTCGATGCTTGGGGGTGGTGGAGGGGAATTCATGGGATGTGACCAAGGAAGTTAAAGAAGAGAAGCAAAAAAGAGTAAAGAAAGAAAAGTATGAAAAAAGGTGTGGAATAAAGTTGTGGAAAAGGTAAATGAGAAAGGAAAATGGAAGCAAGTAAAGCATTAAATCTCTATAACACCCAGTGAACAACATTGCTGGAGTATCTACACCACATATAGACTGCCACAAGTGGCTCATTATCATGCTCTTGTACATGTCTAGAGCTGGAATATAAATGCTGGTCTTTTCAGTGACTCAGGATTTAAAAATATGTAACAAGTAAGTGAAATGGCAATATGACCTACCAAGATAAAATGCTCACAAAACCAAGAAATTGCAAGAACCAATAAGGCATCTTGTCTCTAAGAACACAGTGCTAAGGATAGAAGTCTTTAAGATTATGGAACGTTCAACAGAGTAAATTCAGGGAATATGTTCCCGCAGGTACACCAAAGCAAAACTTGGAGACACATAAATACGAAGCAGTCACAAATATATCCAATGGGGAACTCCCTTTTCATATTCTAACTCAGGCACAGTTGTGAGCACGCTTCTTTCTAATTCATAGGGTTCCATATTGAACTCATAACCCAGCGTTTGAACACAAATAATCAAGGTTGTCATTTCAGTGTTATACCAAGAAAGTGCCACACTACCATTTTAGAAATGATGTTACACTGTGTAACATACTTCCTGGTGTTCAGGCCAATATATATCCTCCAATCAATATCTCAACAGATTCTCTGCCAATTATCATATGCTATTTGTAAGAGTTTACTTGTGATCAAAGTTATAGCCTCATTGTTACAAGAGTGATAACACTGCCAAAGCATTTCATTGGCTGTGATGTGCTTTGAGACATCTGGTAGCACTGAAAGGAGCTATGCAAATGTAAGCTTCCCTTTTTTTGCCCAGAGTGTTAAGAATGAAGCAAGCCCAACTAAAGGAAGAGGTTGATGCAAACAACATACGTATATTTAAGGGTAATCCAGTCATAAAGATAGGAAGGACAAATAAACAGCTATGATGGTGGTCTGAAGTGAGGAAGGATGATTGAAGAACAAAGAAAAGCATTACATTTAATATCTTCTTTCCCTGCTGTAACTACTAAATAGACACCAACATGGCCAACTATTAACTCTGAGTGGAGGAGAAAGGTTTAGGCTGCTCCCCACCCAGAACGGGTAGAACTGAATCCAAAAGCAGTGAAGTGAATGGATCAGATACCCGTTCAAACCTATTTGGATGTGAAACTGGTTTCAATCCCATCCTGAAGGCAATTTGTAAATGGGAGTGACTTCAAGGTGTAGTTCTGTGATTGGCTCCTCCCAGTGGCCTCCAATATCTCAGGCTACTACCTGGGGCAGTGGTTGCAGATTAGCCTGAAATCAAGTATGGGGGTAGGGGGAGGGCCAAAGTTCGATTAAAAGGCAACATGCTGCGAACAGGAGGATGACCACGGAGGACTGAAAGTAGACAGACAGCATTTGAAGAGCTGGATATAATGGGGACGAGGAGAGCCACTCCATTCTCTGTAGTACAGCATGGGAAACAGCAGCCAGTGATTTTTCCATCTTCAAATCAAAAAACCTCACATCTGCTCACCCCATAAAACAGGTTCATACAAAAACAGCAGATGCTCAAAATCTTCCTTCATGAATTGATTTTCTAAAATTCTTAGATTTACTTTGTTGAGTATGTTTCCCTTCCTTTCTCCCTGCACTGTCCTCAAATTCTTCATATACTCATGCCAGATCGGGCGTGAAAAGGGTTTGCATCTGGATAAATCCAAATGAGTAGGAACCCAGTGAGAGAGAGCAGAGCCGGGCTTAGTACAGGAGCTGACTACCTGGTGCCACAAATGGGTGGTTGTGTGGATGGATGAGTTTCCTCCAGACCCCAGCATTAGTCCATATTGCAAACTGCTCTCTTTCCTCAGCTGTGGTTGCTCTACTTTACAGATCCATTGATGTCGCTCCTTTTCTTAAAGAAAGAACCCTTGATCCTACTGACCTTGCAAATTAATGCACCTTCTCCAACTTTCCTTTCCTCTCCAAAGTCCTTTGCTGGACTGTCACCTTCCAGATTCATTTCTATCTTGCCCAGAACTCAATTTATAATATGTCCAATGTGATCTTTCCATGGTAACTTCAGGCAATTAGAATATCAATGTGACAAATAACTCATTCCCATGTTGAAAGATACTGGAAGAAAAGAAAACTGACTAGTCATGGTACTTAAGTCATTTGGTATGAAGGTCATGCAGTCCAACAGTGATTACAGTTCAGATTGTCGATGGCAAAGCATTATATACTAAGTCATGAAAGAATCATAGAATCCTTACAGGGCAGACAGAGAGCACTTAATCTATCAAGTCTGCACCAACCGTCTGAGCAGCAATCAGTTCAGACCCATGCCATTTCTGTAACCCGACATGTACCATGACTAATTCCCTTAACCTAAACATCCCTGGACACTACAGACAATTTAGCACGGCTAATCCAGTTAACCTGTACATCTTTGGACTAAGGGAAGAAACCAGAGCGCCAGAGAAAACCCACGCAGACACGGGGAAAACATGCAAACTCTACACAGACAGACAGTCACAGAAGTCTGGAATCGAATGCGGGTCTGTGGCACTGTGAGGCAGCAATGTTAACTACTTGACAAAACAAAAACTGAAAGAACTGCAGATTCTGGAACTCAGAAAGAAACACAGAAATTGTCAGAAAAAAATCAGCAACATTGGAGGTAGCCTAGGATGGATCTGTTGCCAAGACAGTGGGACAGGGAATCAAAATGGCTGGCAACAGGAAGGTGGCATTGACTGGAATGTACAGAAGCCTGAGGCTCCACACATTGATCACTGAACCTGCAATTGGTCTCTCTAATGTAGAGGAGACCACATCTGGAGCAATGTTTTGGGCCTTGGATAGAGGTGAGAAGTACCTCCTGTGGCCATGTAATGGAGGTGCTGGTGTTGGATTGGGGTGGATAAGGTAAGAAATCACACAACACCAGGTTATAGTCCAATAGGTTTATTTGAAAGCTCAAGGTATTGGACTCTTGCTCCTTCTTCAGCTGTTAGTGAGAGAGGTGCTATCAGACACAGAATTTATAAGTAAAAGATCAAAGGATCACACTACTGCTGAGAATGTGTTAAACAAGCCTAAGGTGTTATTAACTGTTTAATCTGTTAGAAGATTTTAATTAATTATATGTATGTGTAAATCCCCAAATTTATTTCAAATCACTGTCCTGAGAGAATTAAAGGTTTCATCAATGTGCCGAAAAGGTGAAGTTTTAGGTCAGACAACGCATGTTAGGTGAAAGGCCCTGTTTAAAATCTGTTTATGTTTTGGTTTGGAATCAGACTGGTTTTATTTCTGAAGTTGGAATTTATAAAATGTCACATTGATCAACTATCTATAAATTGTATTCTTTTTGAATGAAATAGAATGTATTTGCAAATACAAATTCACCCCAGAGATTTACGTGTGTGTGTGTGTGTGTGTGTGTGTGACAGAGAGAGAGAGAGAGAGAGAGAGAGAGAGAAAGAGGAAGAGAGAGAGAGCGAACTTGTATACCTTGTATCATGTGATTTCTGACTACTTCCTGTGGTTGCAGGGAAAGGTGCCAAGTGTGGTGGAGTTGGTGGGGAGTGTGAAGCGGGCAAGTGAGTCATGGAGAGAGTGGTCCCAAAGAAAGCCTATAGGGGTGAGGAGGGAAATATCTCTTTGGTTGTGAAGTCCGTTACAGGTAGTGAAAATGGCAGAGGATGATGCATCAGATTATGTGAGCAGCCACAGTGACAATTTTACCCTGCGTTATAGAGAGTTCTCCTCTCTATATCAAAATAATAGATTGTGATCTGAGAACTCACGGCTATGAACTAATGTCCTAGAATCATAGAACTTTCTACAAGGTTGTAACTTGGGCTTCTTTTTTGCTTGTGAGGTCAAGATACCACTTATACAGGAAATTCCCACCTGGCTACTTAAGAACTCTGTGGTATAATAGGCAGCAATGAAATGAGACTGAACGAGAGTTTTTGATGCAATACAGGAACAATGTTGGGCAGAAGTGCACATTAACTTTTAGTAGACTTTACAATTCTTTGCTTGTTTTTTGGACCAGCACGAATCAAAGTTATCCTTTTCTGCAATCTTTCTCCCTTGCATCAAAATTGTAGACAACTACTCAGATTCTTTGATGAAGTATAACAGATAGTTAATGAGGTATGTGCAATTGATATGCTTTCAAGGGGTGTATCACAATGTCCCATGCAACAGAATCATAGAATCCTTACAGTGTGCAAAGAAGCCATTCAGTCTACCCAATTTGTGCCAACAGTCTGAACAGCATCCCATCCAGAACGGTACTCTATTTCCACAACCCCAGATTTATCAAGGCTAATCCACCAATTGTATACATCCTTGGACACAATGGAGTAATTTAGCATGGCCAATCCACCTAACCTGCGCGTCTTTGGGCTGTAGGAGGGAACTGGAGCACCCAAAGGAAACCCAGATAGATACGGGGAGAATTTGCGAACTCCACACAGGCACCCGAGGTTGGAATCAAACCCAGTTCCCTGGTACTGTGAGGCAGTAGGGCTAACCACTGAGCCACTGTGCCATCCTTATTCCCAAAATTAATGCCAATGGGATGAGAGGCAATTCCATGAGGGAAAGCAAACAACAACCTTTCCCTGAAGGTCAAACATATCAAAGGTGCAAATTAAACAAAAAAAGAAAGTTAAAAACAATGCAAGCTTGATGATGCAACAGAGAAAAAGAAATGAATATGGAAATCTGAGGTGATTATTAGAAAGAGAATAAGTAGACAAAAGAGAGTGTGAGACTAGATGAGTGGTTACCATAAAAGGGACAACAAAACTTCTTCATAAGCAGTAAGATATTAGGTTGTGGACTACCAAGGCCCAGAGGCATATCAATCTGTAACAGAGAGAGAGAGAGAGAGAGAGAGAGAGAGAGAGAGAGAGAGAGACAATTGAGAATGTATACCTCAATGAGCAACGTATGTCAAGTGTAGGGTAAGGGAAGGAGGCAGGGCTTTCAAGAGAAATCACGGCCAGTATGGTGATTGAACCTATGCTGTTGGCTTAATTCTGTGCCATACTCCGATTGCCTGACCAACAAGGACAGCATTATATGGCACTTGGAAAAGTATGGGCTAATTCACAAAAATGAACTTGGGTTTGTTAATGGTAAATCATATTTGACCAACTTGATTGAGCTCTTTGATGAAGTAAAGGAGACAGTTGGCAAAAGGACAGTGTGATTGATTTTAAAGATGTGAGTTTTCAAAATACATGATGAAGTGCTACATTATAGACTGATCAGTAAAAATTAAAACCCATGAGATTAAAGTGACAGTGACAATGTTGATTAGCTCAGGGACAATAAAACAGAAAGCAATACAAAGTGAGCGGTTTTTTTCTGCTGGGGTGGGTGGGTGGACGGTGGGACAGGTGATGGGGAAGTATAGAGTAGCTTTTCCTGGGGCTCAGCATTAGAATCACTGTTCTTTTTGATATAGAACATTTACATGGTTTTTATAAGAGGTAAACAGATTCTTACTAAGCAGGGAGGTAAAAATCTTTTAGCAGTAGGCAGGAATGTGGATGTGGAGCAATCAGAATAGCCACAATCTTATTGGATAGCTTGGGGTTAAATGGTCTATTCGTGCTCCCAATTTGATTGTTTGTACATAAATATGAATGACCTGAACTTCGGTAGGCAGGGTATTATTTTAAAGTTTGCAGATGACACAAAACTAAGAGACGTGTTAAACAGAGAGCAAGATAATAATAGTGTTCAAGAGGACATAGACAGAGTGTTGAGATGGGTAGAAAAATGACATGCAATTTAACTCAGAAGTGTGAAATGATGCACTTTGGCAGATTGAACAAATTAAATGGTACAATTTTAAACAGATGCAGAGAACAGAGACTTGGAAGGTTATGTACACTTAACTTTGAAGGGGAAGAATAAATTGTGAAAGTTGTTGTCTACAAGATCTTTGAACTTAAAACAGAAACATGCAGTACAAAAGCAATAAAGTTATGTTAAAAGCTTTATAAATCACTAGTAGAGTATTGATTCCATTTCTGGCAATCAGACTTTAAAAAGGATCTCAAATTGTTGCAGAGGGTGCAAAGGAGATTTACTGGAATGGTTCCTTGGTGAAGGATTTTAGTTATTTAGATCGACTGGAGAATCTTTGGTTTTTGTCATTACAGCAATGTAGGTTCAGAAGACATTTAATGAATATGTCCAAAGTTACAAAAGATTAATTTAGGGGAAACTGTTTCTAATGGAAGAAGGTTTAATAACCAGAGAAGGTAGGGTTTAAGGTGATAGAGAAAAGGAACAAATACAAGATAAGGTATTTATATGCAGTGAGTGTTTAATGACCTGACATGTGCTGCCTGAATGGGTGGTGAAGGTAGATCTAATTGTAATTCCAAATGAGGAATTCAGTCGAGACTCAAATAGGAAATGTTTGCAGAACTGTGAGGGGAGGGAAGAGGATTTGGAAAAAGTGTTAGCACAACACGATATTAAACTGGACCTTTCAAAAGTTGATTGAGGGAGGCTATTTGCATGTAAGGTGGAAGATGGGAATTGGAAGGCCTTTAAGAATGAGATAACAAGAGCTCAAGACAGTTTTTTCCTGTTAATGTGTCGGGCAAGGCTGGTAGGCATAGGGAAGAGATAATGGGAACTGCAGATGCTGGAGAATCCAAGATAACAAAGTGTGAAGCTGGATGAACTCAGCAGGCCAAGCAGCATCTCAAGATCACAAAAGCTGACGTTTCGGGGCTAGACCCTTCATCAGAGAATGCTGGATGACTAGAGAAATTGAAGTTCTGGTCAAGAAAAGGAAAGAGATATGTATCAGGTATAGACAGCTGGAATCACTGAATCCCTGCAGGAAAAGTATACCTAAGAGGGCAATCAGGAAGGCAAAAAGGGGGCATGAGATTGTTTTGGCAAATTGAGCTAAGAAAAATCCAAAGAGATTCTATGAATACAGTAAGGGGAAAAGAGTAACTAGGGAGCAAATAGGGCCCCTTAAAGATCAGCATGGCAGTGTATGTGCGGAACTACAGGAGATGGACGAGATATTAAACAAATATTTTCTGTCAGTATTTACTGTGGAGAAGGATTTGGAAGATAGAGAACCTGGGGAAGTAAATAGTGATGTCTCGAAAGGGTTCATATTACAGAAGGGGAGGTGCTGGACATCTTAAAATACATAATGGCAGTTTTGTAGACCTTTTTGGGAAGCAAGGGAAGAGATTGCTGAGCTCCTAGCTAAGATATGCGTATCATTGATAGTCACAGGTCAGATGTTGTGGACTGTGAGTTGACTAATGAGGCGCCATTATTTAAGGAAGGCCGTAAGGACTTGCCTGGGAACTATAGACCAGTGAGCCTGACATCAGTGGTGGATATGTTGTTGGAGGGGGTTCTGAAGGATAGGATTTACATGTATTTGGAAAGGCAACAACCGATTAGGGATTGTCAACATGGCTTTGTTGATGGGAAATTGTGTTTCACTGACTTAACTGAGTTCTTTCAAGAGGTAACAAAGAAGATTGATGAAGGCAGCGTGGTAGACATTGTTTATGTGGACTTCATCAAATGTTCTTCATGGACAGTGAAGAAAATTGCCTCAGAGTACAATGGGATCTTGATCAGATGGGTCAATGGAGTGAGGAGTGGCAGATGGAATTTAATTTAGATAAATGTTTAATGTTGCATTTTGGTAAGGCACACCTGGGCAGGACATACACAGGTAATCGTAGGGCCCTGGGGAGTGTTGCTGAATAAAGAGACCTAGGGAGTGCAGTTGGCTGTATAGGCCACTGGTGAGGCCATTTTTTTGAATATTGTAAACAATTCTGAGCACCATTCTATCAGAGGTGGCATGATAGCTCAGTGGTTAGCACTGCTACCTCACAGCACCAGCGACCAGGATTAGATTCCACCCTTGGGTGACTGTCAGTGTGCAGTTTCCACATTCTCTGTGTCTATGTGGGTTTCCTCCTGGTGGTCCAGTTTCCTCCCACAGTCCAAAGATGTGCAGGTTGGGTGGATTGGCCATGGGCAATGCAGATTTCCAAGGTTAGGGTAAATTGGTGGGCTGCTCTTCAGAGGATTGGTGTTGACTCGATGGACAAAATGGCTGGCTTGTAGGGAATCTATGAGGAAAGATGTTGTTAAACTTGAGAAGGTGCAGAAAAGATTCACAAGGGTGTTGCTGGGTCTGGAGGGTTTGAGCTACAGGGAGAGGCTGAATAGTCTGAGACTTTTTCTCCTGGAACATCAGAGACTGAGGAGTGACCTTAAAGAGGTTCATAAAATCTTGAGAGACGTGAACAGGGTAAATAGCCAAGATCATTTTTCCAGAGTGGGAAAGTTGGAAACTAGGGAGCATAGGTTTAAGGTGAGAGGGAAAAGATCTAAAAAAGACCCGAGAGCCAATTTTTTCATGCAGAGGGTGTTGCCTTTATGGGATGAGGTGCCAGCGGTAGTGGTAGAGACGGGTACAACTACAATATTTAAAAAGGCATCTGCATGGTTACATGAATAGGAAGGGCTCAGATGGATATAGGCCAAATGCTGGCAAATGGGACTAGGTCAGATAGGGATGTCTGGTCGGCACAAATGAGTTGGACCGAAGTACCTGTTTCTGTGCTGTATGACTCTATGACTCTATAGCACAACAGAACCTCAAGACACAGGCATGTTAGATCAATTTGCTGCCTCCTGTGCTACATTATTTCAGATTTTCATGAATCTCATTGACATACCAGAAAGTAAAGTACACTCTAAAAAGATGGAAATCAGACGGACCTGTCAGGCCAAAATAACCCCAGAAGCTACACCCTTATTCTGTCACATTCTCTTTACCAATGAAAAATAAAGTCTGAAGCAATAAAGTCATTCAACAAATGCAATCATAGAACCTTTTCAAATATTTCATGGAACATATTCTTATGGTATTAGAACACATTTTACAAGGAAGTGGTCCTGTGCTGGTCCTTTCCAAGCAAAAACATCACTGTAAAACGTTACAAGTGACATCTTTTGAACCTGTTCGTGCTTGTATATTGTCCAAAGTGTGAGAGGTTTCTAACTATAATGGCACTCAAACAAGAAACATAACATTCAAGTCTTGAATGGGTTCAGAGTTTGAATTAGATAACCTTGAAATTTATCTGTTAAATCATCCAGTGCACAATAAATTTAACACGTATGAACCATCAACCCAGCATGCTGCAGCTGGTGATAAAGTCCCATTTCTGGCAATTCCTTCAGTCCTGTATCATCTATATAATATTAAACAGCTGTAGTGGAATACACCAACTCATGTTAATTATTAGGAGTTGGGCTTTGTTTGACTAAGCCAGCAGAAAGCAACCTTTTTCAGCTTTCTTAGGCTTCTGCACACTGTTACAAATTTGTTTCGCTCATGTATCATGCTTTAGATTCAGCGGCATCTGCCACTCCGCAAAGACATCTGTTTGTCTTATGTGAGTTGACTCTCTCTTATCTTTTATGCTCTTATAAGATAGCCTAACCTGGGAATGGGAAGGTAGCTTTACTTTGTGTGTGTGCGCAATTCTTCACTAACTTTGAGGCTAGGAATGCTTAACACAAGTTGAGCCTAGACTTGGTTCAAAGATGCTTTAATTGAAATATATGGAACAACCTTGGTGGTCAGTTTTATATAATGCAGTTAGAACAACCTACAAGCATAGCAAAGCAAAATATCGAACAGGCTGCACTATTCAACATCAGTGTGTCTTTTTTGTTTGACTTAAACAGGATATCTTCTGAAAAATACCTTAGCCATTCCCACCACACCAAAGGCTCTCACAGTGCTTCTTTCCGTAAAGTATGACTGTACTTGAAGAAATCCTGTTTCTAAAAGTTCCTTTTTCTTTATTCCATCTCTATGCTGTTACACAGGCCAAATGCAATCAGAGGGGTTAGAACAGTGGCAAGGGGGATTATTTTGAAACACTCAGCCAGAAGAACAAGTTATTTATTGCTTTTTGTGTAGAAGAAATAACTTCTGCTTAGCTCATTAACCTCACTTCTTCTAAATGTTTTATGTGTGATAGTAACTTGTGAGCATAGATGCAGCCATTCAAAACCCAGCAAAGTTCTGAACTCACAAATTCACATGCTCTGCTTTTGCATCCTTTGACACTTTTTTTTTCTATGTGCCTACTTCATTTAATATTGATTTGAGTGTGCCCACTAATTCACTGATGCACTTTCTCTATTATCCGTTAACAGGCGTCTTCAACAGGACATTGCACTGGAGGGGATGCAGAGGAGATTCACCAGGATATCACCTGGGGTGGAGCATTTGAGCAATGGAGAGGCGCTGGATAAGCTTGGTTGTTTTCTTCAGGCTGGGGTGAGGGGGGAAACTCATTGAGGGATGTAAGATGATGAGGGGCAAGGACAAGGTGGATAGGAGAGAGCTGTTCCCCATATTTGAGGAGGTAGTAACAAGGGAGCATAATTTAGAAGGGAAAATAAGGTCAAGGGAAGGAAGCTTAAAGGGAATTTGAGGAGAAACCTTTTCACCGGGGCAGAGGAGGCGGGGGGGGGGGGGGGGGTGGTCGGTGGGGGCTGGAATCTGGAATGCACCACCTGTGAAGGCTGCTAAACCCCCAGATGTTAGTGAGGAGGACTTTGCGTGGTCAACAGGGCCGTTTCTGTCTTTGTCTTTTCTAGCAGCTAGGTCAATGCCATGTGATCATCCAGGTTCATTTCTTTTTGTGACTTTGTAGTGAAATTGGTACAACTGAATGGTTGGGTAGGCCATTTCAGATGGCAATTGAGAGTCAACTGCATTGCTGAGGATCTGGAGTCACATGTAGACCAGACCAGGTGAGGGCAGCAGATTTCCTCCCGAATGACATTAGTGAATCAATTGGGTTTTGTTTTTTCCGGCAATCAGCATTGATTTCTTGGTGATCAGTAGATTCTTAATTCCAAACTTTTTTTAGTGAATTTAAATTCCACCATCTGCCATGGTGAGATTCGAACCCGGATCCCCAGAGCATTAGCTGCGTTTCTACATTAATAGTCTAGCGAGAATACCACTAGGTCGTCGCCTATCCTAAAGATGTGTGCAAAGAAGTGATTAATCAAAGGAATTTCTGACAGTGATTACTGGGATCGCTATTGTAAAAGCCCACAGAAAACTAAAGCTTCTTCAATTTCTTCATTACATTAGAAAACTAAGACTGAGCAAATTGCTTCACTCGCCACCAAACAGCAAATGAATTCATTAGCTTGTCTGACTCGCATTAAGCTGTGCACAGACCTCAATTGGTGCACCTGCTCTCTGAGAGATAATAAGGTATTTATAATGCACTGGTGAGCCATCTGCTCACCTACTCTATTTACAAAACATTTCATCCTTGGATTGAAGGCGTTGTTAAGAAAATTACTACACACATCAAAAACATGTAGATTATTTCAACAGTCCACTTACTCATGATGGGCAAAACAAGTTATGTTGATAAATTTTTACAATAAGAAATAAAATGGATCTCAGTGATTACTGAGTTCATAACAATATTTACACCCTCAATACAAACACATATCATAAACTCACTTACTCCCCACGCTGCCCCCCCAGTCTCACTCACTCCCCACGCTGCCCCCCCAGTCTCACTCACTCCCCGCGCTGCTCCCCCCAGTCTCACTCACTCCCTGCGCTGCTCCCCCCAGTCTCACTCACTCCCCATGTTGCTCCCCCCAGTCTCACTCACTCCCTGCGCTGCTCCCCCCAGTCTCACTCACTCCCCATGTTGCTCCCCCCAGTCTCACTCACTCCCCGCGCTGCTCCCCCAAGTCTGTCATATTGGAGAAGGTAATGTTTCTGAAATGGTCAATATTGGAGAATGAAATAATCTCCACTCAAACTGACGATGTCAAAGAGTTCTGGATGGGGAATTTGGAAAAGCTCAAGATCTCAATGAGGATAGATGTGCCATCTTTGTCTCTTAGCAGACTTACAGCTCATTGCTATCATGCAACAAATGACATTGTGTTAAAGCAAGAGCTGTATTTTGCTAAGAATCTACAAGAGCATAATAAATAGGAACAAGAGTCAGCCATTCAGCCCCTCAAGTCTGCTCCTATTGGATAGGATCGTAGCGATTTGACATTCCTCACATTCACCTTCCTGGTCTTTCCCTGCAATTCTTGATTCCCCCAATTGATTAAGAATCCATCTATCTCAACACTAAGTAAACACACAAGGACTCTGCCCCCACAGCTCTCTGCAGCAGGGTGTTTCTAAGACTCACAACCCTCTAAGAGAAGAATTCTCTCCTCATCTCAGTCTTAAATTTGGACCTCTTTATTCGGAGATTCTGCCCTTTGTTCCTATGCTTTGCTGCAAAGGGAAACCTCCTCTCAGCATTTACCCTATCAAGCCCTTTAAGAATCCTATATGTTGCAATGAGATCACCTCTCATACTTCTAATCTCCAGTGAATGGAGTCCCAAACTATTTAGCCTTTGCTCATTAAACAATCGCTACATACCAGGGATCATCCTTGCCAAAACTGCCTCAAATGTAGTGTTATAATTCCTTAAATAAGGGATCCAAACCTGCTCACAGTGCTCCAAATGTATAAGGGATTAGAAACTGACAGCCCCACAGTAAAACATGGAATAAAAGGAAAGTGAATGCTTGGAAATGAGGTAATTTTTCTGCATATGTCACAAAACCCTAGTGGGTAGTGGTTCCCTGAAATGCTATTGTAACATCCCACTAGGTTTAAAAGTGTGATATAAACACAAGTTGTTGGTGTAGGATGCAAGCCAGTTTCCATGGGAACACTTTTTGCCTGGTGGAATTAAATGGCAAAGGAAACGTTGCTCATGGTAGGAGCAAGTAGGGAAACCGGGAGCTTGGTTTGGTGTTGGATACAGACTGCTTGGGAGTTCTGAGGAAACAGAGGGCCTGTTGGTTGCCGTTCAGGAATGACAGCCCCATGCAATAAAGTGACAGAGGCACAGGCTCAAAGACAGGAAGGTAAAATCTTTAGAGGGAGCATCAGAAAGGGCACAAACATTGAAGGGTAGAAGTAGACAAAGAAACAAGCAAAATAACAGCTTTCACGATTTCAGGACATTCTGAACTACTGTACAGCTAATGGAAGTGGAGTCACCTTTGCAATATAGGAAATACAGCAGCAATCTGGGTACAAATTGTAACGACCATATTGTCTGTATTTTTCACCAAGACACTGGGGAAACTCACTTGCTCTACTATAAAACCATGTGAACATTTACACCAGGTTAGTCCTAAATAAAGCACATACAATAGCTCCACACTAATTAAGTAACTTAAAAGCCCGCAGCCTGCTGACTCAAGGTTTCTACAAGCTGAGCCACAATGGGCATTATGAACTTAGGAAAGCAATGAACTGGTTTTCTCGGTCTGGAACAGCTTGAGAATACTCCATTTATTACCTACTGGTGTTGAGCTGGGAATGGACAGTCAGGAACTGAAGGACTACAGCAGCTATAGTCTTATTTGATTCTTTAAAAATTTTCATTTTTTTTCTTAAAGCATGGAAGGTATCCTCACATCTACAGTTGCACACTGGTACTGCAGGAGCTGTAATTCTGGGATCAATGTTCCTCCTCCTCCTCAGCTTGGGAGCCCTGAGGCACTGTTAGGACATTGTTGGCTCTGATTGGCTAACACAGCAGAGGTGGGTGTTTGCTGGTGGGCATGAGTGCCATACCACAAGGAGCGTTTGTCCACCAACCGAATTAGATATCAAATTGCTGTGAAAGCTGTGCACTGATGGCAGGGATGTACATTGGGGCTCCAAGTTATGAGACAGGGACACATCGATGCAACAAAGGACAGGCACAGCTGACAGTCACATCTAACATCCTCGTCTAAGAGCTTCACTTTCTTAAAAAAAAAATCTGCTTTTGGACCAAAATCTCCTGGGCTGCATTTTCTATGGTGAGTCAGCTGTCAGCACTCCACCCTGAACGGCAACAGCACAATGAAGTGAAGCTGTTCCTTAAACAGCGATGAGTCCTCAGTCTAAAATTAGCTCCCCATCTGTCTCTTCCACACTGATGACACAAAGTGAAGCATCATAAACCAACAATGACAATAATTGGTGAATGATGATGTTATGCCACTGCTGCAGATTCTTGCTATAGGGCCCCTCAAATGATTGATTCACATGACAAATCAAAACCGCACACAGTACACCCAGTAAATCTTATCACAAAAGTCCAAGGGCAAAGGTAACTGCTCGCTTTACGACAGCCAGCAGCTTGCACCTCACAGTTCCCTCTTCCTCTCTTGGTCTTTAATGATGTATTGCGCTGTGGTAAAGCGCCAAACAGCTTCATCATCTTAAGATGACAGAGAGAGCTAGCAAATTTCGAAACCGGTGCCTCTTTGTACAAAATATGAACGTTTCCTATTTACCGAGTTGATGAATTGCGCAAACCATTGTCTCTGCACCTGGAAAACAATAAGTACTGATCTAATGTGCAAAGAGGAAGCAATTACCATTCAGATGAATGGAAAAGCAGGAGGGTTTTGTCAAAATGATTAGTGCTGCACAAAACTGGTCAGATGGAAGACCCCTCTCCCCACCCCTTCCTCTGAATATTCAACACACTTTAATTCACCGTGCATGGAAATATACAGAGCGTAGAAAATAAAATACATCATTTACAATTTTGTCATTATGATTAATGCCGCAGTGCGTTCCTTGTTACCGGTTTCTTCAAACATGAGTCGTCCTCCTCCTGCAGCTTGCAAAACTCCATGAAGGCTGGGAATTGGAGATGCACACTGCAATTGGGGGAGCGGTCGAAACCTCCCAACCTGATATTTATGCCTGGCTGCGTGGAAATGGATTAGTCGCAAGAAGTGTGTGACCTTCCTGTGCACTCAGTCAGGAAGGAGAGCCAGTTGAGGATAGTCAATAGCTTATCAACGGTCTGCTCCTCATATCCTGGACATGCTTGGCTGCTGTTGGTTAAAATCGCCGGCCCATCCACTCACAATCAGGGGGTACCTAGTCATTGAGTTGCGAGGGGCATCGCAACCAGGCTCACAATTATCAGATCGCTACTGAACAAATTAGGGAGTCATAATTAGGAGCAGTAAATTTCATCAATTCCTTCCTCTGTAACTCGGGGTTTGCTGGGGACTAATTGTTAAGCGTGAAAACCGAGATGACAACCACAAATCCATTCTTAGAACACCCTGAGTAGCAGAAAATGCCCCAGTGGTTGACGCTGAGTCAATGATTGAGACACCAGGACGGGTTTGGAAAGTGTGGTCACTGGGGTGGACATAAATCCGGGAGAAGAGGGTGGAAACGCAATGTTTTTAAAGGGGGAATAGCAGACGTAGTATGGAAATACTGGAGGCGTGATCACCAACGGGAATGTGAAGAATAAGTGTGGAAAGAGATAATGGGAACTGCAGATGCTGGAGAATTCAAGATAACAAAGTGTGGAGCTGGATGAACACAGCAGGCCAAGCAGCATCTTAGGAGCACAAAAGCTGATGTTTCGGGCCTAGACCCTTCATCAGAGAGGAAATCATCAGAGAGTAAGTGTGGGAAGGCGTTTTATGGCTGGTAAAATCCTGATGATAGCTATTTGGAATGTTTGTCTATAACAGTATGCTCATTTATTACTCCCATTTTCTTTCAGCTTCCATTTTTCTGCTTTTGTTGAGATGAGGGATGTCAGTGTGGGGAAGAGAACTTTTCAACAGTGTCAAAGACTCCAAGTTTAAAAACAATCTGAAGCCGTGAGTCTCAGCTGGACCTGAAAACGAGTCCCAGGGTGAAAGATGTCATTAGCCCTAGTTCCAACTCTGTGCCTCCCATTGGCCAAATACCGTCCTTATTAAACCTACATCAGACTCTAGGACATGTATTGCACCTCATCAAGCAACCAGCTTATAACTGAACCACAATTCCCAGATGCCTATAAGAGCCTAACCGTCTGCCGCTGATGCTTTTACCTAAAACTGTCCCCTGAGACGTGCTGAACACTCTACTAAGACTATAACAGGAAATTTTAAAGCATTAAAAGCCATTACTCAGATGACAGATCTAGCTGCCTAAATGTTGTTTTAATATCTTATCTAGTAATGAGCTGACATCCTCCCAGAACTTCAGTGCAATCAGATTACATTTGATGGCGAGAACTGTGATACAATGAAGCACTGTACAAATGTACAAATGAAGTGGCAGTGCAATGTTCTTGCAATCTGGTCTATTGGTGTTGGATAGCGAAAATTATAAAATGTATCTGCATTCTGTTACATAAAGCAGATTACTGACATCCATTTACATTTTCCTGTCTGAGATACCATTTACATAATCTATGCGAAAGTGTTTTGTTATTTTATAATCACTGGCAGATATAATACACTTTGATATATGTGACAGAGCCCTAGGAGTACAAAGCAGTCCTTTTGAAACATGCTACATTAATGTGCAGATATGATGCTGATAGCTGTGTTTTTATTTGGATGCACTCACTGAAGGCCCACAGGCTGAGACACTTCAAAGAGGATGTGTCAGCGAATGAGAGGAGGCCAAAGGGAGACGTGGGGTCACCAGGTTGTTAGGGCTGCTGGGTAACTTGTGGGCC
The DNA here is from genome assembly GCF_030684315.1 of Stegostoma tigrinum. NCBI lineage: Eukaryota > Metazoa > Chordata > Chondrichthyes > Orectolobiformes > Stegostomatidae > Stegostoma > Stegostoma tigrinum. The sequence goes on from NC_081361.1 coordinate 16,571,883, forward strand.
CACCTGCCATGTATTTTGGACAGACCTGAGAGAAAAAGAGCTTGTGTGTTGATACGTTTGATCCGAATTTAATCACACACAGTTGAAGAGGATGATGTGGAAAGTAAGGACACAAAATTCAGCACTGCTTTCAATAAGAGCCTTTACTGTAGCAAATCGCTTCATGTTCACCGTGTTGCTTACTGAGTGGATGTGCCCAATATTTACAAATCCCATTGGCTGACAAGACTCCACACCACACTGCATACATGCTGATTCATCATTCCAGACACTTGATGAGACAGGGTGAAATATCCTTTAGGATGCCATCACTTAAAGCAAGATGGGTTCAGCAGGAGTTATACTGTCAGTTGTGCATTAACCCTAGCCAAGGACAGCTTGTCATGTTTGAGGGCATGTCGGAGATGTGATGGGGCAGTTCAGGTTTTGGATGCATTTGAAAACACGGATTGGAATGTCAGAGACAAGACAATGCTGGACACAGATACAATATCAGCCAGTGGGACATGAATGAATAGATATGACAAATTCAGATCAATTCAAATAGTGATTGAGTTCCAAGTTTGTGCAACTAGATGATGGATCAGTAGCCAGGAGAGGATTGGAACAGTCTAGCCTACAGGCAACAAGGGTGTGGATAATTCAATTGGCATTGAGCTGTCATATGAAACATTGGGCCACAGTTTCTACTACCAATGAGCTGCTTCACTTAACTGCATCACTGAAGAACAGCAACACTATAATTAGCTTCACTGTCATCACCAACATAATAAACCACAATTTCCAGGTTTAAGGTGGCACAGCTCCTTTCTGTGAACAGCTTAACACAGCATGACAAAATCAGACTCCTGCTGTTTAAAGTATTAAATTACAAGCATGCAACTAGCAATATAAATTCTGCAAATTTTAAAAAGTATAATAGTGAAATGTACCACCTGTAATCCTCCAGATGTTGGACTTCCATTCAGTAAGAGCAGTGATGGCCAGTTAATCTCTCTTTGAGGTTAGCATCGACTCGAAACATATTTTTTTCCTATCCCTTCATGACATAGATTGCATCAGAAATAGTTTTGAGCCAAGACTAAACTCAAGGACAGAATGACTGCACTAATTCAATAGAGCAAAGCACCAAAACATATTAGATTTCAATGATCCTCCCTGTGTAAAACTGAAGTCATCCAACTCCCTGCTTTCCATATCCCAACTCACAGCAAGTTCCGTTCCCCTATCATCTCTGTGCTCATTGACTTGAATTGACTCCATATTAAAGAATCCCAGAATTTTGTGATTCTCATCCTTATTTTCAAATCCTCCCTGACCCTCCCTTTTCTTACCTCTAAGATCCCTTCCAAACTCACAAACCTCACAAATACCTGGTTTCCTCTTATTCTGGCCTTCTGATTTTAAGCTTCCTTGCAGTGGACTGTAACTTCAGCAACCTCGAGCTGAAAACATGAAACTCCCTTCCTAATTATCATCACTTCCCTACCTCTTTCTCTTTCTTTTGAGATGCTCCTTAAGACCCAACTCTGTGACCCAGCTGTTGGTCATGTACCCTAACATCTCTTCATCTGTCTCAGAGATGAGTTCTGCTAATACAATGCTCCTGTGAAACATTTTGTGAGATTTTGTTGTGTTAAAAAGGCCACACAAATTCATTCAAGTTGCTGTTGTTTGTATTTACTGATCATTCTAATCCAGATTTGGCCCCAAAGGCCACTCTTCTTGGCTGTGCCCAGAACGAATGTTATCTGCTTTTACTTTCTTTCAATGGGTTGGTCTTCCGCATTGTACTTCAAAGACTACTTCAGTGAGCTGTCCTCCCTGATAAGGACAAGTGATCTGTATCACTTCCATTGCAGGAAGTAACTGTGTGTCCAAAAATGGGTTTCTCTTAATTTCTTTTCCGTGGTAACATAACTGTCGAACAAGAGCACCTGTTCATTCAAATGAACCTTTTCTATTAATGTGTGGAGAAATAAATTTGTTTGCATTAAGGAAATCTTCCAGCCAATGATACAATTTATGACAAAAAGAATCATGAGCCAAGAAATGCCAGTTGGTCTGTCAAAACCATCGCATACTCACAATGGCCAAAGTATCATGACAGAAGTCATTCCCCCTACTCGTTTTCCCAGCAGCTTCCAAATATAAGGAGGGACAACACAAACTACCATCATGCAATGCAAGAAAAATGAATCAGTCTCTTTGTTCAATGTTCTCCGTGGTTGTAATTTCACATGCACAATTTGAGTATGCAAGAATTTTAGCTATTAGTTTACCAGATATGTACGGTTGAGGACTTCCACTAGATTAGTGACTTTATCTAAAAGATATCTGAGTCTGTTTTACCTTCTTACTTTTCATTAAACCATGGTATCCAAGCAGTTAAATGATACCAGTGCTTTGCCTGTACCAAGAATTCCATTCCACGGGATAGTCTTTGTGCACCTAATTACCATGTGAGAACATCAGTAGAGGTCAGTCCTTTTTGGAGTGAATGAAAACGATGATCAGTCACAGGCTTAGACAATTCTATTCCGAGTGCCGCCATGGTTGCCCTTACCACCTTCCAGGAATCAGTGCCTTTACAGTCTGGGAATTGGGTCATTATTAAGCAGATGAAGACTGTGGGAGAAAAATTGATATGGGCCAAGGTGGGTCAGACAAAAAATAAAACAGTCTAAAGATGAGAAACCTCAGCCTATTGCCTGTATACCTGCATGTTGTGTCAGGGCCCAGCAGCAGCTTCTTGCAGAGCAAGTATCCTTGCTTTGTTAGCATTTGGGATGAACATATATTCAGAGCTCAATTGGAACTGCCAACGACAGAGAAATGCTGCAGTTTGGATCACAGCAATCAAAGACAAAGATTAAAGACTGCAAGTATAGCATCTGTTTAAGAAGACAAACTGCCTTCATATATTCACGCTGAGGCTGCCTATGAGCCAACCAATCTGATTGAGATGCAAGGAACGTAGATATTTTGGATTAAAGCCATTTTAAACTCTTGGAAAGAAAGCTGCAACCTGAAGGTAAGAAACTCCACTGCAGCTAAATCCACCACTCATTTATAAAATGCCCTTTCAACATGGAAAGTGATGGCATTGACTATTGTCTAATTGGGAAGGGAACATACAATTTGATAACAAAAAACAGAAGTTGCTGGAAAAGCTCAGCAGGTGTGGCAGCATCTGTGAAGAAAAAATCAGAGTTACAGTTTTGTGTCCAGTGACCCTTCCTTAGAACCAGTTCTGAAGAGTTTTGGGGAAGGGTCAGCGGACCTGAAAATGTTAACTCTGATTTTTTTCTTCACACTTGCTGCCAGACCTGCTGAGCTTTTCCAGCGACTTCTGTTTTTGTTCCTGTTTTACAGCATCTGCTGTTCTTTCGGGTTTGTTTTCTAAAATTTGATAACCCAGTGTCTCTAATTGGATGGTCTTTGCACCTAACAATGTGGAGGCTGTTCTGGCTGGTTTCAGACTTTTTTTTGACATGAAGTTGGCCGTGTGTGATATTAAAGCCTTGGAAACTCTGATTAAAGAGGTGGAGCACGAGTGACGCCCTATATACAAGGCAGCAGACTAGAGACAACAAATAATAGCAAAATACTGCAGGCACTACAAATCCAAAATGCATTCAGAAAGCGCTGGAGAAATTCAGCATGTTTGCTTCGAAAGAGAAACATAGTTAACATTTCAAGTCCAGTATGAATCTCCTTCTGAATGTTGGAATAGTTGGAGACGTGGCTTCCTCTTAGGGGCAAGGCCAGAATAAAATGGCACAATGTAAAGAATATTGCAACACAGGAGTGAAATGGCGCAATAAATTTTCACACAAAGAATCTGGAATTCTTTTCTTCCGTAAGGAACCTTCCAAGTTCAGTGGAAGCTTTCTAAACCAAGATGGACAGTCACATGAGCATCTCCTAAGGACACACAGTCATGTCCTCACAATTAAAAGTGTGGTTCCCTCCCTTGGGATGCCAGCATCTTTATTCCTTTGTCACCCCAAACAGTCCCCATTGTGTTGCCAGTTTGAGTGGCTGGGCAGTAGCCAGGTTGTTTCAGTTTGGAGATGGGCCCCACAAAGTGCTGACTGCCAGCATCTCAAGATTCTCCACATGTAAGTAGCAGCCTTCTACCAGCTCTGCTGAAACTATAGGGGGGAGCATCCCAATGGTTTTACATAGAATCTACAACTCAGAAACAGGGCATTTGATTCCATTGACCAATATCAGTGTTTACACTCTGCAAAAGTCTCTTCCCAATTTACCTCACTACCATGACCTTCTGTTGCTTTCTGTCACATGCACTTAAATTTTTCTGGGAATATATTCATGCTAGCCATCATATCGCAAAATCACAGTGCAATGCACTATGGAGTAAAAGGGTACAATTTTACCAGCCCCGGATTCCTAGACAGGGAGATGGCAAGGTGTGGAGTTAGAGGAGCTTGTTATCTCAGACTCCAGCATCGGCAGTTCCTACTCTCTCTGAGGCAGGGAGATATGTTGTGTTCATGGTAAGGGCGAGAACCAATTTTGGAATATCAGCAGTTCCAGGTTTTGTCGGTGCACAATCTCTTTCTCTTAAGTCCATTAGCAGATGGGAATCTATCAACAGTGTGGAAAGGGGAGTGCTTTACTTTAGGAGGTAAGGTATCCCTCTACCAGGTGGGGTCAGGGCGGTGGGGAGTCGAGGTGGGTAGGTTTGCGTTTTTGAGTGGAGGCTGTAAGTGCAGTAAACCTCAGTACTGAAACCAGTGGTGTTGATCAAAAAAAAATCTGTTTTGCTTTCAGTTGGAAAAAAAAGCATGATGCTGTCGAAAGATTTCCACACCACTGAAATTGCAAAGTTGAAAAATAAGCTGCCAGAACTTTCACACTCATCATACTGGATTTCATATTCTGTGCTAAGGTGTGAGCCCTTGTGCACAGTCATTTTGGTAACGATCCAAGTCAAAATTAATCATCTCTGAATGGATAATTGCTTACATGGATGCCTCATTAGGCCATTTCCATAACCTGTCTTTCTCTGAAGGTTCTTAATATGTGTAATTTATTCTATGTTCTCCCAAGCCCGTCGACCAGCAACACTGGGCATATGAGCTGTCACAGTGGCAGTTGGGAAAGAAGCCACAGAGATGCAAAAATCCATGCCCAGTTGGATCCAGATTCATTATCTCCCTTTCCCAACATTATCCCCTTGGGCCATCCTTCAGTCAATCCACTCTTCGTGACCACTCTTCATTTGTTAGGGGTCACTCAGTGAGCTGGCAATAATATCTATTCAAATCGTGTTCTGAAACAAGGAGCAGAATTTGTCATTCAATGCAGTGTTCCTGCATAGGAAGCTGATTGAGGATGAAGGGCGGGAAGGGAATGATAAAAACAGCTGGATTAAAAAGCGACAACTGTTTGATGCTGACAGATGAGCTGGGGTCTGCCAATCACTTTCCCATTTCCTTCGCAGCATCTCAAGCAGCCTCCCATTGGAGCTCGGCTTTGCCTCCAGGCGGCCTCAGCAGGAAGTCCTTCTCTTTGAAAAGACTTGATGAAGAAGATCCATTTCATCTTGTCTGACAGATAAAGAATATGTGCCTTTGTGCAAACAGACCACTAAACAAAAACCATGGGACATCTGTTCTATTAATAATGAGGTTTATGCAAATAAAGAAAACCAGCGGATATGCCAGTGCCTACCCCAGGGTGACATGACATTGACATTTGAGACTCAATGAAGGAAGTTTCAAAGAATGGCCCCACTCTTGTATATAACCTAGGGATTCCCAATGGACTTTAAATATAAAGGACTCTTGTAGCACAGTGGGGGTGTCCACTTGAAAGGAATTCAGAGATTCCCAAATCCATATTAAACCTTCTAACCGATTAAAGATTTAACAGCATCTTACGTTTGCTTAATACATCCTAATCAACGATGTGACCCTTTGATCTTTTGCTTATAAATTCTGTGTCTGATGCTACTTCTCTCACTAACATCTGAAGAAGGAGTGAAGCTACAAAACCTAAGTTTTCCAAATAACCTGAACTGTAAACTGGTGTCGTGTGATTTATGACCTTGCCCATCCATCTGAACCAGGAGGTCAGAATCAAGCCCTACCTGTTTCAGAATTGTGTATTGGCATCCCTGAACAGGTTGCTTAAAAATATTTGAGTAGAGATGAGACTCAGCTGTTTGGTCACTCCTTCAGCAAAGATGAAAATTACCTGATGACAAATTAACGCTTAAGACTGAAATCTATTTTGCATTTGCAATTTATTTAGCATTTAAGCGCTATAAAGAAAGTGAGAGTGTTTGCAGCCATGTAGCATCTTTCAAGATTTCAGACTATCTTGAAGAATCTCACAGACAATTAAGCACTTTTCACTGTCGTATTGTAGAGAAATGGCAGACAATACGCATTCAGCCAGGTCCCTCAAAACAGCAAACTGATAGATGGTGAAATAATCTGTTTTTAATGCCGTTAGTTGCAGGCTAAATACTGGACAGTAAAACCCAACTACTCTCTTCAACTAGTGCCACAGTATTTTTCAAATTTACCTGAGAGGGCAGAGAAGGCTTCAATTTAGTGTCTTCTCTGAAAGGCTGCCATCTAACTGCAGCACTCCTTCAGTAATGGACTGGAGAGGCAGCTTAGGTTCTGTACTGGAGTGGAACCTGAGCTTACAATCATTTTAACGGCATGAAAAATATCAATGAGCTACAGCTAATACCATACATATGTGGACTATATACCTGTAATCTGAGTGCAACAGTTTCCATTAGTGCTTTATGTACGCATTGTACATAACCATTGTCATTGTGTAGGTACAGCAGTATCTGTTTAATTTGCACTTATGTAGAGCAGTGTGTGGTTATACTCAATGAACTCCCAGTGAGTACAGCAAAGTAAATGGGTTTTGTTTGTCCCTGTGACTACTGGTGTGTGATCATTTGCAGTGGAATAAAAAAAAGCAATTTAGTGCATATTTCTAAAACATACTGAGCAACACATCACTTTGTATGGTTTAGCCTTGATTGACAAGGAGGCATGGAGCTCATAGAATCTGCTGCATTTCACACACATCCTGCTGTCAATGAAGGAGATTGAACCTTAAAAGCACAAAGACAGCCTCCAAACCAAAACAAATTCATATGGCAGTGTGGCTTAATTTGTCAAGCACACACACACACACGCACAACAACCTAAGCTCATCTCCGATTTCACATTTATTGATCTAAATTGGATCCTGAAAAGGGTAACACAGCATTGTGGATGAGGTCAGTGAGCCTTACCTTGAATAAGACAAGTGCTTGGAACATGGGTGATTCTATCAACTACTTAGTCTCCTCTATTTATTCCACAAATTCTGACAAGTGAGTTGTCCATTTCTGTAACTGATCTTTTCAAATATGGTATTAAATTGCATCAGAACCATTGGAGAATCTGCTCAACAAATGCAGACAACAGCATTAGGTTTTTTCTTTAATAGCTTTTACAATACAGAGAAAATTAATCGAATGGTTGAGTTATCCCAGGTTCGACATTATGATGATGTAATGGTACCGAGATAGACAGATAAGGTTATCTGTGATCTAATACTGATTCACAATCAGCTAAATCCTCAACCTGATGGGAAGATTATTCTATAGATGGCAAGAATTGTATTTCATTGAAGCAGAGGTAACAGAGGTCAATGAACAAATCAAAATAGAATTTACAGTGTTTATGACTGAATAGAATTGACAGTGCCTATAAATATCAGAAGTGACATACTTACAATTGTCAGCAATTTGCATGAGGAACAACCCTGGAGAATTCACATTGTATATAGTTCACTGCAATGTTATGGATAGGTATGATTCTGTTGTGATAGACTAGATGCAAATGCTGAACATCCCAATAAATGGGCATCCTCATATATATAAGTAATGGCCAATCTCATTCAGAGTTAACGCTCAACTGTTGCCCCCAAAATTTTTACTTTCTCATATGTCCAGTGTGGAATTCAACCCTCAAATGTCGGTCCTCCAATTCCTTCATTTTTCATTGACCGCACCCTAGTTTCTGGAGTGGGGTTAATGGGAACAAAATAATGAGTCTTTTGTCACGGTTGCTTTTTTCTCATTTAAACATCAAATATACCAGTCAGTGGTACCCACTGCTGTCTCACAGTGCCAGGGTTACGGGTTTGATTCCAGCCCCGGGCATCTGTCTGCATGGAATTTGCAAATTCTCCCTGTGTCTGCATGGGTTTCTTAGCGATGCTCCAATTCCCTCCCTTTGTTCAAAAGATGTGTAGCTTAGGAGTGGACTGGCCATATTAAATTGTTCATAGAGTCCAGAGATGTGTAGATTAAATGGATTAGCCACAGGAAATGCAGGGTTATAGCGATAAGTGGAAGGTGGAATCAGTGGGCTGAATGGCCTACTTCAACACTGTAGGGACCCTAAGATTCTCTGATAGCCTGGACAACTGTTTGCTAACTGAATGCTGGATCATGGCAGTTTATCAAGCTTGTCCCTTCCCCAGATCTGTCACTTAACTCCTGCGATTTGAAGATCACAGTCTGATATCAATGATTCAATGTACCTGTGTTCCAAGCAACATATTTTTAATGAACTTAAATACTGCTACTGCATTTCAGTATAAAGATACAGAGACAAATATCTGATCATGTATACTTACGATGCAGATTTCTCATTTTTTGAGCAACAGACAAGATTAGGGTCAACAAACTATCCCTTTTTTAATTGTTATTGATAGCTGACATAGGTTTCCTGCACTTACCAGTGCACTACCTGTATTACTTTCACATTGGTATGGTGCTTTTAGCGTCAAGTTACCTGCACTTCTCCAATCCTTGAGATGATGGGTCATTGAGATCATTGCAATAGCCAACATCCTGTGTGCTGCATTCAAACCATCGTGGACTGATTCCTTTGTTCCAGGGCTATGGGTGCATAGGTGCATTTTAGCTGACATTTTTGGGCAAGTTCTCTCCTTTCTGGTCATCACCTGTGCACAAACTAACCGTCTTCCGACCAGCACTTATTCCACTGAGCAGCCATTTTGTTTTTTTTACTAAATACACATGGTTGGATCTCGAATACAACGAGCAGCGTGGCTTCAACAAAGGAAGCAAGTACATTAATCATTTCAAAAATGCGAATCAACAAGATAAGCTTAAAAAATATCAATATCAAAATATCAACATCTGTCAGAGCAAATGCTAGGCAAGTTCCATTCTAAGAATTCCATTGCAATCTTCCTATAACTGTATTGCAAAAGTCAATGGATAGACTACAGATGTTACTTTCTTCATTGACTGATAATGAGGCTACACGGTCTGTTGTGCAGCATTCATGTTAAGCATGATTATTAACACTTTTATACTCCAAAGACCTGAATGGATTCAACCCCTTGAAAGTGTTATTTGTGTCAAAGGTGACCTTCTACTTTTATCTGAAAATGTGCTCTCAAGAGCTCACTTTTTAGATATTCATTGAGGGTTAGCATCTTTTACTGTCCTGGAACAGAACAAGATTGACTCGTGTTAACACTAAGACCCGATGTCAATATTTATTTAGCCTGTTGAGCGCCAGAATGAAGGCAAGTGTGTTTGTCAACAAGCACCATGTTACCTTAATGATAATTGCCTCAAAGGGAGAGAATGAAGGCAGTGGGGAGAGCCAGGGGAATGCTAACAGCAGCTCAGTGGTTTCAATCTGCTCAGTACATAGTTGTGCCAACATGCTGGACATTTGGAGGGAGAGAATAGAGCTATATGGGAGAAATGAGCCAGAAACTGAGGCCAGAGTACCAACAGTTATGTTCATATTTATGTGTTGCATCGCCAGGGGCTCCACAGGAATATAATCTGACATAAATAGACTCCAAAGCAAATAAGAGAACATTAGGACATTTGACCAAATAGGTTTTAAGGAGCATTTTAGAGTAAGAGACATGCTGTTGGAGTTGAGGGGACACTTCCACAAGCTAAAGAGTCACAAGGTGTGATTTGATTTGATTCATTTTATTGCCATGTGCATCAAATTACAGTGAAAGGCTTTGTTTATGAGCGGTAAAGGCAGATCACAGCAAGCAAAGGATGTACAGATCGAAAAGACCTAAAGGCATACAGGTTACATTGCAGATTACATTATTTGGGGCCAGAGTCCATTCAACAATCTGATAAGGGCCGGAAAGCAGCTGTTCCTGAACCTGCTGGTGCATGTGTTCAGGCTTCTGTACGTTCTACCTGACAGAAGAGGTTGTAGGAGATCATCACTGGGTGCAATGGGTCTTTGACGATGTTGGCTGCCTTTCTGCAGCAACGAGCTTTGTAAGTAGAGTCCATGGATGGAAGGTTGACTGCACCATCTTCTGTAGTTTCTTACATTCCTGGGCAGAGCAGTTGCCAAACCAGGCCGTTATGCACCCAGACAGTATGTTTTCAATGGTGCATCTGAAGAAGTTGGTGAGGGACCATATAGATATGTCAAATTTCCTGAGCCACCAGAGGAAGAAGCAGTGTTGTTGTGCTTTCTTGACCGTCGCATCTATGTGGGAAGTCCAGGACAGGTTGTCGATTATCGTCACCCTGAGGAACTTAGTGCTGTTCACTCTCTCAACCTCAATTCCATAGATGTAGATGGGGGTGTGTTTTCCTCCTTTCTTACTGAAGTTGATGATCATTTCATTAGCTTTGCTGACGTTGAAAGAGAGACTGAATTCATTGCACCATGCCACCAAGCCCACTGTCTCCCTTCTGCATTTTGACTCATCATTGTTGGCTATCCATCCCACTATGATAGTGTCATCGGCAAACTTGTCAATGGCATTCATTCAGAATTTGGCAACACAGTCGTAGGTGTACAGGGAGTACAGTAGGGGCTGAGAACGGATCCTTGGGGGTTCCGATGTTGAGTCTTATTGTGGGGGAGATGCAGTTCCCTATCCTCACTGATTTCAGCCTGTGGGTCAGAAAGCTGAGGATCCAGTTGCAGAGGGTGGAGCCAAGACCAAGGTCACACAGTTTTGAGGTTAGTCTGGAGGGGATAATGGTGTTGAAGGCAGAGCCGTAGTCAATGAGCAGGAGGCTGACATAGGTTTATTTGTTGTCTAGATGTTTAGTTTAGATTAGATTAGATTCCCTACAGTATGGAAATATATGTTCCAGGGATGAATGCAGAGCTTGGGAAATGGTGCTTGCTCTGGACCTGTTACATCAGTGGGCAAATGTAGGGGATTGAGACAGGTTTGGGGGCCAGAGTTGATGTGGGCCATGACCAGCCTCTTCATGATTATTGAGGTCAGAGCCACTGGGCGGTAGTCATTACGACACACTGTGTGTGTTTTCTCAGGTACGGGGATGATGGTGGTCTTCTTGAAGCAGGTGGGAGTTTGGCTTCTAGGAGGGAGAGGTCGAAGATGTCAGTGAAAACCTCTGCTAGTTGGTCTGCACAGGATCTGAGTTCTCGGACAGGGACACCGTCTGGGCCCATGGCTTTCCTTGGGTTGACTCCAAGGGAGATTGATCTAACGCCTGAAGTGGTGATGGAAGAATAGATGTGCAAGGGGCTGTTGGAGCAGGCCTCACCACGCTGTTGGCATTCTGCTCAAGCCAAGCATGGAAGGCATTGAGCGTGTCTGGGAGGGATGTGACTTTGTCCGCTATCTTACACTGTTTCATTTTGTATCCCATAATGTCATTTAGGCTTTACCATAAGCAACAGGTGTCTGTTTGGTAGGCTTGGGCCTCTAACTTAGTCCAGTAGTGCCTCTTGGTCTCCCTGATGGCTTTGTGGAGGTCATGCCTGGATTTCCTTTGTTGGTCCAGGTCTCCCGTCTTGAATGCTGCACGTGTGGTCTTCAGTAGGGAGTGGGCATCCTGGTTCATCCAAGGTTTCTGGTTGGGGAAGACTCGAATTGACTTCTTTGGTGCTCAGCCCTCCACACGTTTGCAAATGAAGTTGGTGACGGTGACAGCGAACTTGTCTGAGTTTTCCACTGAACACTTGAACACGGTCCAATCCACCTAGTCCAAGCTGTCCTGGAGACCGTCTTCCGCTGCCTCGGATGAGAACTGTACTTTGTTTCACGAAGGATTCTTCTGTTTCAGCTTCTGCCTTGTGAGCAGGGATGAGGAACACATGGCTATGGTCGAATTTGATTAAGTGTGGGTAAGGGATTGAGTAGTAGGTGCCTTTGATGGTTGTGTGATAGTGGTCCAGAATTTTCAGTCAACTGGTGGAGCAGGAGATGTGTTGGTGGTATTTAGGCATCACCTGAAACAGTAAGTGGGGAAGATGGAGAACAAGAGTCACGAGGTATAACACAGAAATTGAGGAAGGTGGAGAATGAAAATGGAAACATTATTTCAGGGAGGTGTGCAGTCAATCTGACAAACAAGTGCCCTAAGAACATCAAGGACGTAGACAGTACTGATTGACCAAATACAATTTGGACAGTTTTAATTTTTGAAATAATATATTGAGAAACAATACAGGAATAATTTTAAATATGATCTAGAGTAAGGCAGGAAGCTCGGGGGCATCATTTAACCTTGGAGCTATGGTTCCTAAAGTTGTCCACTACTGATGTTTTCCTCATGTTATGTCTGGATCTGATGCAGACTAAAAGGTAGGACAAAGATTGCTATGAGTAATACGTAACTTTGTTATTCTTGTATCATGCAATTACTGAAATGATTGCAAGCAGACTAGATGGACTGTAGTCTTCAGTTTACTGAAAATTCCTATTTTCCTGTACAAGTAGCCGGCCGGAACTCAAGTCAACATGGAGGCAGGAGCACCAGTGTTTCAATTCTTTTGCTCAAGGCCTACCTTTGTATTTTATTAACCTTCAAACATCGATCATTTGTTTGTCCTTTTTTTTTGTTGTCAGGCAGCCATAAGTTTCCAAAGTAAGAAAATTTAACCCAATAGGTTAACATCATTTATTGAATGGAACAGAGAAGAAATAGTTTGTGAGGTTAAATCAAACATTCCATTATGTATATACCTTCTGTTACCTCCAGACCTGGCTTCTCTCCGGACAAACCTCTCATCTATGATGCAGACACAGATGCAATATTTAAAAGATATTTTGTAATTACACAAATTAGAAATGTTTGAAGGGAATGGGTCACTGTGCAGGCAGGTGGGGCTAGTTTAATTTGGGATTATGGTCAGTATGGACTGGACAGACTGAAGGTTCTGTTTCCATGCTGTCTGATTCTCTGACTGTGGGAAGCCCAGCAAGACCTAACTCACCGTTGGCAGCACCTAGTTGTATTTTCCAAATAAGTTCTGGACATTGAAATGAGGTCGTCACTAGGCAGCATCAAGATGTCTAGCAGTGGGGATTGCTGCTTGTGAATGGACTCGTTAACATCAAATCTAACCTCATTAACATGCAGCATTATATCCTACCACCTTCCATGAGGAAACTAGACGACAACAACGGTCTCTGACACGAAAGGCAGAGCTGGTTCCTTGTGACTTCTTGAATGCTGGTCAGTCCTCCATCAAGTCAAGTAGATGGACAGTCAAGGGGTTTAGGCATTATCTGCTAGAGGACAGAGTCCACACACTGTCCAGAGGCTTGGCCAAGTCTTTTATTTGTGGTGGTCACAGTTAGGGGATACACTCCACAATCCAGGGTGAGGGCTACTGGGTCGTGTTGTCGAACAGAGAGACCAAAGGGTTCAGGTACTCGGTTCTTCAAAAGCTGCATCACAAGTAGACTGGGAGTTAGAAAGCATTTAGCGCGTCTGCCTTCATTGCTCAGACCATTGAGTATAGGAGTTGGGATGACATGTTGCAGTTGTAAGGATCTTGTTGAGGCCATATTTGGAGTATTGTGTGCAGTTCTGGTCACCTGACTATAGGAAGGATATTATTAAATTGGAGAGTGTTCAGAAAAGATTTACCGGGATGTTGGAGGGTTTAACTTATAAAAATAAGCTGGATAGGCTGGAACTGGAGCATAAGAGGTGGAGGGGTGATCTTGTAGAGGTTTATAAAGAGTCTTGAGGGAGGTAGATAAGGTGAGTAGCAAAGGTCATTTCCCTGGGGTGAGGGAGTTCAAAGCAAGATGGTATATTTTTAAGGTGAGAGGAGAAGATTTAAAAGGGACCTGAGGGGCAATTTTTTTCATGCAAAGGATCATTCATTTGAATGAACTGTCAGAGGAAGCGGTACATGTGTGTACAGTTCCAACATTTAAAAGACATTTGGACAGGTAGACGAATAGCAAGTATTTAAAGGGATGTGGGCCAGACACAAGCAAATGGGACTAGTTTAGTTTGGGAGACTTAGTTTTCATGAATGAGTTGGACCCGAGGGCCTGTTTCCATGCTGTGTGACTCAGTAGGGCCATCGTAGTTAATCAGGGGTTTAATATACCATGCGCAAAGGCCTTTGAGTAATATCAAGGAAGCAGGAAATGACTTAAACAAGGTATGAGGAAGGCTAAAAGTGGTTATGAAATGTTCTTGGCAAGTAAGAGTCGGGAGAATCCCAAAGGTATTGCATGCGCATATTTGGACTAAGAGGGTAACTGGCAAATGGTCTGTGCACTCCAGGACAGAGGAGGGAGTTTATGCATGGAGCCAGAGGAAGTGAGTGAGGTCCTTAATGAGCATTCACACTGGTATTCACCAAAGATAAGGACACGGATGATTCAGGAAGAAATGTTCATTTTTCAGGGCATGTTAATGGTAAGGAGGAGGTATTGGGGGTCTTGAAAACCATTAAGATAGACAGTTCTTCAAGGTTTGATGGGATCCATCCTAAAGTACTGAGGGAGGCAAGGGAGGTGCTTGCTGGGTCTTTGACAGAGATCTTTGTATCCTCTTTAGCCACAGGCAATGTCCCAGAAGACTTCAGAGCAGCCAACATTGTTCCTTTATTTAAGAGATAAAATCCATGGAATTATAGGCTATTGCGCCTTATATCAATGGTAGGGAAACTATTGAAGAATGTTCTTAGAAACAGCATATACTCGTAATTGGAAAAGAATGGATTTCTTGGGATAGTCAGCACAGCTTTGTGCAGGGGAGGTCTTGCCTTATAAATTTGATAGGATTTTTTGAGGAAGTGATAGAAGGTAATTGAGATTAGGCCAGTGGATGTAGTCTACAAGACTTTTAATAAAACGCTTGACAAGGTCCCTTGTGATAGGCTGATCCAGAAGATTAAGTCACACGGGATTCTTGTGTGATGTTTAGTTGGATATGAAATTCCCTTAGTCATAGAACACAGGACAGTTGTGGAAGGATGTCTTTCTGATGCGAATTCTGTGAACTGTGGTGTCCCATAAGGATCAGTTCTGGGACCTCTGTTGTTTGTAATGTATATAAATAATTTGGATGTAAATGTAGGTAGCCCGATTAGTACGTTTGCAAACCACACAAAAATTGGCGGAATTGAAAATAGTGGGGAAAGTTGTTGCAGAATACAGCAGAATGTCGATCAGTTGGAATGTTCAGTGGACAAATGGCAGATAGAATGTATTCTGGACAAATGTGAGGTGATGCATTTTGGGAGGTCAAATGCAAGAGGACAGTTTACAGTCAGTAGCAGGGCCATTAGGAGCATTGATACACAGAATGATCTTGGGGTACAAGTCCATAGCTCCCTGAAAGCAGCAACACAAATAGATATAGTGGTAAAGCAGGTGCACGGCATGCTTGCCTTCATGGGTTGGATCATTGAATATAAAATTTAGCAAGTCATCTCTCAGCTGAAAAAAACTTCAACTGGTTGCAGTTTGAATATTGCATACTGTTCTGGCTACCACATTATAGGAAGGATGTGGGGGCTTTCGACAGGGTGAAAAAAGGTTTACCTAGGAAGGTTGGTACAGTGATAATGGGAACTGCAGATGCTGGAGAATCTAAGATAACAAAGTGTGGAGCTGGATGAACACAGCAGGCCAAGCAGCATCTCAGGAGCAGAGCTCAGGAGCCTCTCTGATGAAGGGTCTAGGCCCGAAACGTCAGCTTTTGTGCTCCTGAGATGCTGCTTGGCCTGCTGTGTTCATTCAGCTTCACACTTTGTTACCTAGGAATGTTGCCTACTTTGGAGCGTATTAGCTATAAGGAGAAGTTGGACTAACTTAGATTGTTTTTGCTAGAGCATCAGAGGCTGAGGGACAGATAGGGTGGATAATCAGCGTATGTTTCCCAGGGGGGAAATGTCAAATACTTAGACGTTTCAGGTGAGAGGGAGAATAATTTAAATAGGTTTGTAAATGGTAGGTGTTTTTTTTAAATACATAGGGTGTTAAGTGCCTGGAACACACTGCTAGGGAGGTAATACGACCAGATACATCAGCAGCATTTAAGAGGCATTGAACAGGCAGGGAAAAGAGAGATATGGATCATGTCCAAGCAGATGGGATTAGTGAGAAAAATGGCATCATGGTCAGCACAGACATGATGGACCAAAGGGCCTGTTGTTTTGCTGTGCTGTTTTATGTTCCATTGGTCAGAAAGATGCAAGGGGAACAGTCAGAGGTCTAGTTAGTCCTTTTCCTTTGGTTGACACAGGTCAGTCACAGACAGTCCTGGGAATCTGTTCTTGTCTGGTAGAGAGAGGGAAGGGGTACTGGTGAAAACGGATCGATCACTTGTAGGCAGGAGGGGACTAGGATGCACATGTGTTTAGGTAAAGAAAAGTACAGTGACAGGAAAGTTGAGCTGCAAGGGGAGTGTGTGGTACAGGATGGTCACCTTGATTGGCACACCCCTGCACCAATGATGCTCAGTAACAACAGTCTTCAATCAGTATTACAGCACAGAGTATAGAACCATCATCTACAAGGTGCACTGTGGAAATTCACTAAGGCTCCATCGACAGACAGCACCTTCCAACCCACATAGAGCAAGGACAGCAGACGTATGGGATAACCACACCTTGCAAGCTCCCCTCCAAGCCACTCACCATCCTGACTTGGAAATATATTGCCATTTCTTCAGTGTTACTGGGTCAAAATCCTGAAACTCCCTTGCTAGTGGCATTGTGGATCTACCTACAGCACGTAGACTGCAGCAGTTCAAGGACCAAGTTCACCACCACCTTCTCAAGGGCAATGAGGGATGGGCAAGAAATACTGGCACAGCCAGTGATGCCCTTATCTTGTGACAGGCTAAGGAAAATGTCCAGAGCAGGCAGAGGCGGTGCCAGTTTGGTGGGCAAAAGCACAGGATCCACTTCTGCTAGATAGGATGACATGAAAGGGACAAAGGCTTGAATCATTTTCTTGCAAAATGCAGCTAACTTAGCCAAACTTAATTTGCAATCATATCACTGAGCTTGTAAAATGCAAACGTGAACAAGTTTTGGGGTACAGGTAATGGTCATTAGTGATCGCAATGACTATCTGCAAACATCGTCCCCCAGTGACTCTGAAGGAGACAGCCACTGTAAACTTATATGCATTTGGCTCCTTCCAGGGAGAAACAGGTGAGCTGTGTGGGATCTCTCAGTTGTGCCCCCATCATTGCATTAGGACAGGGACCGTGCTATTTGTTCAAAATCACACCAGCTCATTTTACTCCCCGAGGACAATGTGAGTGCTGCAGTCCAGGCAGTAGGGCTCCTAAACAGAAGTGGAGTTCATTCCCTCCCCCATCCTCCCCCACCGCCAGGTACATAGTACCATTGACTGCCCACACGTGGCACTGGCAGGGCTGTATCACAACACTGTGGTGTTCATCAATGGGAAGAGCTTCCACTTCACTAATGTCCAGGCAATCTGTGACCATTGCCACCATTTCCTGGAGAAGCGTGCTCACTACCCTGGCAGCTACCAGCACTTCGACAACCGAGAGACCTCCAGTATACCTGATGCATCTTATAAGGCTGGTTACTGGGGCAGGGGCAAGGGCTACCCACTGTAATCAGAGCTCGTGACTACATGAGGCAACAGGTGAGAAAATTAGATACAATACTGGCCATGTTTCAACCACAATCCTGGTGGAACAGATGATGGGATGGTTGAAGATTTGGTTCTGCCTCTTGGACCAGAGGTGCAGTCCAGATAGGGTGTGCTGCATGATCCTGGCATGCTGTGCTCTGCATAAATGGAGCAGGCAATGAGGCTATGTGCTGGATGCTAAGGAACTGGGAGACGGGAGCGGTCTTCCAAGAATGAGAATAAGGACATGACTGCACCTGTCTTTATTTGTGTTGATTTTTGCTGGCTAGAAATAAAAGCTCATGTCTGGAAGTTTCTGAATGCTTGCCTGTCTATGCCAGTCCGTCACCAGACAATGATAAGGTACTGGTCCACAGTGAGCACAGGAGACACAGTAACAGTAACTTACACAAGGTGGTGGGATGGGATGTGGCTAAAAACAGTAAGGACTGCACCCTGATGGTTAGACAGAGACTGGGCCAAGTATGTGCCCAAAAGTCTCAGCCAAGTATGCTATGAGCAGTGTGCATTTGGGGCTGTTCGACCATTAGGTTGCTGGTGAAGATCAATTCCATGTGCCAACACTTACCCAGGGTTTAAAAATAATGCAGGCACCAGTGGTGCCAGTCTATTCCAGCATATCCAATGAGTGGCAATTACTGCCAGCTACGGCAAGTGATGTGGAGGGCCGAAGGGCCCATTCATGTGCTGTTTTGTTAGCATTGGTGGACAAGGTAGCCAGATCATGGTCGAAGTAGGTACACAGTGAGGCAGATTTGGGTTGAATCATTGAATAATCTCCCTAAGCCTCAGGGAGTGAAAACCGTCATGAAATGCAACAAAATTGGCACTTTGTCAGATTATTCAGTTGCTTGTGTTCAATTTCACTGTTAAATTGTAGAAACAAGTGTTGTATTACCCAGAATTTACAAGATCAAGAAGTCAATTGATTAAAGATTTAAAAATATTGTGGAAAATATATAGAATAGAAAGAAACAGCTGATGCGTGCTGTTTAGCTAGTCTCTGAATAGAGAAATTGTCTAAAATTTGAACTACATTTTCAGGAATGAGCAAGGAAAAATGTTTTGACACAAAATGTGGTAGACATATGGACTTGCCAGTTGAATACCAGTTGAAACTTTATCATTTGTTAATTTTATGTCTGAGACTTGAATGGGTTTTGTTGATCAAATGTATCAAAGGTGTGGTGAACAATAAGTCTATGGAATTTGTTAGCAGATCAGAGGTGATACATAGCCTAATCCAATGCCCCCATTTTTCTCTGTTGCTTTGTTATGGCATAAAATTATCATTTCATAGGAATCAACAAAGTTAGTCATCTGCTAAATGCTCTGCAGCTTCAGTGAGTCCAGGTCCAGTCACATTCAAGTCTCTCTTCCACGTGGTAAACTTGCACGTTCTGTTAGTGAAGGTTACAATGAAAACCAGGCACAAAACCGAAGCCAGTTTAATAGCGCTACTGGTCTTTGTGCCACAGCAGGTCAAATGGGATAAAGATGGTTGTGGGAGGGACTTCACTTCCAGCCCTATCATGCATGACCTTTGCCAATTTGGATGTTGCCATGATGTGGTACCATGGTGACATCTGCTCATAAGAAGGATGCAGAGTGAGGAGGTGCTGACACCATGTGGCATAAAATGTCGATTTGTTCTCTAACACGCCATCATACTGTGCAGATCCTGATGATGCCCCCTGTTCCCTTTTCAGCTGAACATGTGCCACCCACTCATACGGCGAGGTATTTTTTAATCTTTTTTGCTGCAGTAGATAAAGTTGGTCGTCTGCAATGTATTAGGCGAAAGAGCGCTCACGCAAGTTGTTTCAGTCAGAAAAGAAGTTCCAATGGATTCTGAAGACCTTGCCGCAGAAAGCTTTCTTTCAGTCACGGGAGCATCACAGAATTGTTACACACAGGAGGAAGCCATTCAGCTCACAATGCCTGCTCAACTCATCAAATAAAGATCATTATCTTGTGTCAATTTCAATGGACGTGGTCATCCTTGTCTGCAGCGGTAATAGAGATAGAGCAGAGGTGGCAGAAGGTGTGCACAGAGGAAGGAGGTGAAGGGATGACTCCAGCCAAAAGCCCTGTATCTACCTATTGTCTATAGTTAGGAGCAATTTAGCATCTAATGAAGCAGTTACAAAGCTGTGTCACCTCCTCCAGTATAAGACAGTAGAGTTACAAGGATGGTGCTGCCAATAGACATGTTATTGCTCTCAATTTCTAGGCTCAGGATGCTTTCCAACCCAGAACTGGTAATCTTTCTCTGTTCACTGAATATTATTGCAACTGAGAGGTCACCAAGGCTCTTGTACACTGAGAGAGGAACTGCATTGTCCTCTCTCAAGGCACAGAGAAGCAAGATGAACAAGCATGTAGCTTTTACAGGGTGACGGCTATCCCAAAGGTACAAAGAACTTAGTGAGATGGCAATGGACAGCTGTGTGGACATTAGAGATTCCAATTCTTTAACATGCAGTTGGCTGCAACCAGACCCAGGCTGCAATGCTGGTGAGTTGTTGGTGAGTCCCTGCTGATCTGCATATTGCTATCCCACCTCCAAGTCACCACTACAAACCAGAGGCAACAAGATATCTTGGAATTCTCCAGCATCTGCAGTTCCCATTATCTCGGCAACAAGACATACCCACTTTATATATGATTCATAATACCCCTCAACCACAGTATGGAGACAATGGCCTAGTGGTGTTATCAATAAACTATTAATCAAGCAACTCAAATAATGTTCTGAGGACCTGGGTTCAAATCTCACCACAGCAGATGGTGGAATTTGAATTCAATAAAAAAAATCTGCAGTTAAGATTCTAATGATGGCCATGAATCCATTGTCTGTTAATTATTGGGAAAACCCACCAGGTTCGCTATTGTCTTGTCAGGAAGGAAACTGCTATTCTAACCTGGTCTGGCCCACAGGTGACTCCAGACTCACAGCAATGTGTTTGACACTTAACATTCCTCAGAGCAACTACAGATGCCCAACAAGGCCTAGCCAGACACCCTCATCCTGTGAATGAATATTTGACACCAGACAAACACATTCACACATTGAGAGCCTTGGAGTGATAGAATCCATGCTGATACAGATCATGGTCATTCTCAACTGGTTTACATCGCTGGAGCACACAGTGGGGAGTCTTCTGATGCAATGACAGAGCTTGCAGAGGCCCACTGCATCTGGTGATTAGAGTTGAAACCCTTGCTACTAGGCCTTTGAGGAAGAGATGCTGGAGAAGAAACAGCAAAGAGAGGAGAAAGAAGAGTAAGAGGATGAGGAAGAAATGAGATAGGAGGAGGATCAAGATGAAGAGGAAGAGAAGGGGAAAAGTAAAAATGAGCAGGAGCGAGAAATCAGAAACCATAAAATCAAATGGCAGAAGTGAATAGGTCAGACTGCATCTATGGAGGGATGAAGATCATTAGCCATTTTTTGGTGGATCACCTTTCTTCAGAATTGTAGGGCTTCAGAGATGTAGCAGTTTAAGTTCAGAGTGATGAAAAACTCTATGTGAGGAAGGACAGTGAAGGAAACAAAATTGCAGGTGAAGAACTCTAAAAGCTGGAGGCTTCAGAGTGATTCAATGATAAAGGTGATTGATAAGGGTACAAGCAAAGAAACAAAAATTAACCTCCATCAGGGTCTAGGCCCGAAACGTCAGCTTTTGTGCTCCTGGGATGCTGCTTGGCCTGCTGTGTTCATCCAGCCTCACATTTTATTATCTCCATCTAAATGTATTTGTTACAGCGGAGGCATTAGCAGCATCTCCTGTCTGAGGGATCTATAGTCATTGAACTTGATTTTTGAGGTTTACCATGTTGCTTGAACTCACATTGAACTTCATTGGAATAACAGACTAGGCTGAAGGCAAAATGAGGCTGGGGTGGAAAGGAACAAATAACCTTAAGGCCAGGGTCACATCTGTGGACAGAATGACAGTGTTTAGTAATGTGATCATCCATGCTACTTTTGTTTTCCAAATTTCCAGAGGACTCAAGAATGAATACCATTTCTGAATTGGATGAAATGCAAGTAAATCTATCTTTCATTGAAAACAGTGGTGGGGGCCCAGAATGAAAGGGAAGGTAGGATCTTCCTGTTTTAAATCTCTTATCATGCAATCAACTTATCACCTCAACAGAAAGAGTCATAGACTCATCCAGCACACAGACAGACCCTTCTGTCCAACTAGTCCAGTAGAGGCTTCACCAACGCCCACTAAAACCTCAACATAACACCCAACTCCTAGCCTCAAAGTCTGACCCGCTATAGATTTCTAAATCCCCAAACAGTTCTACTCAGTCAAATCAGTTCATCTCTTTCATCTGATTTAATTTCACATTCTGTTTGCTGTGATTTGTTTTGTACCAATCGAAAGTGGGATGGCAATAATCATTTAACATTTGGCCATGTTTACTTGCATCAATAAATAAAGGAATGTAACATGTCTTAAGTCCATAAGAGGCAGGAACAGTAGAAGGCCATATGGCCCATCAAGCTTGCTCCACCATTCAATTGGATCATGGCTGATTCAACATTTCTCGTGTCCACTTATCTATGTAACCCTTGATTCCCCTACAGATCAAGAGCCTACACTACAGGTTTAAGGCAACACAAGGTTCTCCTCCTTGCTAGGTGTGGATCCATAATGTAAAATGCTTTGGCATTGTCAAAGCATGACCTTTCAGGCCAGGATTCAGTAACTGAACAATGTCACTTACACATGGGTGAGATTGGTGCCTATATTCAGTCTATATTTGTAACTCAGGGTATCCCATTACTCTGCTTTCATCATATCATTGCATCTTTCGATTTCAGGGATTCTATATCACACTATAGTTTGTTTAGTCAAACTGCATAATCCATTTTCAGTTGTTTATGTTTACTCTGACACCCTGTTCCTACAATAAATATATGCAGAGAGCCTGGAATGCAACTTTTTATGAAGTCATAACACAGTCCACGCAATCTCTGCACTAAACATTAAAAAAAATCAAGATGTAATACTTCGTAACAAAAGATAACAGCTAATTCATAGCACACAATGACAATAGAGAAAAGATATATTCTTGAATCTTGGCACTCAACAATATACTTTTATGTGGTTACAGGAGAAAGTTCTTCTTATCATTACCCACAAGGTTTATCCAAGTTATGATTATTGCTTATTGAAAACAGCCTCAACAATTTTTTACACCTTTTTACATGTAATCCTTTTAACTGTGATAAAATCATTTCTCTAAGTAAAACTAAAAGAAACTACCTTCCAACTCCGAGCCTTTTTTTTGTGCTAACTTCTTAAATTTGGGAGCAGGATTTGATCATTTTATTTCTCAGCGATGTTTGTCTATTTTATTCATGTTGATTTAATCACTTACACTCCCAACCCTTGCTCAATCCCTTCCTTTTCTCAAGCAGCAAAAGACATTTGGCCTGTTGTTCCATGCAACCTCATTGAGAGGTCTGAGACAACAAGGTGTACAGCTTGATGAACACAGCAGGCCAAGCAGTATCTGAGGAGCAGGAAGGCTGATGTTTCGGGCCTAGATCCTTCTTCAGAAAACCCTTCTATTTCTTCAGAAAAATGCTGCTTGGCCTGCTGTATTCATCCAGCTCTACACTTTGTTATCTCAGATTCTCCAGCATCTGCAGTTCCTACTTTCTCTGAAACACTGTTGATTAGGATTGCTGAGGGAGAAAGGGAATGGGTGACCAAAAGGCAGAAGAAGAAAGCAGGAAGGCAGCGCAGGTGCTCCCTGCGGTCATCTCCTTCCAAAACAGGTATACCGTTTTGGATCCTGTTGGGGGAGGTGGACCACCAGGGGAAGGCAGCAGTAGCCATGTTCATGGCACCGTGGCTGGCTCTGCTGTACAGAAGGGCGGATAAAGAGTGAAAAGGTGATAATCATAGGTGATTTGATTGTGAGGGGAATAGATAGGTGGTTCTGTAGGCAAAAACAAGACACCTGAATGGTATGTTGCTTCCCGGGTGCACGGGTCAGGGATGTCTCAGATCGACTGCAGGACATGCTGAAGGGGGAGGGTGAACAGCCAGCTGTCATGGTGCATATAGGCACCAAGATATCGGTAATAAATGGGATGAGGTCCTTCAAGCAGAATTTAGAGAGTTAGGAGCGAAGTTAAAAAAGTAGGGCCTCCAAGGTAGTAATTTCAGGATTGCAACCAGCGCCACATGCTAGTCAGCGTAGAAATGAAAGAATAGGCAGGATACATGAGTGGCTTGAGAGATGGTGCAGCAGGGACGGGTTCCAATTTTTGGGACATTGGGACTGGTTCTGAGGGAGGTGGGACTATTACAAATCGGACAGTCGACACCTGGGCCGGACTGGAACCAATGTCCTCCGGGCTGCTTTTGCTAAGGCTGTTGGGGACCATTTAAACTAATGTGGCAGGGGGATCAGAACCAAATGAGGAGGTTAGTGGAGAGTAAAGAGGTAGTAAATGAAGCCTGTAAGGAATTAGAAAATGAAGTCAGAAGGGGAAGAGTAAGCAGAAGAACAGATGATGAACACGAAGGGGCAGGTGGTCTGACATGCATTTGTTTTAATGTGAGAAGTGTAGTACAGAAGGCAGATGAACTTAGGGCTTGGATTGGTACCTGGGAGTAGGATGTTATTGCTACTACTGAGACTTGGTTGAAGAAAGGGCAAGATTGGCTACTAAATATCCCAGGATATTGATGCTTCAGGCGGGATAGAGAGGGAGGTAAAAGGGGTGGAGGAGTTGCATGACTGGTCAAAGAGGATATCACAGCAGTGTCGAAGAAGGGCTCTATGCAGGACTCAAGCAGTGCGGCAATATGGGCAGAGCTCAGAAATAGGAAGGGTGCGGTAACAATGTTGAGGCTGTACTACAGGCCTCACAACAGTGACCGTGAGTTAGAGGTACAAATATGCAGACAGATTATAGAAAGATGTAGGAGGAACAGGGTGGCGGTGATGGGAGATATTGATTTTCCCAACATTGACCAGAATTCACTTAGTGTTAAGGGTTTAGATGGAGCAGAATTTGTAAGGAGCATCCAGGAGGGTTTTCCAGAGCAATATGTAAATAGTCCAACTCGGGAAGGGACAATACTGGACCTGGTGTTGAGGAATGAGCCCGGCCAGGTGGTTGATGTTTCAGTAGGGAATTACTTTGGGAATAGTGATCACAATTCCATAAGTTTTAGAATACTGATGGACAAAGACAAGAGTGGTCCGAGAGAAAGAGTGCTGAACTGGGGGAAGGCCAACTATAGCAAAATTCAGCAGGAACTGAGCAATGTGGATTCGGAGCAGCTGTTTGAGGGTAAATCCACGTTTGATATATAAAGAGAGGATGATTAGCGTGCAGGACAGATATGTCCCTATGAAAATGAGGGATAGAAAGGGCAAGATTAGGGAATCATGGATGACAGGTGAAATTGTGAGACTCGCAAAGAGGTAAAATGAAGCATACATAAGATCTAGGTGACTGAAAACAGACAAAGCTTTGGAAGAATATCAGGAAAGTAGGACCAATCTGAAAAGAGGAATTAAGAGGGCTAAAAGGGGTCATGAAATATCTTTAGCAAACAGTGTTAAGGAAAATCCAAAAGCCTTTTGTTCATACATAAGGAACAAGAGGGTAATGAGAGAAAGGGTTGGCCCACTCAAGGACAAAGGAGGGAAGTTATGCGACGAGTCAGAGAAAATGAGTGAGATTCTTAATGAGTATTTTGCATCGGTATTCAATGAGGAGAGGGGCATGACACATGTTGAGCTTAGGGATAGATGTTTGATTACTCTAGGCCAAGTCAGCAAAGGAGGCGGGGAAGTGTTGGGTATTCTAAAAAGGCATTAGGGTGGACAAGTCCCCAGATCTGGATAGGATCTATCCCAGGTTACTGAGGGAAACAAGAGAGGAATTAGCTGGGGCCTTAACAGATATCTTTGCAGCATCCTTGAGCACGGATGAGGTCCCAGAGGACTGGAGAATTGCTAATGTTGTCCCCTTGTTTAAGAAGGGTAGCAAGGATAATCCAGGTAATTATAGACCGGTGAACCTAACAGCAGTGGTGGGGAAGCTGCTGGAGAAAATACTGAGGGATAGGATGTATTTACATTTGAAGAAAATGGGCTCATTGGAGACAGGCAGCATTTTTTTTGCAGGGAAGGTCATATCTTAGCAACTTGATAGAATTCTTTGAGGAAATGACAAATTTGATAGATGAGGGACTTTGTTTCAACCACATTTGGAATACTGCGTACAGTTCTGGTTGTCACATTACCAAAAGGATGTGGATGCTTTGGAGAGGGTGCAGAGGAGGTTCACCAAGCTGTTGCCTGGTATGGAAGGTGCTAGCTATGAAGAGAGGTTGAGTAGATTAGGATTATTTACATTAGAAAGACTGAGGTTGAGCGGGGACCTGATTGAGGTCTACAAAATCATGAGAGGTATAGACAGGGTGGATAGCAAGAAACTTTTTCCCAAAGCAGGGGATTCAATTACTAGGGGTCATGATTGTAAGTTGAGAGGGGAAAACTTTCAGAGAAATATGCATGGAGAGTTCTTTATGCAGAGGGTGGTGAAGGCCTGGAACGCGTTGCCAGCGGAGGTGGTAGAGGCGGGCACGACACCGTCAGTTAAGATGTATCTAGACAGATAAATGAATGGGCAGGGAGCAGAGGATACAGATCTTTGGAAAATAGGTGACAGGTTTAGATAGAGGATCTGGATTGGCACAGGCTTAGAGGGTCAAAGAGCCTGTTCCTGTGCTGTAATTTTCTTTGTTCTTTGTTCAGATCCTTCAGGCCAACTCGTCCATGCTGACCAGATATCCTAAATTAATCTAGTCCCATTTTCCAGCATTTGACCCATATCCCTCTAAGCCCTTCCAATTCAAATACCCATTCAGATGCCTTTTAAATGTTGTAATTGTACTAGCCTCCACCACTTCCTCTAGAAGCTTGTGCCATACATGTACCACCCTCTGCATGAAAATGTTGTACCTTTGGTCCCTTTGAAATCTTTCCCACCTTGAACCTATGCTCCCTACCCTGGGGAAAAGACCTCAATTATTTTATAGAATAGGCTGAAGATCTAAACTTGTTGGTGATGTTCGATAGCGGCATGACCTTGAATGAGTGCTGTGAACATTCCTGTAGGTGCTAAAACCAGCACGATCCATGTGCTTTTCGGTAGTTGTTTTCTTCTGTGCCTGGCTGTTTGTTACATCGGATAAGAGAGAGAGTTTCAATCCAAGCCACTGGATGCCTTGGCCCGGAATCGCAAATGGTGCCAGGAATGAACTTAAGTCTCCAGATTAGCCATAATCAAGGGGTCCCTAACAGACAAAAGAGCGTGAGACTTGTTGTTGTTTCTAGAAGGGCATGAGACTTGTTTTTTTTTCTCCAATCCATTTATTATTACTTAATAAACATTCATATTTAAGAAATTCGCTGTGGTCAAGTCTTCTCTTGATTTATATTTACCCGAATCTGAAAAGAACTGCTTGGGTACGTGCTGTGATAAAGACAGCTATTCACCCTATCCATGCCCCTTATGATTCTGTAGAGTACCATTGCTTTGATCTTTTACTTTCCAAAGTTCCAAAACACTGTAACAGCTGATAAAATGGTAATTACTGTTCCAAGAAATCAAGGAAATCACCTCCAACACTGAAAAAGCCTCAAAAAAGGAGCAGCTGTTACAGTCACAATATCTCCTGCACTCCATCTTGGATTACCCAGCATCCAAACCAACTGTGATCATTCAAGGGTCTAGGCCAGCTTTTGTGCTCCTGAGATGCTGCTTGACCTGCTGTGTTCATCCAGCTTCACACTTTGTTATCTTGGGTTCTACAGCATCTGCAGTTCCCAGTATCTCTTGTTCTTCACCCATATTGATTTGCTTCACTCTAAGTTTGTGTTCATTCCCCTCTTGTTTAAATCATGTTGACCTGACTATAAGATCATAAGAGTAAGAGCAGAAACTGGTCTTTCAGCCATCAAGACTGCTGCACCTCTCAATGAGATGGTGGCTGATCTCATAATCTTCAATTCCACTTTCCTGTTTTTATCCCCATCACCCTGACTCCCTCACTATCTCAGCCTTGAATAGACGCAGTCTTGACTGGCCTCTGTGATGAAGAACTCCACAAATTCACGACCCTCGGAGAGAAGAAATTTCTCATCTCTATCTTGAATGGATGGCCGCTTATGAGGGGGATTTTACCCTCTGGCCCCGGTCTTTCTGATAAGGAGGATCCACCCGTGTACAACTACCTTATCAGGCCCACGAAGAATCTTGTATATTTCAGTAAGGACCCCCCTTCCAATAATGAAGCACTGGGGAGTCAAGGACCTAATGGTACTATATAGACTGATAATCCAGAGATCCAGGTAATGTTCTGGAAACTCAGGTTAAAATCGTGCTTTGGCAGATGATGGAATTTGAACCCAATAAAAGTCTGGAATCAAGAATCTGGTGATGATCATGAATCCATTGTTGATTGCTGGAAAAACACAACTTCCATCCTTACCTGGTCTGGCCTACATGTGACTCCAGACCCATACCACTGTGGTTGACTCACTAAATGCACCCTGGGCAAATAGGGCTGGGAAACTCAGGTACTCTCTTTGTTGTTGTATGTGGCGCAGGTTTGCCCACTCCCAGAACCTGCGCTGCTGCTGTCACCCAATCCACATTCCACTTTGTATGGATGTCTAAAGATTGACTGTGTCTGCAGGGACACAATGTACAAAGCTCTGGATAAGGGGCAAATCCCCCGATATCGTCCTCATCCCAATGGCCACCTGTCCCTGGTATTACAAAGGATGGGACTTGCCTTGTTGTTGCAGAACACTGCAAATAGTTAGAGCATTCTGTATTACCTGTCCTCCATGGAGTGTCCCAGAGAGATGTGTTAGGAGTCTAGTCACTCATCAGTCAGAGCTATCCATTAAATTCTGTCCTGGGGGTGAGCTTAGTTGTTAGTTGTGGAAGTTCGTCCATTTAAAGCCAACTGACTGCCTTTACTGCAGGACAGAAACTGAGGAACGCTGTTGTAGGATCAGAGGTAACACATGCTGCCATGTAGACAGGATACAAAATGTGAAGGGCAGGGCATCTCAATACAGGGGTGCAATTTTAAAGATCCAATATACAACCATTTCCCTTATACTGCTTTGCACTGTCCGACATTGGGTTCCGACTTGAGTATGAATTGACTTGCTAATAAACTCCAGTGCGGAACTCATTTGCAGCCTGGAGTACATAAGAGTGAGAGACAATACAGCATGGAAGGGAAAGGTGCAATGCAATTGCACAGGAGGCCATTAACAATCTGCAACAACTTTGCTTTTGGGTGGAGACACAGTGTACTATTATATCTAGCATGTTGACTTGATATGCCTGGAGCTGAGCTTGTAAAGTGGCAAGACAAACAGCTAATAGATGGGTTTGGATGGAAATGTTGGGAAGTTCAAAGCCCTTGATGGGGTTAATAGGAAGGTGTCGAAGGGAACCTGTCTGAGTGGCCTTCATGGGTGAGAGGCGGAGCCTGACACTTGTGGCATGAAATATGACCACAGTGTCCTTCCATCATAATGGCAACAATTGCCCAAGAGTGTGGAAAATGGCTGCCATGACGACTGGAGAGGGTGGGGTAAGTGGATTTTTCTCCAAGTGAGGGGATTGCACCTCCAAAAGGTGTGTAGGGTTGTTCAAAGGACAGTAGCATTGCTCAGAAACCCATAAATAGTGTGAGCATCGGGATGAACCCACTGTGTGAAATTCAAATCTTTGTCCCACATGCTCCCATAATGTAGCATCAGGAATTAATGCCAGTAATGACTGCCATGCACAGGCAATGTATTATTGCCCGGAAATATTGACCCTAGTTGTCAAAGTAACAATCGCCTTCCAATTTCCCATAGCCTGCACATTACACCATGGACAATAATAGATTATGTAGTAGCAAAGATGGTTGGGCTATTTACTTTCATTCTTGTCATTCACTCACAAAGATGTTGATGAAAAACGAACATACATTTACAAACATGAGAACATTTTTGCAGTTAAGTGCAACCCATGCCATTAAAGTGCCCTCAAAACAACTTCATCCTGTCCTAGCCAATATACGGCTCCATCACAATGGAACCCACTGTCCTTGGGGTTTTGCTTGGGTAACTCTGCGGCGTGGAGAAAGCCCAAGCCTGCTGAGTGTGTTCAGACGAGAGACAACCACACTCTTCCTGGAACTCCCACAAGCCTGAGGCTGGCAGGCTGCATGGGGGTAGCAGGCCTGGCTACTTCTGGAGTTTACCGAGATGAGACTCCTGAGGGGCCAGTATGTCATTCCTCCTCCATCTGGCTACACCTCCTCATGAGGGACAGGGCACCTCGAATGAGGTGGGACAACACCTCTGATACCCCTCTTGAGAGGGAATTCAAACAGATTTTCCAACAGGGATACTCAGTTAGGCCCTGAGTAGAGAGGGAAATGATCTGGATCAATGATTTTTCCATGCGTTTGGGTCCAAATCAAAACATTTTGCCACTGTGAGGAAGAGGAAATCTAACCATTTCTTTCTGGCCTGTCAACTTCATTTGGGCTAAGCCACTCAAGCATAAGTTGATCTTTTTTCATTCCTGAACAGATACTCTTCGCTTCAGGCTGTCTATTAGAGAAAAATTACAATGTGTATTGGTTACACTGGGTGTTTTCACATGAATCAAAGAAAAATCAATAGTTGCCACTTGTTAACCATTCATCTTAGTACACGTCCAGTTATTAATGTGAACAGGAACATAGATCAGAGTGTGGTCAAATCCTCTAAGTTATCCCTCTTCTCTTTCACATACATTCATTATGCATTCTACATCTGAGTAACTTGTCAAATGTGCTTCTCTATGTATTCTACTGGTCATATATTTTAATCAAACCTATGGTCAAGCAGTACTGTCTGGCAAAAGTGCTGCGAGATTTATTCAGTACTGAGTAACGTATATCATCACCTACATTGATCATTTGGAGTGTAATGTTGCAGGGATCCCAAGAGGAAAGCAGTATCTTTTATTGCTGAACACCAAAATTGAGCCTGTGTTAGAACATAGAACATAGAACATAGAACAGTACAGCACAGAACAGGCCCTTCAGCCCACAATGTTGTGCCGACCATTGATCCTCATGGATGCACCCTCAAATTTCTGTGACCATATGCATGTCCAGCAGTCTCTTAAATGACCCCAATGACCTTGCTTCCACAACTGCTGCTGGCAACACATTCCATGCTCTCACAACTCTCTGCGTAAAGAACCTGCCTCTGACATCCCCTCTATACTTTCCACCAACCAGCTTAAAACTATGACCCCTCGTGCTAGCCATTTCTGCCCTGGGAAATAGTCTCTGGCTATCGACTCTATCTATGCCTCTCATTATCTTGTATACCTCAATTAGGTCCCCTCTCCTCCTCCTTTTCTCCAATGAAAAGAGACCGAGCTCAGTCAACCTCTCTTCATAAGATAAGCCCTCCAGTCCAGGCAGCATCCTGGTAAACCTCCTCTGAACCCTCTCCAAAGCATCCACATCTTTCCTATAATAGGGCGCCCAGAACTGGACGCAGTATTCCAAGTGTTCATGGACATCAGACAATTCTGCAGGCTCAACACTGGACCTGCCGTATTTGGAAGCCAGCAACATTAGCCAACATGAGGATTGAACCAAAACACATGATAAACATGATGGGCTAAATGCCCACAATACCTGGGTCTATATGTAGTGCACATTTAATTTAGTTCCTGGGTCTGCTGTACTTTTATTTCCCTGCTTTGAGTTTGTTTATATACCTATATTTCCCAACCAAACTGTTCAGAGGTTACCACATACCTTTGGAGCAGGTAATTTGTGAACCTAGGCCTCTCAATTCAGAGGTAGGAATTCTACCTGTGCACTACAAGAGGGCCTATTCTGGGTCATTTTTTGTATTTAAGAGGGTACCACTGAAATATTCAATTTTTCTTTCTCTCTATATTCTCCAAACACTACAACTGCACCCAAGAAGGCCCAACACTAATCCTCACATTTTCTCCAAATCACCCATTAAGGGATGAAGTTGTGATTTTTCCAGGAAACTAAATGGCACAGCCAGAGGAAATATGAATCAATAATTGGTGCTTAGTAGTTAACACTGTGTCAGAAAAACGTCCACTTTACTTGAGAAGTTGAAAATTTGAATTTTGGCTGCAAAAGACAGAAAAAGGCAAGAAAACAAAAAATCAGTTCCACTATTTTGATCACTGAAGAAAAGTGAGTAAATATTGAAAAAAAGTCAGTAAACCTCAGTAAGTAGTAGAAAGGCACTGTATTATAAAGAAATAGATTTCCAAAAGCTTGGAAGCAGTGAAAACAGATCAGCCAGTGATACAATATAAAATTTTGCCACAGAGTTCCATACAGCATTAAAAAAAGGTTAAAAAGCCTGGCAAATAATTGAAATATTGCAATATTACCTTGGTACAATATAGTAAGCTCTACAGCCATTCAACTAAAACAATATTTGTGAGTACAAGAATATACACTTAAAGTATATCAGATTTAAAGCAACATTAAAATGACAGATTTAAAATATCATTATAGTAATACAATTGATGAGTCCGTTGACAGTATATCGAAAAATAGATTTACTATTTACTTCCAAGTAGATTTAAGGTCAGAGAAACCATGCAGAGAACAAAATTAGACTCCATGGAGTAAGATACAGCATTGTTTCAAATGCAAACATTATGGCTGAAGTGACCAAGTGATTAGAATATCATATTCTACAGGTCTGATCGGAGATGCAGTTATTAACAAGCAAAACATCAAATACAGGACAGATAGTACTTTTGAACATATCATAAAACCTTTGATAATTAATTCACTTTAAGAGCAAGTAATTTATAGAATGAGAACTTACAGAAGAGCTTAAATTCCATGAGAATCTGTACACTGTTAATTACTTCTAAAGAGAAAAATGTAAAGCTTCCATAAGAGACAGATTGTTGTAATTCATGAAACATTTGTCAGTTTTTTTCTTCTTTATTTTACAATCCAAGTAAGAACTAACATTGGAGAAAGTTATTCAAATCTGACTGAAGCAAGAAGATCAACAGTACTTCAAGAGAACAACAGAGTCTATGTGCATTATCAGGTATAGACACTCTAGAGAGGTATGTGACTTGTTCAAACTGCAAACAAGCCAAAACCCTGATGCAAATAACAAAGTGTGGAGCTGGATGAACACAGCAGGCCAAGCAGCATCTTAGGAGCACAAAAGCTGACGTTTCGGGCCAAGACCCTGATGACAGAACCTGCCCATATTAATGCAATAATAATTGATTTCATGCTTGATAGAAGAGCTAATATGATTGTCTTATCAGACCAGTTAACAAGGTCAAAATAGCAGAAGCTACATCCTACAGAGATAAGACTACTTGGTGCAGGCAGAATACTTCTCAGAAGCATACGGATGCTATGAATTACAAGATAAAGAAACACACAAGAGAGAATTGATAATGTCTGATTGGTTAGCAAACAATAAGTTTCACCTTTGAACTTGTAAATACATGCCTCAACCTCAACTTCATCAGAAGAGTTGGAGGACATAGACAACCTCCTAGAAAGTGTCTTGTCTATAAGCAAACAGCCACCTAAACAGTGGACCATGAACAAACTGTTATTGACCACCGAGGCAAGAGACGACTCTCGTAGAAGGATTCACTGATCTCCCCAGACTCATGGCAGAATCCATCAAGATGACACAATCCAGTGAGGTTACTTGTGTTGGCATAAGACAGTTATCTAACATTGTCAACATAAAAGAAGTCACCAACTTCATGGGATTGGTGGAAATGTTCAATCTCAGTTCTCTAAAACAGAACAATTAGTTCCAGTGACAGAGATAGTGCTGTATGAGCAGTGACCTTTCAGGAACATGACTGGGAGTCTGGAAAAGTCTACTTCAACCAACAAACAATCATAGAAGGCATCTAAAGACATCCAACCTGATGCAATAACACGAGAGTGATATGCTGTATATGATTCCATGGGAGCCAAACTGACGTCCACAGATCCAGACATGATTAGGAAGAAGAAACTGCCTGGTGTAATCATCCTGTGCAATATGAAAAATAAAGGCTATCTCTTCCATTTGGAAAACAATTGCTGGTCCAGCACTCTAAGATAACATAAAAAGAAAAGCCCTCTCTGATGAAGGGTCTAGGCCCGAAACGTCAGCGCTCTCTGATGAAGGGTCTAGGCCCGAAACGTCAGCTTTTTTGCTCCTGAGATGCTGCTTGGCCTGCTGTGTTCATCCAGCCTCACATTTTATTATCTTGGAATCTCCAGCATCTGCAGTTCCCATTATCTCTAAAAAGAAAAGTACCCAGTTTACCAACATAGCTGTCTACCTTGAAGAACATTTTGGAGTTTTATGCTTCTCCAATTAGGATGGCAGAACAACAATAAGGTCTACAAAGACCCACAACAACTGCAAAGGAAACTAGGGGGATGCAAAAGACCCAACAGTGGAGAAATGATCTGCAGAGCAGTCCTCAAACAGAGGACCCCCCATTCTTTTAAGTCTGAAGAGTGCATTTTCTGAGAAATGCACAAAATGTTCAGCCCACCGTCATTTGTGAGGTTAAAAACTTGGAGGTTAAAGTAATGTAGTTATATGCATGATTGTATAATGTTTAAACAATGGGGCCAAAAGCCTGTGAGGACATGTCACACAAGGCAATGCTTCTGAAGGAATAAATTTTCATGTTACATTAGCTCCATGCATTTTAGTGATTTCACTTGCAGCTTGTGCAGAAAGGCTAGCTGTTCTATTCTAACTTTCAGAGGAAGCGGAATATCTCTACCAGGTCTATAAAGCCATAGGAATTATACCTGACCAAATGTAGTGGTATTAATTGCTATTAAATAATTAAAACTTCTTGGGTAAAAATCATGTTTTCTTATGTTTCTGAATTTTTGCTTGTGGACTGTAGTAAGAAAATAACTGCTCTAAAACCAAAGTTTTATTGCATGCTTTGGGGAAGCAAGTGACATGACACTCCCTGTGAACTTAATTTGCATAGCTACTGGTTCTAGTGTAGTTTGCAGATGAACAGGAGCTGAAGGATTGTGTACAGCTGACACCTTGCTTGGTCATTGTTCATCATTGTTTGCCTGAAGTTAGTGTCTAATAACATGTACTAAATAGTAATTTTCATCAAGTGCAGAAACCTGGTCTGTGTTTATGTCAACATGGATCTATATGACGTAATTCTGCATGCTTTTTAAAATATTTGACTTTTTAACTTCTGTGGCTTTTCTGAGAATAGCAGGGCTTGATTTCCAACTCACTAGCCCAGTGAAGTATAATTGTTGTCTAAGAACAATGCATCCCCTGCAGATATTCTCCAGTGATATATCCTCTAGTATGTGACAAGTACTGTAAGTATCTGTGAGCTAACCTGTAGACACCCTGTCCACCAACAGCAGAATGCTAACTTGTATCTTCGCAGGGTGCTACTTCATATCTGCAGGCAGTTATACTTCAAGTTACCGATACTTGTGCCAGAGAGTTCAGGCACAACATGCAGACAAACTGCTGAAAATGGGATGAACTACCTTACTCACTCCATCACAGTAAACAACCAGTGGATACACATTATTAAACCTTTGGGCTTCACAGCCCTGCACTTGATAGTGTGAGAACATTGTCCAAGTCAAATCAAGATAGTGCATGCATAAGGAATTCTTTAGCATTGTGAGATCGCGTTCAAAGAACCAGATGACCAGGATCAGTGACTGGCAAAAATAACTTCTTTATTGCACCTTCACAGCAGCACGGTGTAAGATGAAATAGAATTCCCAAAATCATAGCTCAAAAGTAGCCATTTCGTACAAAATTCAAGCATACATTAACATTCTAACACTTGAGTGTTAAGCAGTAGACATTGCACAAAAACTGTTTTGCAGGAAATCAAGGATGGTTTCAACATGTACTAAATGTTATCAGTCATTGTTGAGCATTAATGATTATTTTAGTGAGTTAGAGTGTCCTTGCATATTTCAAAAGTGTTGGTCTTGTTTTTTTTATTAGAAGTTTTAAAGTTAGAAAAAGGCATCGTGTGTTTTTCTTAAAATAAAAGTCTGAGTTCCCGATAGTTTTGATTGTCTCTGGTTCTATTTACTGTCATTCATTCATTCATTTATTCATCCGGTTTCGTGGTCACACCTGTTGAAGTAATACTGTCAGTTTCATTCATTCATTCATTCAAGGTCACGTGGGTCTGGACATAGCACTGTTAGGTTTATTAGTAGTTCAAAGATTGCTTACATACACTGCATAGTGTTTGTTAGTTTTATTAGCGGGGTAAAGTTTTATATACATGTTGAATAAAAAAAAACTTGGGACAAGTACCTGGTTGCATAATATACAGGAAAAGTCTGCAGGGCTACCCAATTATCACCTTTGACTGACACTTGGAGTTACTCTAGCTGGAGGGAGAAGATAAATGACTTGGTAATAGCAGCTGAGATAACAAGGTATAGGACTGGATGAACACAGCAGGCCAAGCAGCATCAGAGGAGCCGGAAGACTGATGCTTCGGGCCTATAGCAGCAATTCAGTTGGATTTTAATATCAAATAACACTGTTTATGGTGTGGGGGCACAAAAAGGTTCCATGCTGCAGTGTCTGTGCAGTTTTCTTAGCCGGTGCGTCTGACTGCACTTTTGGATGGAATGTTGGTCTTTTTCAAATGGGACTGTTTACATAGCGTGTTTTTCAGGACTGCACTTTCAAGTGGTGTGTAACCACAAATTGAAGTGGTTGTAACCTGATACAGTAGCGAACCGATGAATTAGTTGGAAAGGGGGTTGGCTAGTACATCTGCAGTTAGTATTATAACCACAAATTAGTGGGTTGGTAGATTAATAGACATGATTTCTGGAGTTACATTAAAAGTTGTTAACACCTTTGAATTCTGATATATCAGCATCTAGGAGTGAGATTAATCAGAGATCAGAGTTTCTCTTTGTTTCATCGTCCTGTCATTGAATCATAGAGCACAGAAACAGACCCTTCGGTCCAACCAGTCCATGCTGAACATAATCCCAACCTAAACTAGTCCCACATGCATGCTCGTGGCCAATATCCCTCCAAAGCTTTCCTATTCATATATCCATCCAGATGTATTTTAAATGTTGTAATTGTAACCACACCCACCACTTCTGGAAGTGGGGCAGCACGGCGGCTCAGTGGTTAGCACTGCAGCCTCACAGCACCAGGGATCCAGGTTCAATTCCAGCCTCCAGCAACTGTCTGTGTGGAGTTTGCACAATCTCCCCGTGTCAACATACGTTTCCTCAAGGTGCTCCGGTTTCCTCCCACAGTCCAAAGATGTGCAGGCTAGGTGGGTTGGCCATACTAAATTGCCCGTAGCGTTCAGGGGTGTATGGGTTATAGGGGGACGGTCTGGGTGGGATGCTTCAAGGGGCGGTGTGGACTTGTTGGGCCGGAGGGCCTGTTTCCACACTGTAGGGAATCTAATCTAATCTTAATTCTACATGCAAACCACCCAATGTGTAAAAAATTCAACTCTCGTGCCTTTTATAATTCTCTCACCTTTCACCTTAAAAATGTGCCCCTGAATCTTGATACGCCCCCCCCCCCCCCAATCTGGGGAAAAGATACTTACCATTGGTCATATCTACACACCTCTATAAACCTCTATAAGTTCACATCTCAACCTTCTACGCTACAGTGTAAAATGTTTCGGCCTATCTATCCTTTCATTACAATTCAAACCTTCCATACCCAGCAACATCCTGGTAAATCACTTCTGAATCCTCTCTAGCTTAATAATATTCTTCCTGTAACTGGGTGACCAGAACTGGGGACAGTATTCCAGAAGATGCCTCACCAATGTCCTGTACAACTTCAACATGACATTCAACTCATACACTCAAAGGACTGAGCAATGAAGGCAAGCATACTAAATGCCTTTTTAACCATCCATATCAACCATATGTGACACAAACTTCAAATAATTATGTACCTGAGGTCTCTCTGTTCTACAACACTACCCAAGGCCCTACCATTAATTATATAAGCTGTACTAATATCTCACATTTATCCAGGCTGAACTCCTTCTTCTTGAGGGTGAGTTTGGGGGGCAGAAAATTGGAAATAAGAGACTAAGATGACAGGAACTGGAACGTTAAGAGATAAATTGGCAGATAAAGAAGGCCCTAGATGAGACCTAGGTTTGACTCAGAGCCCTAATGTGTGGGGAAACTGTAAGGGCTTTTGTAAATTGAGAGTTAGTGTGAAAATCAGAGTGAGAAACCAAGTGGCGGAGGAGAGGTGGTTTCCTGATACAGAGATCAGAGGCCTACCATGAAGGTGGGACAGGAAAAGAGATCGGAGTCAGAGGGGTTTCAAAAATTCAGGGATTGGAGAATTGAAACCTGTGCAGGTGGTCAGAAACCTGATGCATACAGATGTTCTGAGGTCTTGGGAGGAACTAATGGCCTTGTCATGAAGATTGGGAATTCAGATGCCCCCTGCCCTTATTTGGAGAGTGGAGTTTTCCCTGATTTTGGGAATTGCCCTGGTAGCCATGGTAGACCCAACAGATCAGTTTAGATCCTAATCACAGCCAACCCCACTCGGATAGAGCAGCACGTTTTCAGAGGTTCAGGAAATGGATAGCTATAAATAAAATGAAAAGGGCTGAATGGCAATGATATTTGCATCCTCCTTTTGGATGTCACAATCCATCTCCTGGGAGTGGGTTTGTTTACCTTCTTACATTCCCAACTCAGTGAAAGCTGGAGGATTGGGAATCTAACTTGTAAGACTTGAATCCTCACATGAACTAAGCCTGCCTTTTCCTTTAGTTGTAACCCAACCTATAATGTCAGAAACTCAGATACTGGAATAAAATATCCACAACAAAAAATAATCACTTTTTGAACTAGAGTTTGTTGGAATGCACAAGATGTTTGCCATTTTTTACTTGAGTTATCGCAGTTGCCACACTTCAAAATAAAATGCATTGTGAATGAAGTATTTGAGGCTTTACCTCAATTATATCTTGCAACATTACAAAACATCTCTATACACCGAACAAAGTGCATAGAAATCAGATCAAGATTTTGATTTTCTTTATTCCGTTAGGATAATATCGTGAATTCACTACATATTAGTCTGAGTGAGCTTGAAGCTTGAATTTTTGCATGTGACCCCACAACCCATGTACAATTCATCAACTCTATTTCAAAATGGGAACATACTGATAGTACAAACCAAGGCTGAATAAGCTTTCTCAATTCTCCTGTACTTTTATCAGCTTGTCTATTTTCTGGTTTACTCTAAGGATATAATTTATAAAAGAAAAACAAATTGCACCTATTGTGAAGTTAACTCTTCAGTTCCCTGTGTAAATTTATTTGTTACTAATACACATTGTTCACATTTTAATAATCTAGACTTAGAGACTTCTCAATGCCCAGTGAATGCTACACGTACCAACTTACTAAATGTCAGCTTGAAACACTTTGAAACATTTTTGCCTCTGTCATAAGGTCATGAATTCAAACCAACTAAGGTCCGAGCCTATAATTTAGGCTGACAATCTAACATAATGCGGGCGGAGTGCTACATTGTTAAACCTGCTACCTTTTAGATGAATCATTAAACAAGGATGCCTACTTTGGTGAGCATGTATTTGAGAAAGAACAGGGCGTTCTAAAGGATTGAACAGCCTGGAGCTCTTTCCTTTTGAACAGAGAAAGTTGAGGGGTGACCTAACAGAGGACTTTTGAAGTTTTAAACAATTTGATAGAGTAGATGCTGCAAAAATACATCTGTTGGAGCAGTTTGGAAACCGGGTAACAAAAATAAAATAATCACTAATAAACCCAACATGCGAGACGGTTCTTTACCCAGAAAGTGGTTCAAATGTTGAACTTTCCACCATTAGAAATATTCAGGAAAACAGCATAGATGCACTTAAAGAAAAACTAGTCAAACACATCCAGGAGTCAGGATTAGAATATTAGGTTGATTGGTTTGGACGCAATAGAGTGCAAAGACAACTATGTTAAGTGTAAGTCATAATGGGAACTGCAGATTCTGGAGAATCCAAGATAATAAAATGTGAGGCTGGATGAATACAGCAGGCCCAGCAGCATCTCAGGAGCACAAAAGCTGATGTTTCGGGCCTAGACCCTTCATCAGAGAGGGGGATGGGGTGAGGGTTCTGGAATAAATAGGGAGAGAGGGGGAGGCGGACCGAAGATGGAGAGAAAAGAAGATAGGTGGAGAGGAGAGTATAGGTGGGGAGGTGGGGAGGTGGGGAGGCGATAGATCAGTCCAGGAAATGATGCCACCTGAAGGTTGCAGGAACAGCAACTCATATTCCGCTTGGGAACCCTGCAGCCCAATGGTATCAATGTGGACTTCACCAGCTACAAAATCTCCCCTTCCCCCACCGCATCCCAAAACCAGCCCAGTTCGTCCCCTACCCCCACTGCACCACACAACCAGCCCAGCTCTTCCCCTCCACCCACTGCATCCCAAAACCAGTCCAACCTGTCTCTGCCTCCCTAACCTGTTCTCCCTCTCACCCATCCCTTCCTCCCACCCCAAGCCGCACCTCCATCTCCTACCTACTAACCTCATCCCACCTCCTTGACCTGTCCGTCTTCCCTGGACTGACCTATCCCCTCCCCACCTATACTCTCCTCTCCACCTATCTTCTTTTCTCTCCATCTTCGGTCCGCCTCCCCCTCTTTCCCTATTTATTTCAGAACCCTCACCCCATCCCCCTCTCTGATGAAGGGTCTAGGCCCGAAACATCAGCTTTTGTGCTCCTGAGATGCTGCTGGGCCTGCTGTTTTCATCCAGCCTCAATTTTATTATTATGTTAAGTGTAAAGTGTGGAGCTGGATGAACACAGCAGGCTAAGCAGCATCTTAGGAGCCAAGATTCTGCTTGGCCTGCTGTGTTCATCCAGCTCCACACTTTGTTATCTCAGATTATCCAGCATCTGCTGTTCCCATTATCTACATTAAGTATAAACTCTGGCAGAAACCTATCAGATTCAATGGCCTGATTAAGAGTCATTTTTAAAATATTCATTCACAGGATTAAGGTGTCATTAGCTAGGCCAGCATTTATTGTCCTTTCCTAATTGCCCAGAGAAATAATTCCAGATACTAATTGAATTCAATTTGTGCCATTTACTGTGGCAGGATTCAAGCCTAGATCCTCAGACACCTTGGTCACTGGGTTAACAGTCCAGTGATAATACCGCTAGGCCATTGACTACCCATATATCCAATATAATTCCTACGCAATTTCCCTGATAGGCCAGCTACCATTTATTCCTTAAGCAAGACTTATTCTAAAGTAACCTATCGTTTTCCAGGTATCAATCCAACTTATGACTGCATCTGGTAAGAGCTATTGGAGAGTAAGTCATACATATTTGGGAACAAATGTAGACATTACTGGAAAAATTCAGCAGTTCTGGCAGCATCTATGGAGGCAAAGCAGCATTAATATTTCAACTCCCATTCTGAAGAAGGATCACTGGACCCAAAACGTTAATTCTGCTTTGTTTCCACAGATGCTACCAGAGCTGTTGAGTTTCTCCAGCAATTTCTGTATTTGTTCCTGATTTCCAGCATCTGCATTTCATTGGTTATCTGGTAAATATTTGGGATGTGGATATTGTTGGTATTATTAATGAATGAGATATTTATTCCCCATTCTTCTTTCCTCTGAGGCAGTAAGAGTCAACTACATGCAGTGGAGCATGAGCTATAGGCAAACTGAAGAGCAAATGATGGCAAGCTGTCTTTCACAAGGGACATTAGTAAACCTACTAACATTTGAATACTGCTTTAGAAATGTTTCATTGTTCTTTTCTAGCTGCTTCTATGGCTCAAATAACTGCACATTATTGAATTGAACATATTACAGGGGAATTTAAACTCTCAAGCTCTGTGTTGCTAGTCCACTGTAATCTACTATAATCATTCAACTTTCATTGGCATAACAACAGGGGCAGAATTAGGATAGGATTTGGTCACACTGAGTTGAATTCCTATATTGCCCAATCAGTAGTTCTCAGGTTTTTGAATAGGGTGTATATTTCAACCATCTATAGATAGACAGGAATTTTCTAATTTTCTTTAAATTAGAGTGATCTACTGTGTGTCCCTTATAGCTTATTTGTCTCCTTGGAAATGTGGGGCACGAGACTTACCTTGAAGTATTGAAATATGCAAACTAGTCTTTGATAAAATGGACGCAGTTCTGAACCATAAATACTTGTGCTATTATAATGGTTGACTGCTTTCTGAGGTGACATTTCAGCTGGGCCATTAGTCCCATCGATTCCCATATAATTCCAGCAAATGCCCATGACTTGAATGGGCGGGAATGTTAATTTCCTGGTGGGAAGTTGCTTCACCCAATTACAAAGAAAGGCCCTGAATGTCGCCATCCTATACCAAGGCTTATGCGAAACTAGGTGATGGTATGATCAAAATCTCCCCGTTATTTCCTATTAAGGTCAATGTCCTGGAAGAGCTCATTGAACAGCACATTGAGATCCCTTATAGACCAACGCAAACCAGCCTTCCATAGGATATCTTTGCTCAGTCAGTTTCCAGCTCTTTCACTTCATAGGCAACTTCTATAGAGAAGGCTTAAATGGTAGAGAATGTGAATATGAATATTAAAATCTGTCTGATACATTCATTGATGTGAGTGTTCAATTCTAATTTCAAACAAGCCCGACAGCGTAATATATTAGATTCAGTGCAATCAGAATCTGAAAGGCAAGCTTAATGAATCTGGTTCATGACATTCTCATTTCTTTTCAATATTATGCATTGATATTCTTTATATATAGATCACTGTATGTGCAGCTGGCTCACCAGCTTAATACCTGATTGATGTCTGCTTAATAGATTGGAAAATGAAAGTTGGGCTTTGATGTACTTTGTGCCAATTCGTGTAAAATTGTTATGTACGGAGAGATACATCCAATGATGCACATACAACATACTCGAGCTAGAATAACAATGGAGTACTGTGAGATTTTATCTTTCTTGAGAGTTGGCTTAAATCTAGTCTGAACATAATCCCCGAAAGTCTTTTTCTAATTCTTATGGCCTGACATAAAGGCTGTTTGTAATGATCCCAGTTTTGCACAATGTGTTTTTTTAAATTTTATTCATATGTTTTGGGCCAAAGGATTATTATTACTTTTCTCATTTAGCACAATCATCTGATCCCATGATTCTCTGGACCTGCTGCACTAAATTTTCAACATGAGTTCTCGGTGTCTGCTCCAGTGATGTAAAACATTGTGAGCATCACAGTTCTACCATTCCAGCAAGTGACTAGCTGCGATGATTTGCAATGTATGCCAACCTGCACAAAAAAATCCTCCTTAAATCTCTTCAGAGATAGTGGGAACTACAGATGCTGGAGAATCTGAGATAACAAAGTGTGGAGCTGGATGAACACAGCAGGCCAAGCAGCATCTTAGGAGCACAAAAGCTGACGTTTCAGGCCTAGACCCTTCATCAGAAGCCCGAAACATCAGCTTTTGTGCTCCTAAGATGCTGCTTGGCCTGCTGTGTTCATCCAGCTCCACACTTTGTTATCTCCTTAAATCTCTTCATCTCTCTTTCCTGGAATAATATGCTCCTTCGAACCTCCCTCTTTCCGTCAACTGGGTCTATTATCCCCATTTTGTGCCAAACTTTGTTTGATTACATTTCCCTGAATCACTTTAGTATCTTCAAGGATGCTATATAAATGCAAGTTGATTTTGTTCCTGGTGTCAACTCAGCCAGCCAATCCCACAACCCTTTGAAGTGATCTTTCCATATATGACAGGTAGTGAGACTGATGCTCACATTCTGCACTTTAGCTAGAAGTGCACTTGTGGTGCAGTGGTAATGTCCCTACCTCTGAGTCAGGTGGCCTGGGTTCAAGTTCTACCTGTCCCAGAGGTGTGTCAGAGCACAAGTGAATCAAGGTTAATTCAAAAAAAATCTAGAATCCTGTGAAAGTCTCTGTATCCCCTCCAGTATTTTGTGAATTGTTCTGTATGTGAGTTTTTTTATACAGCTGTGACGATTGGGAATAAATATCACAAAGGTTGGGAATAATTAAGAATCTAATGATGACCGTGAATCCATTGTCAATTGTCAGAAAAAAATACCATCTGGTTCACTCATGCCCTTTTGGCAAAGACACTGTCATCCTTACTTGGTCTAACCTACATGTGCCTGCAGACCAATAACAATGTGTTTGGCTCTTAACTGTCCTCTGGATAATTAGGGATGGCCAATACGTGCTGCCTAGCCATGTAATGCCATCAT
This sequence comes from Stegostoma tigrinum, assembly GCF_030684315.1. NCBI lineage: Eukaryota > Metazoa > Chordata > Chondrichthyes > Orectolobiformes > Stegostomatidae > Stegostoma > Stegostoma tigrinum. The sequence goes on from NC_081361.1 coordinate 16,616,291, forward strand.
CCCATGAATGAATATAGAAAGAAAAACCTGACTGGCTCTCAATTCTCTGTTCTTATGAAGGGCTCAGTTGTGGCACGATCTGTAATTTTGAAGAGAGATTGTTTGAATTAACTCATGCTCTCCGCAGCCTGGGTTCTGCAATCTCCATGGGCTTCTGGATAATTGCTCCTTGAACTGACTTATTAACTATGTTTGGAGGGGGTGGGAGGAGACACTGTGTGGAGGAGGGTGTGTAGTTTCAGTTCAAGCTGTCACAAGAAAATGAACCCTAGGCATTTTATACCAGAGGCCAACCAACACCCTGCTCCAGCACATCACCCATTCTTCAAAGTTATGGCAAAGATCTGCATCTTGGGTTGTTGACTTGCTCACCGAGCTGGCTTGTTCTCGTTCAGATGTTTCATCACCATGCTAGGTGACATCATTAGTGGAGCCCTTGATGAAGTGATGTTATTCAACTCTGCTTGGAATTTACACTGTCTGGTCGGTTATGGTGAGTACTATCATTTCCGGTTTTGTATATAGAATCATAGAGTCCCTATAGTATAGAAACAGGACCTTTGGCCCAACATGTCCGCAATGAACCTCAGAGCTTCCCACGCAGACTCATCCTCCTATAACCCAACTAATCTACAGCAATTTAACTTGGCCAATTCACCTAGCCTGCACATCTTTGGACTGTGGGAGGAAAGCGGAGCACCCAGAGGAAACCTACGCAGATATAGGGAGAATCTGCAAACTCCACACAGACAGTCGCCCAAGGCGGGAATCGAACCTGGGTCCCTGGCACTGTGCGGCAGCAGTGCTAACCACTGAACCATTGTGTCGCCTCCCACTGTTCTACCAGCAGTCCAATTCTATGTGTTTGTTGATAGCATTACAGGTGGAGAACCATGCCTCTGGGAATTCCCATGTGTGTCTATATTTGGCTTGGGCTACTATGGCCCAGTTAAACTGATGGCCTTCATTGTCTGAGTGTACTGAAATTAAGAAGAGTTCGTCGTGCAGTTTTGCTGCAAGTTGTTATTCATGTTCATGATTAATCCAAGGATTAAAGACCACGTTCCCACAACATGCAGAACCAACATGGATTACAAAATACTATGCAATGGCTAGCACAAACATTACATTGGACAGGCAGGAAGGAAACTAATCATCAGAATACACAAACATCAACTTGCAGCAAAATGGGACGATAAACTTTCCTTAATATGGGTACACTCAGACAATGAAGGCCATCAGTTTAACTGGGAGAAGGTAGCCAAAGTAGCTCAAGCCAAACATAGACTCACATAGGGATTCGTAGAGGCATGGTTCTCCACCCGTAATGCTGTCAACAAACACATAGGATTGGACTGCAAATACAACTCCATGCAGCACAGAACCGGACATGACAGTACTCACCATAACAGATCGAACAGTGTAAATTCCAAGCGAAGTAGAACAACATCACTTCATCAGAGGCTCCACCAATGATGTCACCGAGCATGGTGACAAAATGCCTGGACGAGAATGAGCCAGCTTGGCGAGCAAGTCAACAACCACACCACCCCTTCCTGCCATCCCCAGTACGCCCGTCCTTATTTCTGGAAGGGAATTGGCAGAGAGTAATCAATTTCTTTGAGGTTTCTAAGTCATCCACTGGTACCAGGCAAGCGATGGATCAGCTGCTGAGGTCATCCCACAGGGTTCCCTGTGAATGACAAGATGGGAAGCGTGAGATTAGGTGGCCAGACGTATTAGCTCTCCCTTAATGGGATCTGGCACAACGTAGCTGCTCATTGCAGCTCTAAAAGAATTACACATTAAAAAACCAAGAAAGTCAGAAATCACATGACACCGGGTTATAACTTCTGACCTTGCCCACCCCAGTCCAACACCAGCACCTCCACATCATCACTTTAAAAACTGGCAGGTTACTCTTGTATGCCTCTTCTGGTTGGGACCTGCTCCCTCTCTCTGACTAGGAATCTGGCTATTGCTTCCTACTCGGGAAGGTGAGGGAGAATTATGTCAGGGCATGATGATATTGAATGGTCTTGATGGGCAGGCTTGAAATTGCGTTCAGACTAGGCACTTTACAACCTTTTGGGCTTAGTATTGAGCTCAACACCTTCAAACTGTGAACTACTCCTTCCCTTTTTTATTAAGCTTTACATGTTACATTCTCTGTCACCCTTGCTCCCCTACCTACCCACCACCACCCGCCCCCCACCCGACCATACACCCCAACCCCAGTGGGACTGTCTAATCTGGCAGTCCGACATATCATTCTGTCCTGCCATTCTCGTAATCTGATGACTTAATCTGAACTGTCAACATCCTTTTACCTCCAGCACTCCAACCTCCCGGCTATAGCATAAATGCTGTCCCCTCCGCACTTCACTTCATTTCTGATGAAGAGCCGTCTAGACTCGAAACGTCAAATTTCATTTTCATTAAAGTAAAAAGCCTCATCTCTGGCTTCAGATAAGGTCCTCATACCTGCTCAGATGGTTATTTCCTGCCAGTTCCAGGGAAAATTGAGGACAAGGACAATACCTGCCAGGCAGATAGAGTTGAGAACCCTATCATAGGATGCATTGCAGTGACCTGCCCAGTTTAATTATTACTTCATTATTTCATTGTTTTGGTGAAATACCATCACTATGCTACTTAACTGGAACAACGCCCGCTCCCCTCCACCACCACCGGCCCCCCCCCCCCCCCCCCCACCCGCCCTGGCACTATTAACTAGTAGTGGGCTCTATAAGTATTGGCCTTAGGCCTCCAATGTTTATGTATTCAAAGTAGGAATGATTCTCGTGGACCAGTAATAATGTCCCTACCTCTAAGCGAGAAGGTCTAGGTTTAAGTCCCACCTGCTCCAGAGGTATGTCATAATATTGCTGAGCACTTAGACAACAAATAACAGGAATTATATCAGCATACAAGCAGATGTTCAGTGTGTAAGGACCCAACATCAACATGTACACTTGGGACTGAACTGTCAACAAAATATTCCTGTAACCCATTCCTCACATGTCAGGAAAGCCAAAGTACAGAAGGGCTTCAGTTTAGATAAACCAAGGGAATAGGTTAGTTTGAAGCCAACTGTGGTTATTATATTCATGTAAAGATTGTCTGGCAGTGGGACACTCGAAGACACTGTGAAGGTTAAGAGAACGTACTAGTGGCCACTGGCTTCATTCTCTGAAACAGAGTTTAAACACGGAAGAAACATATTGGAAGGAACGATCCATTTGTGCAACACTGATATTTATGTTTTGAATTGGCCAACGCCGGATCAGTCCTCTTTGTGTCTTCACTTTCCGATTGGACACAACCTAGTTCATTAATGCTTTGAGTTTCAAAAATACTCATTGACAACAAATATAAAATGCAAACTCATGCCTCATCCTTCAGTCGTCACCTTTAAATAACCTACCCAATATTCTCAGAACTTATTGCAGATGCTAAACACCTGGTGGGCCAGATGCTGTGGTGTATTTTTTTTCACCTATTGCAAATGTCATACTGATGATCAGTAATTGGGAAGCTATAATGGATTGTAGGAACGACAGAATCTGCAGTCTGATTATTCCGTGGAGCTGCCCTGACAAAAAACACAATTTAGCGCCACCCAATGAGAACAGAATTAATTTTGCTTAACAAAAATTCTCATATCCAGTGCTGCTTTGATTGAAGCTGGGACTTGTTTCCTTGTTGGTTCCTTTTAACCATTCACTGGCAGTCAGCCTCGGCCATGCATGTAGTCTCAGTACAGATTTCCCTTGTGTTGACTGCAGTAAAAACCCTCAAGCCGCTGGATGGTGCTTTTTGTTGTTGAAAAGCTGGCAGTTCCAAAAAAGCAAACAACATAAATGCCAACTGATAACTGGGAGCCAGCCTGAAAGTGGACCAATCATAAATAACTCTGCTTTACGGTGACCTGAATAAAATAAATTCTGTTCCACTGAACAAGAGTTCTCGCTCGTGCTTTGACTTGACATTTATTGGTTTGATCGCTCCTCTGTGAAAACTGAAAACTAAAGGTGATTGCTTATGATGTGAAAGTGAGTGGTTTTACTGAGAGATGCGGCCTGGTTTAATTGAATGGAATATCATGCTCAAGGGATGGAATGCCCTCCTTCTGTTCCTACGAATGTGCAGTGGAAGTGAACCTGCTAACTGATACCTTAAGGATGCCTTGCTCTGCCAGAGCTGCCTTACCAAAAAAGGGTAAGGCATTGCCTTTGAATCATCTGCCCTGTTAGGCCACAGAGCACTTTAAAATTGCAACACCTAGCCAGCTATCAGGCTGTGCTGACTTGAACCCCATCACTTTTATGTGAGTACCCAGGTTTGAAAAGTGACCAAATTTCATATGTAGACAAGACGTTTCATGTCATTCTGGGACAACTAATGATTTTGGTCAGAAAAGACCAGCAACACCAAGGAAAATGCTGACCATGGCTATTTTGTATTGAGTCCCTACAGTGTGGAAGCAGGTCACTCAGCCCATACCAAATCTCCAAAGAGCATCACACCAACACCTATGCTACCACCCTGCGGCTAATCCACCTACCCTGCATATCCCATGATGTTACGGACAATCTAGCATGGCCATTCCATCTAACTTGCACACCTTGGTCTGTGGGAGGAGACTAGAACATGCACAAACAGAAATGGGGAGATTGTGTAAACATTCTACAGTCACCCAAGGCTGGAATTGAACCCAGGTGCCCGGTAATGTGAGGCAGCAGTGTTAACCACTGAGCTACCATGCCACTCCAATTCTGGCTTAATTGTTTTGTTCTTAATGCAGCACTTACTACTTACACTGTGCCTTGCATTCAGCAAATCTTTCACTAAACCTCTCCACTGCAATAATGGAATTTAGGAGACTTGTATGGATTGTAAACACTAGCACATACCTTGAACTGAATTACCTGTTTTCGTGATGCATTTTCAGTGTAATTCTATGTAACTGCATTCCTCAGATTTGGAAGATGTACAAACTGATTCACTTTGCAGAGGTAAAGGGATATAGTGACGACAAGGAAAATGGAATTGGAGCATGAATTTCTTAGGATGGCAACATTTGTATATTTAGATTGAGCACTGCTTTCCAAAGCTAGAGTAATACATAACACAAATGAAGAAGGTTATGTTTGTATCAGAAATAATGGGAACTGCAGATGCTGGAGAATCCAAGATAACAAAGTGTGAAGCTGGATGAAGGTTGTGTTTGTAGGAGGTCATACTGAAGCAGTCTGGGTAGAATGCCCTTGCAGTCTAGGAGGAATGAGGGGAGATTTGATTGAAACTTACAGAATACTGAAAGGCCTAGATAGAGTGGACATGGAGAAGATGTTTCCACAAGTAGGAGAGACTAGGACCCACGCGCACAACCTTGGAATGAAGGGATGACTCAGTAGAACTGAGATGAGGCGGAACTTTTTCAGCCAGAATAAGGTGAATCCGTGATGACCGTGCTGCAGAAGACTGTAGGGGCCAAGTCATTTAGTGTCTTTAAGATGGAGATAGATATGCACTTGATTGGAAGGGGATCAAAGGTAGATGAAAGGGATTGACAAACGTACCAACATGATTGAATAGTGGGACAGACTTGATGGGCCAAACAGCTTTATTCTGTTCCTATATCTTATAGTATTATGGCCTAGGCCCAACCAGTTGTTTCAGCTCTACCATAATTTCTGCAGAACAGATGTGTATTGATGATGACGTGATGTCCTGTGAGATTTATGACTTTCAGTACTGAAGCAGTCAGTGTCCACATACAGCAAGATGTGGCCAAAGCTCAGACTTGAACCAAGAATTAACAAGTTAGCAGTCACACCACAGAAGTGCCATGCAATGTCTTTCCTGTACAAGAAAATCAGGACAAATCCATTCGTCAACTCTCAGTCATTAGTAAAATGATGGAAGATGTCATTAACAGTATGACAAAGCAGCCATAAAATCAGAAATGGGGATGTTTGCCTACGATTGCACAATGTTCAGCACCATTTGCAACTCTTCAGATACTGAAGTCGTCTGTGTCCAAATGCAGCAGGAATTAGATAATATCCAAGTGCTAGTAATGACTATCTCCAATAAGAGAGAATCTAGTCAATGCTATTTGATATTCAATGAAATTATAACAGCTGAATCCACCATCAGCAACATCATGTGGTTACCATTGACCCAAAACTGAACTGGATTAGCTATATAAACGCTCTGGCAACAAGAACAGATCAGAGGCTCGGAATATTGCAGTCCTGGCTTCCTCAAGCCTATCCACCATCTATCAAGTACAAGGCAGGACTACAATGGAATACTCTCCACTTGCCTGGATGAGTGCAGCTCTAACAACACTCAAGAATCTTGACACTATCTGGGACAAAGCAACCCACTTGATTAGCATTGCATCCACAAACATCCACTCCATCCAACACCAAAGCTCAGTGTAGCAGTGCATATTATCTTCAAGATACACTGCTGAAATTCACCAAAGATCCTCAGGCATCACTTTTCAAACCCATGATCGCTTCCGTCTGGAAGGACAAGGGTCGCAGACACATGGGAACACTGGCACCTGCTAGTTACCCTCCAAGCCACTCATCATCCTGACTTGGAAATATATTGCTGTTCCTTCATTTTTTGCTGGATCAAAATCCTGGAATTCCCTCCCTAACGGCATTGAGGACCAACCTACAGAAGGTGAACTGCAGCACCTTCTCAAGGGCAAGCAGGGACTGATAACAAATGCTGGACATATAACAAATACTGGCCAGCCAGTGATGCCCATGTCCCATGAATCATAAAAAAAAGAAGAATCTAACCATTCCCCCTTGGCATTTAATATAACATCAATCAGCGGATCCAAACTCTCAATATCCTGGGAATTACCATTGACCAAAAACTGAACTCAACTAACCTTTTAAATACTGTGGCTAACAAAGCATGTAAAAACTATCTCCAGTAAGGGATAAATGACCTCCTGAGTCTCCAAAACTTTCCCATTATTGACAGGGCAAAAGTCAGGATTGTGGTGGAAGACCTCTTCACTTGCCTGGATGAGTGCAGCTTCAAGGACACTCAGAAATTTAACGCCATCTATGATAAAGCACTCACTTGATTGACACAACAAGTTCAAAATCTCTCCCTCTGGCACCAGTGGTCCCTTCAGTGTATTTCATCTGTAGGATTAAGATACAATTTACCAAAGCTCCTGCGATATCCACAATCACTCGAACCTAGAAAGTTAAGGGCAGCAGTCCTATGGTAACATCAGTTTCCTTGCAAGTCACTTATTGTCCTGATTTTGAACTATACCACTGTTCCTTTATTGTCGCTGAGTCAAAATTCTAGAACTTCCTTCCTAACAGCAATGTGGTGTAGCTACATCAGATGGACTGCAGCAATTCAAGAAGGCTCAACCTTCACATTTTTTGAGAAAAGAGAGACGAAAAATTATTACTGGCCTAGCCAAAGACGCCCACATCCTGTGAAATATTTTTTTTTTTAAAATTGATTTTTTAGCATCTCTTCTGAGTTGTTGCCCTTTGCTGGTACGTTTACATATGGAAGCCTCAAATAGGTGAAATAGACCATGCCATCTCCAGTATATTGCAAAGAGTGAGCTTGGAAGGGACATCAAAGACCAGGAGTCCTAGGCAACAGCAAACTGGCAAAGCAAGGAAACCTGGTTGAGGATTCCAGAGGGCAGGAATGTTTGAAGACCTTGGAGAGGGAGAATGATGCAAAGCTGCTCCGACCTACTATCTTCCACTTTCCTGACTCCAGACCCAATCTGCCTTAAACCCATCCCCTTCCCCAGAGCTTGACAGTCTAACCCAGTCTAACCTACAATAAAAACTGCATCGCACATCTCACCCCGACCCCTTACCACCTGGCACCCTGTACCCTTGCAGCCTTCCCACTTGGCATCTCACCTGCCTGAAACTACTCCTTGGCAACCATCCCCCCCTACCCTTCAACACTTGTCATTCTATTTCCAGGCACCCTACCGCCTACTCTTTTGCATTCCATACAATTTAATACGCTGTCCCCAGCACCCTGGCACCATACTCAGCTGGCATTCTACCAAGTGACACCTTACCCTTCGGTAACCTATCCCCTACTCACTTGACATCCAGTCCAAATGGTACCCTACCTCCTATCTGTTCTACCTACCTGGAATTCCATCTATCTAGTATCCAAATCCCTACACAATAGGCCCCTTAATTCTTGGCATGCTATCGCCGCCCCCCACCTTCCCATACTTACTTGTCACCCGACTCTGTCAGCAGTCTAACGTCGCCCTTAGCTTGTGTATTTATTTGTTTGACAGCAGCTGTCAAAATGGCTCCCTGGGATTCTGCACGTTTTAAATATCAGAACACAGCGGCTGGTGGCTGTGAACAAGTGGCATGCTCTGTCTCCCCTCGACACTTCTGCACGAAGACAGAACTGTCAGAATGAAAATACAGCTCCAAGTTACTGAAGACGACCTGATCAGAATCTCCTGTCAGAAACACCGAGCACTCTCTTTTACACTGAAACGAAAGGGCTGGCGAGGTAATTTGCACAAGTTTGCCACTGTTGGAAAACAGGGTCCATTCTTATAATCCGAAATAGACAACAAAGCGATGTTAAACAATTTGGTGGTTTAAGTAGATTAACATGACTCCTGGATTGGGGGGACTTGATTCCCAGTGAACTAACCCAGCGTGGCACTGTGTCAGGGTTGTCAAGGCTGAGACAACTCAACTAGATGGTGCTAAGCTTAAAATTGTGGTCAAGCATGAGACATGCAGCCTAATAGCAATACATTAGTCATCAACTGGTGGGCCCTGGGAATGGACTGGTTACCAAGTGCCTACCCGTCCCACCAATACCCCAATTAACTTTCCTTTATTAAAAATAAACAGAAGTGGGTGGCAGACCAAGTCTCTTCTCTTTTTAAACATTTCCACTTGCATCCTCAATGGAATCCACTTACCTCTTCTGAGGGGCTATACCTCCTCACCTAGTTAGACTTCTCAAAGTCATCTTTGATCAGCCTGTGACCTCTGCAAACGCAATTGTCATTTGAAGGTTGAATTGGTGTGTTCCAGTCTTTTTAAAAAATCCTCTTTGACCAGAACCACATGTCTCATGCAGTTGTAAGAATGTGAATAAAACACACTGCACTCCATCCGAAAACTATTAAACCATCATGGAAGAAGTGGCAAGCTAAAGAGAAAAAAATGCAGTTTATTTGGGGAAGAAATCCAGCAAATTTCTTTCTAGCTAATCAATGCAGTAGAAATTAGTCTGGTAGATAACACTGGAACTGATCATTCTCATCTCTGCATATTGACTGGAGGCATTCTGGTGGCTATGTTAGTGGCAACAAATGTTATGCCTGTGTGCTTGCTCATTCCTGGCTGTGAAAGGGTTTAGCATCACCTCAGCCTGGGCTAAACCATCTGGCCTAGGAGGTGAAAATAAGCAGGTACTAATCTGCAGTGACAGGTAAGAAGCTGGACCTATAGTGGTCGAAATGGCTTGAAATATGAGTTTCATTCCTGTGGATGTGGGCTCATTATCTTCAGCAAAAGAAATTGCGATACTCGCATCTCATTTCTTTCCTTCATTGAAAATACCTCTCCTGCTGGTCCTTTTTTATTGGTGTATTTCTATATTTATAACTTCATTAAAAAGCTTATGTATTGCTATGCAACGGCACATTATATAACATTTCTGATTGATTATAATGATGCTGCTCTGCAATGTTTTGCGTTTGTGATGCTGCCCTGAGTCAGGAATCCTGACAGCCACCTTTGAGCTATACAAAGGCACAAAATGTAACATTTCTTGGATCGGGAGCCTCAGTAGAGGAAGTTCCTCAGCCTGTTTGAGCTTTCCCTGTGCTGATCTGCTTACCATCGCTGTGCAGATTCTACACATCACCAACTGCTGATTGAGGCTTTTCAGAAGGTTTTGGATGGTTTAAATAAACAGGTTATTGAGTAGAGAGAAATGGACAAGAGAAATGCACCTTTTCCTTGGAGTTCATGTCTACTGCGGTGCCTTCGCTGTTTGTTGTGACTTTTTTGCTAGTGGTGGCAGGTTCATTGAACTGCAGGGAATTTAGCTTCATTCAAATGGATACCAAAGACCCTGTGGTATTACTGTAGATTGTGGCATGTAGGTTGACCTGGAGTAGAGAGAGACCTCATCTTTCCAGGCTCCAAAATCATGCTTTTCATGCCGCCTTCACCCATCATCACATGGATGTTGCTGGGAATGGAGGGTAATGGGGCTGGTGGGGTGGGGGGGGTGGGGGCGCTGGATAGGCTGGGATTTTTTTCACCGAAGCATAAGAGGTTGAGGGGTAACCTTACAGAGCTTTATAAAACAATCAGAGGTATAGAGAACGTAAATGGCAGGTGTCTTTCCCTAGGGTCAGGAATTTCAAGGCCTGGGCACATATTTTTAAAGTGAGAGGAGAAAGATTTTTAAAAAAGACGTAACAGACTATTTTTTTTTTACACAGGCAGAGGCTCATGTGTGGAATAAACTTCCAAAGGAAGTGATGGATGTGGGTGCACATACAATGTTTAAAAGACATTTAGATAAATACATGAATAAGAAATGTTTGGAGGGATATGGGCTAAGTGCAGGCAGGTGGGATTAACTTAGTTTGAAAATATGGTCGGCAAGGATTGGTTAGGCCAAAAGGTCTGCTTGTGTGCTGTATGACCCTATGACTCGATGTTATACTTGCATCAATAGTCAGATTTTCATGCTACAAGTGTTTTACACTTAGAACATGTGGCTCAGTGGTCTTTTTCATATTTAACATATTAAATGAATGTTTAGCATTTTGGAGCACCAAAACTGCTGGTGCATTTGCAGGATTTTGCAGAAGCATCACTAGTAATATTTCTCAAGGATTTTGAGATTTCTGCCATATGTTGGCTATTTCTCGCACACGTACAGAAGGGCACATAATGCTGTTATCCTGCAGATCATGAGCATAGGGTTAGGCTGACAAGGAAGAAAATGCTACCCAGGCTATGGTGAAAAATGAGGATATTGAGACACTAGATGATTATAAAATTGACAAGGAAGAGATATTGGATAGACTGTATCTAAAGTTGACAAGGCATCAGAACCAAATGAGGTGCTTCCATGGCCAGTAAAGGAAATGAGAGTGGAAAGTGTGGAGACACTGTCCATAATTGTTCAGTCTTATTTAAGTTCAGGGCTAGGGAGAATGGCAACCATTACACCCCTATTTGAAAAAAAGTATGTTAGGACAAAGTTAAAGTCACTTGAGAAAATGTGAAGAGGGAACAGAGAGAACTGATGGGGGCAATGCTTTGAGTGTTGTGTACATGGACATCCAAAAGATATTTGTCACCACCTGTTGCACAACAGAGCCATCAACAAATTTATAGGACGAGCAATAAAAAGGACTGTAGCTCCACAAATATGAAATCAGCTCAGTGACAGGAAACAGAGTAATGCTTCCTGGATGTTGCATGTCCTTGTTGATTTTAATGATGACGTTAAGAGATTCATAAACCTTTGGAAAGGCATAATTGGCAGGAATATCATACAGAAAGCAATTAACCATGGTGACCACCTTCAACTGAAATGCTGAATGCATACCTACTTATAACAAATTCCCTATATCATCAAAAGGACAAATGGAAGACCGCATGGCAGCACTCATCAAGGACTGAGAAGCAGTGAGCAACCTTTAGAAGGGACAGCCCGAGGACCTCCTCAACCGAGGCACAGTCCATGCCCAGAATTCACTGGGCCATGCCCAGCCTCCTGCATGCTATCTGGCCCAACCGCAGCATAACGTCAGCTCAACATGAGGGTGAAAAGGCCATCTAATTGCTGAAAAACAACAAAGCTTCTTTCACAGGCGTACAGTCTGAAATACAAAAGTTGATTGGAAAATCATTCTTTGCTGGCATACATCACCTCATCTGGAAGGAAACAACATGCCAAGAGATCTCTTACCCTCGTTCATTGGTGACTATCTTCAAGGAAGGAGTGTGGATCAGTTGCGCTAATGACAGAGAGGCATTCCTGCTGCCATCCACAGGGAAAAATCCTCCCGCAATTGTGTCCACTCAGTGGCTGAAGTGATCCTACTGGGAGGCAGAATGTGGATTCCATCCATTTCATGCCACAATATTGTGGGCCGAAGGGCCTGTACTGTGCTGTACTTTTCTATGTTCTAAAAGTTACAGGGGACACAATCTATGCAGCAAGCCAAGTCCAAGAAAAATGAAGAGGGCAACAGTAACATCAAAACATGGGTTTGTGATCGACCTCACAAAGGGCCTCAGTTCTGCAAACCATGTGGGAATATGTGCCATCAACTACAGGTGCAGAAATTCATCACCATAGACCTCACCAACAGATCCACCTGGAATGGAGCTTCTCTAGAGGATGGGTGGGAAACTGTTCAATCTGCATCACATCCAGTCCAGAACCTAGACCAGCCCCTCCAGTGTCACCAGACTTCAGTGTGCAAGCAATGCTTGTGCAGACACTCAGAGGCCAAGGCTTAATACATCATTGATGATAGCATATGGAAGAAGAACCCTGAACCACAAGACCCTAAGATGTAAAAGCAGAAGAAGGCCATTCAGCCCATCAAGTCTACTCTGACATTCAATGAGATCATGACTAATTTGATAATATGTCCTCTAACACCCTATCTACCCCTGCTAAGATACACAGTGAACTACTGGACAATGTGGATCAATTCTCAGACCATGGGATCTTCCTCTCCATGAAGATAGCTAACATTAATGAATCAACATCACCTCCAGTGTGCCAGCACCACCTTTGGTTATCTGAAGAACAGTGTGCTTGATGTCAGAGACCTTGAGTCTAACCCTAAGCTCGTGATCTGCAAGATAGCAGTAATACCTGCCCTTCCGTATATGTTGCAGAAATAGCCAACGCATAGCAGAAACCTCAAAATCTGAGAGAAATATTACTGGGGATCCCTCTGCAAAACCCTGCAAATACAGCAGCAGCGTATGTGCTCCAATATCAGAGCCCTTTCTCAGATGAGCATCCCAATATACAGCTTACAGGCAATCATCTATGACTAACACAAAACTTCCAAAACAAGCTCTTTACTCCAACATGTCAATCAGCAACCAGGAGGGCAGAAGAAATACTTAAAGGATGTCTTCAAAGTCTCCCTGAAAATACATAGTATTTTCTAGAGACAACTTTTGGCCCAAGACCAGACAAACGGGAGAAAAAGCAGCTGCAAAGATGCCATCCTTTCCCAGCATCTGCAATAGACCCATATTGAGATCAAATGCACACAGTATAAGGAGAATGCAAAGGCATAAGAATCCCACTCTCCCATGTGAGTAGACTGCCACCTGCCTGAACTGTGTGGATCTGGTGCTAGACTATTTAGTCATGAAAAGGATCCCGAAAAACGAAATGGAATGAAGTTATCTTTGATCTGAGGGACTTCTTAAGATGAAGAAGAGAGGACTTAACTGACAAGTAACAGAGGCACTAGGTTCAGTTTGAATCTCATTGTCGCATCAGCATAATTCTGGTCAGGTCCAACAAGCAAGAAGACAGCCTGGGGTTTAAGAGTGTTTTACATTGTGTTACATGCATCTACTCCTGAGTTCTGTGAAATGAACACAGTGCCCTGTCTAATATTAGAAATAGAACTTTGGGAATAAATGCATTATTATTGCCAACGCCTAGAGAAGCGAAAATTAAATAAAACTGGACATGGAGATGAATAGAGCGCAGTTATTCCCGGAAAGGCTTCACATCGCTTTGATCCCTTTGAACGGAAATGACTGTGAGACATCTGTGGATACAGGTGGAATGGATCTGAGCCTCACTTTGTAAAACATGACACAGAGACTTAGTGAAAAACTGCTCCCCCCGTCTTGCATTTCACCCCAAATGACCTCCAGGACTCCATTAAACATTAGCTTCTCACCTTTTCCTGTTTCTTTGCCCTGTATACCATTTGCCCTTCTACCTTGCATTCAGAGAAATTGCAGTGAGTGAGCTCATCAGGAAGCTCTCGTTTGTGCCTGAAACTCCTGGCTCTGACAACTAAGAGAATCAACCGCTGCTTTCATTGAGGTGAAAACTTCAGGATAATTAATTTCAAAAAATTAGAAAGCAGGATCATTGTGGCCACAGAAAGCCAGCTGTTCCTGCTCAGAAGCACTGTGGATGGGTCTTATTAACCGCCCGCAATGGCAGGTGGCTCAATAGTTTAGGTGGCATAAACCACCTCCTTTCCATTTGACAGTGGTCCCTTGAATTGATAGCACAGAAGGGCTTGCATTTGTTACATTTGACAGGATTAATTTGTGCATAAAGAGAGGTGTAGTGCCTGAATGAATCCTTAACCCCACTGAATCAATGAGAGATTAATTTTGTCGCCAGATGAAAGTTCTACTTGTAATTTAAAAGGAAAGATTTGTATCGAAGATGTACTTTAAATGTAAAATTCTAGGAACATGGACAGGCTTTCCTGTAACACCAGTATTGTTGGCTGTGCAATTTCATTCCCCCCAAAGTGCTGACCACTTTCACTTGTTCCTCTCCATACATTCCTGTGAAAACTGACCAGCTGTGCAAATAATATTGCAATGAGATGCTTCACTGATGAACCAGTGGGTAACTGTGGGAGGTATTGAACCGCAGGCTGTATGCTGGATGAGCTGATTTCAAAGCCCCAGGCAAAGGAGTGGAAATTATTGCAACTTTTACTTATTTCTATATTACTTAATGACTACCCAGTTTGCCCTCTCAATGAAGGTCTATTATCCTGTAGATTACAAATATAATCATTGTAGTAAGTACACCATTTAAACATGTCAACATACTGATGTAATTAACTGCTCTTTAATTGCCTCTGTAGTATATATTTCCTTTCCTTCTCACCTGACTATTTATCAGCGCAGATTCCTCATATGAGTTACCAATTTTCATCTCGGAGTCTATTCATGTGTCGTTAGACTGGCAGAACCAGAGAGCTCACTGGCTAGTACTGTGACTGAACTCCTTCTTATTCCTTCTGACTACATTTGTGGTGTCCAATATGTAGGAAAACACCCTAAAATGTTTCATGTGTGTATTACCTGATAGAATTTGACACTGAGCCATGCAAACAGATATCCAGACTGGAGCTTAGAAATTGCTCATGGAGGTTTTAAACGTTGTCTTTAGGTAGAAGAGGCAGGTAGATTTCGGATGTTTACAGCTGAGGAAGTTGAAGGCAGGGTCACCACTGATCGTGTGATGAAAATACACAAGCGGACAGAATTGATACTGAGAGTCACATGAAGATTAGTACCGCCAGCTGCATTTGTGATAAGCTGATTTAGCACAAACCTGTGAATTGAACTCAGTTCATTTTTCACCCATCTGACTGAGTACCACATTGGGAGATGCCGTAGGGGAGCTGATCTGAAAGTTTTCCATTTCCACTTTTAACACCATCGTTTTTCAACTGGAGGTTTCCACCTGAAGATGCTGTTGATAAGGACAGATTTCAATGTCATTGCCTTACCTACTTCACAGCCTCACGAACATAATCTTTTAGTGTCTTATTCTGCAAACTCATAGTATTATCGTTGACTTACTGAGCGAATAGGGAATGTGATTAATTGCCTGTGCAAAGCAGTAAAAAAATGAATGATGACCCAGGTGAGAGATGCTCCAATACTTATGAAGTATCTGCTTCAGGGACTTTACCAGCACAGCCTTACTGATTCATACTGTTTGTTCTTGGAACTGTTATTGCCATCATATCCTGTCCTTTTTATTACTTTACTGTTTTTTCTGATCAAGGTCATAAAGCTCACACAGTAACAGATTGAGAATCACTGTTTGAATTGTTTCCTGTGTGTGATCTGTCAAAACTCCACATGAAGAGCCATCACAAGCCCCTTTAATTTTCATCCCAAATCTTCAGAATCAAGTGACCAACACAGTACAAAAGGGATGTAGGAAAATAAAAATTCTGGCTGTCTAGTGTCCCCAGTCCCAGTGATTTAGGTTCAATTCTAACCTTGGGTGACTCTAAATGTGGAGTCTGCACATTCTCTCTGTGTCTGCATGGGTTTACACTGGGTGCTCCAGCTTCTTCCCACTGTTCAAAGATGTCCAGGTTAGATGGATTGGCCATTGGAAATTGCCATGTAGTGCCCAGGGATTTGCAGGCTATGTGGATTAGCCATGGGAAATGTGTAGTTGTTGTTGTGTTGCCATATTCTTACCAGACTAAAGTCTCATCAGAGAGAGATGACTGGTGGTGATTTAGCCTGAGGGCCACCGTAACTCAGTTGCGGGGAGAGGTTGAGAAGAAAAATCCTTCGCAGTAACATCAGTCAGTGATGGGAATTGAACCCATGCTGTCTGCAAACGAACCATCGGGCCAACTGAGCTAAACCAACCCCATAAATGTGGGGTTACGGGGATAGGGTCAAGGGCTAAGTCTGGGTGGGATACTCTTCACAATGTTGGTGACAACTTGATGGGCTGAATGTACAGATTTGTCTGCACATCTTTCTGCATGCACGGATTTGGTGAATTTATTTTTTTGTGTGATTGTGTGGGAAATTGTGTACATCTAAGTGCCTGAGTGTGA
The DNA here is from genome assembly GCF_030684315.1 of Stegostoma tigrinum. Lineage (NCBI taxonomy): Eukaryota > Metazoa > Chordata > Chondrichthyes > Orectolobiformes > Stegostomatidae > Stegostoma > Stegostoma tigrinum. The sequence goes on from NC_081361.1 coordinate 16,632,948, forward strand.
GTTTCAGGCTGAGTTTATGTGTTAATGTAAGCATCGAGGAGGAGCAACATCCTCATGGTATTATTGCTAGACTGTTAATCCAGAGAACCATGTTCTGGGGACCTGGGTTTGAAACATGACACAGCAGATGGTAGAATTTGAATTCAATAAACATTAGGAGTTAAGAGTCTAATGATGGCCCTAAATACATGGTCAATTGTTGGAAAAACCCTCCGATTCACTAATGACGTTTAGAGAAGGAAACTGCTATCCTTACCTGGTCTAGCCTACGTGTGACTCTAGATCCACAGCAGTGTAGTTTACTCTTAAATGTTCTGGGGGATGGACAACAAATTCTGGCTGAACCAGCGATGTCTTCTTTGCGTGAACTAAAAGAAAGTGTGTACATCGGAGTTTGTTATGTGTTAAAGTGTGTAAGGGTTTGCTGTGTGTTTAAACATGCATTTTAGTGGGCTTACTGGCTATCTAAACATGTATGTTTGGATGTGTGGATGTATCCATGTGCACACTTAACATTAGCTTAGTTGATAATTTACTTCAGCCACAATATTCCACATACATCAGCTTGCTGGCACTCCATGGTTCAATACAATAACATGCTAATTATGGGATTATCTATACGATGAAAATAATTCTGATATTATCTAAACTCTGAGAAGAGAGAAAGGGTAGCAATTTTATAGAGTGATAATCAATGTTGATTGTAAGTAGAGTTTACTGAACCTGCTAAGAGTTGGATAGTAATCACACTCACTCACAGACAAGGGACAGATAGCGAAGCAGCATACTCAGATTTGAGACGTTCTAATCTAAGAGAGCAGCCTCAAAATTGCAGTTTACTCAGCTCAGCACTGTGCAAGGGAAAACAAAACAGGATTGAGGCAGGTTGAAGACAACAAGAAGATGCACTATTACTGTCATAAGCCTCATCAATGACTGTTGCCCTCAATCTATTCACTGTATGAAATCCTACGCTGCAAATGACATTGATTGATCACTGAAAAATACACTGACATACTAGTAGTGTGTCCTTTAGAGTCCAACCCTTTGGTGCCAACCTGTCCTAGTTTGAGAACAATTGTGAGACTACAAGTGACGTGACTTCTACTCAAACTCCTTTCATAGAGAGTCCCCTTAGGCCAAATGCTGGCTCAGAGATTGGTTCACAGAGCACCTGTGCTCTGTATGCACCAACCAACCCGACTTCCCAGTTGACATCCACTTTATCTCTCCCTCCCACTCCTCTCGTGACATGTTCACCTTTGGCCTCCTCCATTGTCAGAGTGAGGCCAAATGTAAACTGGAGGAATGACAACGGATATTTCACCTTGGAAGCTTACAGCCCACTGTCCTGAATATTGACTTCAACTGCTTCAAATTCTCTCCAACCTCAATCTGCCCATCTTCTTACTTATCCATCCACTCTACCTTCCCACTGACCAACCACAATAATCCCTTACTTGCATCCAACTCTCTCCATCTTAAATATCCCACCCCCCCGTTCCACCCCCCTCCCTCTACATATTTCTGGCTTCCTTCCCTGTCCCAGTCCTGATGAAGGGTTTCAGCCCAAAATGTTGACTTCCATGCTCCTTAGATGTTGCCTGGCCTACTTTACTTTCCCAGCTCCACATGTATTGACACTTGGAAACCGAAAATTGGACACCCTTGAAGATTTTGAAATTGCATAATCAAGGACGAAAAAGATTGAAACTGCGAATTTTGGTTTTATAAGGTGGTTCTTGTGAAAGTGTATGACGATCTTATTGGCGTGGTGTGAGTTGGGGTTTGAGAGCTGGCGTTGGCTTTCACAGACTCCAGATATTTAAAAGCGATCTTGGATGTCAATTTCCTTTAAATGCACATCTCAAATACTCATCTCAGAAGATGGACAAATGTGGACATTTACTGTTACATTTTGACACATCAACCTGCGGACTTAACTCACTGAGTGCCACAGTAAGCACATCCCCACGCAGATCAAAGAAGATGACCTTAAGTCATAATTGATGTACACTGTGCAATGGCGACAGAACTGGGACGAGTTAGGCAGGTCTGAAAGATGGCATTACAAGTTTAATTCGTCAATGTACCTGTGTTACTCCCCATTTCCTGGTGTAAGCAATCATTAATGTTTAATCAGTTTGCAGATTCTCGCTCCTTTGCAGCCATCAGAAATCATTACTGCTGGGAATCAAACCACATTTCAGCCTTCTGTTGGCTTTGACGGACGAACTGAAGTGTGTGACTGTTTCATGCTCAGCCGCACATAACAGTGAGGCATCTGTCAATGGACTTTAATTGTTTAACAGTGATCAGAATATTTTTTTCTAAAAATAAAGGAAAAAGACAGCTAGCAGAACAATGTGCCAAAGACTTTAAAATAATACTGCTGGTTAGCACCCTCCTCGTATATCTTTGTATTCAAAGACCACTGCACCCTATTCCTGTGGCTCATGTTCCTCTGAGTTAGTTCCCAGTAGCTTCATCTCTTGACTGACAGATCCACATGACTGAAGAAGTTGAATGACAGAGGAGAATGATACATCACCCTCAAGGTGAGATCATCACCGTGCACAGTATTCAAGGATCAAAGTGAGTCAAATGAATTTTTGCACAAAAGTGAATGGGAAATTAGGATACAGCTGAGACAACTCAGCCGCAAACTGGAAACTGTTATTGAGGAACGAGCCCATGCATATTTGAGGCAGCTTTGGGCATCAAGCCTGACAGAATTCAGAGGAAACCTCTCCGCAGAGAGCATGAGCGGAAGCTTGATGCAAACATGATGGAGAGAGCCATGGAGTGATAGTGAGATAGGATGAGAAGAGAGAGGGAGCAGAATTGCATGGAATAGACAGTGGAGGGGTACCAGCAGAGACCAGTCCAACTGAATGAACAGAAATTAATGTCACCCCTCAGTTGAAGGCAAGGATCAGGAGGAAGCGTTTGTGGTAGATATCCTGCTATCTTCCAAATAAGCCCCAGTTGGGAAAGCTCATGGATGGTCTTCCCATCCAAACCATAATTGAGGCACTAGGGTTGGCACTTAATGTGCACTTAAGTGGCTTTTTTGTGGCACTACTGGCACCAATCAGGGATCACCAAGGGTTTAAGTATGTAGGGATTCTGAAAACACAATCACCAGAGTGTTTGTGTGTGGGATTCCAGGGAACTCCTTTTCCAAAGGCTCTTAATGCGTGATCAAAAGAACTGGCATCAGGAACATGCCAGAGACAGTGGGAAGCAGCTGAAAACCACCCCCACCCTTCCTTCCAACTCAGCTCTGCCATGAAGCCAACGACCACCATCCCCATGACAATGCTCAGCTGTGTTCTGTGTCCCTGAGGGCTACTCACATTGTTGTGTGTGCACTGTTGGCAGACATCACCATTCCTGGCACTGCTGATTGGCAATGGTGAGCTGCTGGCCTCTGTTTGGTAACTCTTGGAGGGTAGAGTTTCCACAGAGGAGGCAACAGTTGGCCAGTTATTAGGCCTGATCTTCCCCAGTGGACGTGGACTAGCAGTTCAGTCTGGAGAGACCTGAATTAAATACTGTCCACGTGGTAGATTTTATGTAATTCTGTACATCAAAATTCTATTATTTTCAGGTTTTGTTTCTGAGATTTCTTTTAGGCAACATATGCATGTTTCGGGAAAGGATATGATTAAAATATGGCGTGACTTGACATCCCTATTTCATCAAAGAGAGGAATTCAATTTTGTCTGAAATTCTTGAGGCTGTTTCCTTTATTTTTACACAGTTGGTCATAACAGGTTTGAGGGCTAGCTGACTGAATTTTATTCTCACGTCAGCAACTGCCCAGGCATTTTCATAGTAAAATGGTGCTGCAATCGATGAGAAATGTCTTCAGGGATTAGCATTTTCTTCCCAAGAGTGATGCCTGAAAAGGAAATGGTTGTTTAACAAGTGTGTTGTCTACATGACAGGCATTCTGATTCATCAGTCTAGCAGCCAAAAGTGAACATTGAAAGCACTGATTTCTTTCTAAATCAGTGCTAAGATTTAGAACAGAGCGTCATCATATACCCATGTATTGTTTTCCACAAGCCTCTTGGCCACTGTACACTCAACATCACTGATTTCATAAATAAGAATTTGTAAAACAAGTAAACCACCATGAGACTGATTTCAGATGCACTCTACATTTACATTTTTCTACCAATACTTTTGTGTTGATCCACTTCTAATTTTTTTGGACACACATGCTAGCTGAATTGCTTCAGTCTATCACAGTCACCCTCTGTACGCACAAGGGCACCCAAAACTGCCCATCTTTTCACTTACACCAAGTCCTTGCATCTTATGCGGTTGATATGTTTTGTGTTTTTCTGTGTGCTGGCCCATAGTTACTGGACTCTTGTTGAGTCAGGTATCTTAAGAATTATTTACAACATTAACCATTATCCTGCCTGTGATAAGCATAGACCTACGCTCAGTATCTGGGCTCTTTCCTTATCTATGTTGCTATGCATTATGTACTGAAAGAGAACGACTGAAGATGAAACAGGTTTGCTTGTACTGGAATGTCACATGTCATGACGTCTCATCATTGTCTAAATGGCCTGTATAGTCTGAAATCAGTGCAAGGATACAAACCCCGTGTCCCCTTTCCTTTTTAAAGAACAGGAACCCTTTACCAATAAGCTGTACAAAGATGCATAAATGTATTGTTTCAGATAATGATTAGTGGACATGCAACATTTTCAAAGCTGTCCTAATACAATTATCACAATTTGGCAGTATAACTTCTCTGTGTGCTGTGCGGTCTATCATCACAACTAGATAGACATCATTTCTCAAAAAAAGTATCCCTGTCTATAATAGGTTTATCATTCTGTGGACGGTTGGTTGAAAAAGTGCAGTTCAGATATATTATCTATTTCTTCACAGGGCTTTACCATTATTATCATGTCGTATGACCTAGAATGGACATTGCAACGACATAGGATTGAATATTACTTTTTCAGCTTAGTCCCAAGTTGTGTCACGTTTTTTTGGAGGAATTTCTGCCCTGTAGCCCAGTGAGTCTTCTGATTATATCTTGCAAAACACTCCTCACCAGCAGTCTATCCTGCCCCTGTAACCTCTGATTCTGGACCTATCTTACATTGCACCACTCCCAAAACAAATCATTACTCAGTGGATAGCATCCCTTGCATTCATCGCATCATCGATGGTTACTGTAGACCCAGATGTGCACTGACATTAAGAAGCTGCCCTGCTCTGTCAAGGACTGAGAAGACATCAGGGACTGGTAGAATGGGATTATGGTTCTCTAACAGGGACATGGAGGTCCTGGTTGAAAACCTCATGCAAAGGAGAGGAGTTCTCTTTCCAGAGGACTGGCAGAGGAGGCCACAAAAGTCCTTGGATTTTTGCTCAAGGTCGCTACCCAGGTCGGCGCCGTCTCTGTGATCTAGAGGAATGGATAACAGTGTCATAAGAAGGTCGATGATATTCTTCACTGTGCCAGAGCATCACTTTTTCTGCTGCCTCATACTCATGCTAACTCTGCCACTACACCCAGCTCCCACGTTGACTGCAGTCTGCCTTCAGCACTGCCTCCAGTGACAGCAAAACACTGCACCCCACCCCCACACCCTGACCCACTGACTCAGACAATGACACTTCAATGATGATATTAATGTCTGAAAGTCAGGTGAGTACCTCACTGCTTGGGGTAGCACGGTGACTCAACAGTTGGCACCACTGCCTCACAGCGGCAGGGACCTGGGTTTGATTCCAACATTGGGCGACTGTGTGGGGCTTACGCATTCTCCCTGTGCCTGAGTGGTGCTCCAGTTTCCAGCCCAGCCCAGTCCAAAGATGTGCCAGTTAGTGGGATTGGCCATGCCAAATGACCTATAGTGTATTAGGGATGTGTAGGTTAAGTGTGTTAGCCGTGGGAAATGTATGGTTACAGTAATATGTTAGGGGTATGCATCTGGGTGGGATGCTCTTTGGAGGGGCAGTGTGGGCCTGTTTTCATGCTGTGCAGATTCTATTTTAAAAGAAAGCCCTGAAGCTGCTGAGGAAGAAACACCCCAGGTGTTGGCATGTGGAGGGCTGCCAGGGATCAGGCACATGCTCAGCCCCTGACAGGAGATGATCCTATAGTGTTGGTAATCAGGGACTTTGTCCACATGCACGAGGGGTGAGGATCTGTCAAAATTGCAAGCAACAATGTACTTTCAAGCGTCATGATTTTTTGGTCTGTTTGTCAACTTCTCCTTTATTTTCTGTTATTGCAACTTTAAGATTCGCTGCCTCATGAAAGTCATAGGCTTGAATCTGTAGGTGAGATCCAAACAAAAAAAGACACAGCAGTTACATCAGAGAAAGTAGGAACTGCTGTTGCTGGAGAATCTGAGGTAACAAGGTGTAGAGCTGGATGAATACAGCAGGCCAAGGAGCAGGAAAACTGACATCCCAGGCCTAGACTCTTCTTCAGAAATGGGGGAGGGGAAGGGGATAATGAAATAAATAGGGAGAGAGGGGGAAGTGGATAGAAGTTAGGTAAAGGAAAAGATAGGTGGAGAGGAGACAGACGGGTCAAAGAGATGAGAGTGAAGGCAGTAAAAATGAGTGTAGGTGGGGAATTAGGGAGAGGATAGGTCTGTCCGGGCGGATGGACAGGTCAAGGAGGCAGTAGGTAGTAGGTAGAAGATGGGGGTGGGGCTTGAGGTGGGAGGAAGGAAAAGGTGGGAAGAAGGGCAGGTTAGGAAGGCAGGGACAAGCTGGGCTGGTTTTGGAATGCGGTATGGAGAGAAGAGATTTTGAAGCGTGTGAACTCCACAATGATACCATTGGGCTGCAGGGTTCCCAAGCGGAATATGAGTTGCTGCTCCTGTAGCCTTCAGGTGGCATCATTGTGGCACTGCAGGAGGCCCAGGATGGACAGGTCATCTGAGGAATGGGGGGGTGAGTTGAAATGTTTCACAACTGGGAGGTGCAGTTGTTTGTTGTACACCGAACATAGGTGTTCCTCAAAGTGGTCCCCAAGCCTCCGCTTGGTTTCCCCGATGAAGAAGAGGCCACATCTGGAACAGCAGATTCGGTATACTACATTAGCGGATGGGCAGGTAAACATCTGCTTGACGTAGAAGGTCTTCTTCGGGCCTTGGATGGGGGTGTGGGGAATTCTCTTCCCCTCCCCCATTTCTGAAGAAGGGTCTAGGCCCGAAACATCAGCTTTCCTGCTCCTCTGAAGTTGCTTGGCCTGCTGTGTTCATCCAGCTCTACACCTTGTTATCTCAGCAAATACATCATTTTTCTCACCATTTTATATGAAAGAGAAAGGTGGGAACAATTGATAACTGGATAGCGGTGAGACCTCTTTAGTGTAGAAAACACTTGTTTCTCTATTTCTCTATTCTGTAGCTTATAGCAGTATCATTTTTTTAGATTAGTGCTGTCCTTCAGCACTTTTATACTTTAGGGTTTCTTTTTGCAATCAGACCTATCTGGACTCTTTTAAACTGTTTATTGTTTTATTTTTAACAAAGAGAAATAGAAGCAGAGTATTCACTTTGATTTGGCACACGTTTGTAGTCATTTGTTGAGGTTGTAGTTGTATCTTTAGCTTTGTATTCAAACAAACTGATGAATGAATGTCAGGTAAAATAATTTCAACACAGACACATTGCTGTCTCCTTTTCAGCCTTCAGCATCTATCTACTATCACTAACTACCTGTCATGGCTAGAGTTTAGCATCCAATTACTGCCACCCTCTGTGGTTTTTTACATGTTAGCTCGTGTAACATATATCACAACAAATAGGCTCTTGTTGAGTCACATGTATTGAGGTTTATTTACAAAAGCTGTTAATATGGCCACAATATCACAAGCTCACACACAGAAGCTGGACTACCTGCTGACCGTTGTTCCCAGCTCCATGCCACAGAGACTAAAAAAGAGGTAGCCACCTCCATACCAAAACATTACATATCGAAAGGATGTGTAACTCTTAAAGTTACAGGCCTTTCTGTTCGGGAATCTGTGCCCAACAGCCAGTCAAACAATGTCATGATTTAAAAAAAACAAGTTTCACAGGTAGAGAACGATATATGTTCAACTGGTCACACAACTCAAAGCTAAGAATGTGTTTTGAAGAAAACTGGACTTGAAATGTTAACTCTGCTTTTTCTCCATGGATGCTACCAGAGCTACTGAGTTTCTCTTGCAATTTCAGTATTTTGTTTTAAGCACTGTTCCTCCTCACTTTCCATTGGTTTGCTACAAAAAGCAACACCTAGTGTTAATGATGGTTTCTCTGAAGCCCTCCTTCCCTATAGCCTTCCTTTTCAAATTTTTCCTACTCTTTGATATTTTACAAACTGGGTCGAACTTTGCAGCATGCCTTCTCAAGCTGTCTTTTAACCAAGGTCTGCTTTGTTAGCACAGAATTAATCAAGTTGCTTGTTCAGTTTCCTTGAATCAAGTATTGAAAAATCCAAAATGATCCTTCAAGTAGATTTCAGAATGGCACATTGAGATCTGGATTTGAATCTGACCCTCACTGAAATGATTGAAGCATTGTCACTCTGCTCATCATCATGGATCCATAGTGTAAAACTGTCTTCCTTTTAGTCAGAATTTGGTAATCTCATTTCCAGATACTGCAGCAAGTCTGGAGTATCATAGACTTCCAGCAGTATGGAAACAGGCCATTCAGCTCATCAAGTCTACACCAGCCCTCTGAGTGGAATCCCATCCAGACAGACACCCCTACTTTTTCCCTGCAACCCTGATTTTCCCATAGCTAGCCTGCACATTCCTGGATACTATGGGTGATTTAGCATGGCTAATCCACTAACCTGCATATTTTTGGACTGTGGGAAGAAATGGACAGTCACCAAAGGTGGGATTGAACCTGGGTACTTGGTGTTGTGAGGCAGTAGGGCTAATCGCTGAGCCACTGTGTTGCCCTCAGTACATCTACGAGGCTGAAACTAAAACATATTATTAGGATAAAGCAGAGGCAGATTGTTATCTTACTGCAATACGTTTGAAGTGGAAGTGCTTCATACTGATAAAGGATGTTCTAAATGATCGGTATTCTATCCCCAATAATCACATGAATCAAGTTTGCAAGATCAACATTGTATTCCCTCAAAAATAATAAAAACAGTTCAAAAATTATTCTGGATCAATTGTCACCAACTGACATTTAATCAACTTTTGTTTCACATACTTTTACATGTTTTTCAACTTTGACGCAGCCGCTACTAAATCTACTTCTTTGAGTTTCACTAGTAAATTCATGCCTTTCACCCACATTGACAGATTGGTGAAAAACAGTTTTGACCTGAAAAATATTCTGACTGGATCCTAAGGTGGATGTGTGCCCAATGTGTCTCGTGTTTTGCATGATGATATAAACACACAAGCTGCATAACACATTGCCCCCGGGCAATTAAACTGTGCTTTCAATGTCAAGAGGCAGTGAATGTCGATGTGATTTTATGAGCAAAGTGTTCAATTTGGAAAGTGAAATCTCCATTTCTGAATTGCCTGTGGCCTTCATGCTTATATTTATTAGTAGAAGGAGCAAGATAGACCAATTGATAGAAATTACTCCTTTGCTTTGTTTCTGTTACATAATCAACAAGCAAAATTTCCAGATTCTCCTAACAGACATGAAGTCCCATGAAGGGTTTACAGGTTACAGAGCAGGCCAAGGCAATACAACACAGGGATGCTGTGAGCTTCCAGATAGACTCTGTGTCAGTAGGAGTAATGTTATGGAACAGTGCAATGTCATGGTGCAGTCTGCACCAGTCCATGACCTCAGTCCATGTCCCTGAGTGGACAGTGTCCTTGCTGCAGCATTATAATCAGAGTTGCTGGAGGTGCAGCATTGAAGTGCAGGAGAACCTTGTAGGTGAATCAGAGATGTGCTTACAAGCCAACACATTTTTGATGCTGATATCTGTGGAAGTCAAGGGTATGTGGTTGATGCCCATGAAGCTTACCCTGAAAGATTGACGCCCAGTGTCCAACATGGAGATCATTCGGAGCAAACGGTGAGCTGAATTGGGCTACCATGTTGGATTTTCTCAACATTTAGCACTGGTAAACTTGGTAAGACAAAAAGTTGAATATTAATGAGGTGGCATGGGCCATTAACAATTTGGTTGACAAGCAATTAATTGGAAACTTACTGTTGCCTGGTGAGAAACTTGCCACTCCATTTGTGAAATGCATAAAAATTCCAATGTCAAGACTGGCCTTCTGTGACAATTCTCACCATCGTCCACGCTGCTCAGGCCCCTGAAAGATTCTGCTCTGTGCGGGAGTCTTTTCCCGCTTGGATTCCGTAACATTAGATTAATACCAATCAGAAGGATTAGTGGCATCGAATCAACCCAAGGTATCAATAGGCAAACAGAACTACAACATATACAAATTATTGCACTTAGCAACAGTTTTCATGATTCATTTGATAATTTTACCACAATAATACCAGCGAACTTCAAGTACATCTAACAAACTCAGAGGTTTCTGGCAAAGCTCAGCAGGCCTGGCAGCTGTGAAGAGAAATCAGAGTTAATGTGTCAAGTCCAGTGACCCTTCCTCAGAAGTGATTGTAGCTAGGAAAATGTTAGTTTATATGCAGAAGTTAGGGCAAGGGGACAGGTTCAGCAGGGGGTCAGGAGTAAACAACAGTTGGAGATAGAACCCCAAGGGAGAGAAGAACAGTTGGACAAAGGAGTGGATAATGATCTGTCTGGCAGAGTATATAGCTGTTAATGGAGACTGTTAGTGGTTAATAGGTTGTGTGTATTGACAGGCTATGTGATAACATGCGGTGCGTGGGGCAGGGGAACAGGACATGGGCGAGTTCAGTCCTAAAATTATGGAACTCGATATTGAGTCCAGAGGGCTGCAGGGTCCCCTAGCGGTAAAAGAGGTTTTGTTCTTCCAAATTGCATTGAGCTTCTCTTGAACACTGTAGCAAGCTGCTGTTAGCCAAAGAGCAGGGTGGTGTGTTAAAGTGACAGGCAACTGGAAGCTCAGGGTCTTTTGCATGGGCAGAATATAAATGGCTTATGAAGCGGTCACCCAGTCTACACTTTCTTTTCCCAATGTTGAGGAGACCACTTTGTGAGCAGCGAATGCAGTAGGCTAGATTGTGGGAAGTGCAGGTGAAGTGTTGCTTCACCTGGACGGTATGCTGGGCCCTTGGTATTAAGAAGGGAGGAGGTAAATGGGCAGGCGTTACACTGGCAGTTGCAGGGGTAACTGCCATGGGGCTTTGGGGGGCAGGGGCACTGCTGTGTTGGGGATAAAGTAGAGTGGACCAGGGTGTCCCAGAGGGAACCTTCCTTGCAGAATGAGGACAAGGGAGGGGAGGGGAATATGTGCCTAGTGGTGGCATCTCGTTGGAGGTGGCAGAAATGGTGGCTGATAAACTTCTGGACGTGGATGCTTATGGGATGGTAGGTAAGGACAAGGGGGACTGTATTGCTATTGCGAGAGGGAAGAGAAGGTGTGAGGGCAGAAGTACGGGACATGGGTCAGATGGGTGATGGTCTTGTCAACAACAGTGCTGGGGAGTCCTTGTCTGACAAAGAAGGTGGACATTTCAGAGGCACTCCTGATGAAATTAGCCTCATATGTGATGGAGATGGAGGAACTCAAAGAATAGAATGGAGTCTTTACATGAAGGAGGGTGCGAGGATGTATAGTCCAGGTGGCTGTGGGAGTCGGTGGGTTTACAGTGGATATTAGTGGCCAGTTTATCCCCAGAAATGGAAACAGAGATGCCAAGGGAAGGAAGGGAGAAGTCAGAGATCGACCAGGTGTAAATGAAGGCTGGAAATTGGAAGTGAAATTTTAGGACCATCTTTCTTTCACTTCTTTTCCTCCTAGTCTTTGGAGAAGGAAGCAGCACCAATGATATTATCAATATCTTGGAGGAAGAGTTGCAGGTGGGGTCCCTCATAGGACTGGAACAAGGAATATTCCAAGTACCCCATGAAGAGTCAGGCATATCTGGTGCCCATGCCTGCATAAAAGACCCTGAGCTTCCAGTTGTCTGCCACTTTAACACGTCAGCCCATTCCCTGGCCAATATATTTGCCTCAAGGTTGTTGTAGTGTTCCAACGAAGCTCAGCGCAAGCTGGAAGAACAACACCTCTTCCGCTTAGGGGCCCTACAGCCCTCTGGACTCAATATTGAGTTCAATAATTTTAGGGCCTGAACTCTTCCATGTCCTACCCCAACTCCACTCACCATGCCTTGTTATCACACAGTCTGCCATTAGACATTACCTATTGTTAGCCATTAACAGTGTCCATTAACATCTATTCACTCTCCTAGCCAGATCATTATCTCCTCCTTTGTATGTACAACTATTCTCTCTCTTTGGGCTCTATCCCCACCTATCATTTACTCCTTAACCCCTCCTCCTACTCACATTCTGCAAAAAAAATACAGCATTTTCCTAGCTACCATCAGCTCTGAGAAAGGGTCATTGGACCTGAAATGTTAATTCTGATTTATTTTCATAGGTGTTGCCAGACCTGCTGAGCTGTACCAGCAACTTGTGCTTTTGTTTCTGATTTACAGCATCCACAGTTCTTTCAGATTTTATTCAAGTACCTCTACTTAGTTTTGACAGATAACATAACAGTTACGAGATAAATGATGTACTCAGCATATATTTCACAAGGTCATGCTAATATTTGACAACCCAGACTGTGGACAGATGTGAGGATACTTCAATATTCTTCTGACTAATGAAACTTCTTTAGTCATCTTTCCATAAACTAGCAGAGGTGTTTAAAGTTGACAACCTTACGTACACTGACACCCCACAGCAAGTAGACACAATTGTTTCTCATTCACCCTGTTAAGCCCTTGGTTAATTTTTAAGGCCTGTTGCTGTAGCCCTCCCTGGTAATGTACATTCTCAAACGATGCCATGCATTATCATATTGCCTTCCACATATCACCTATGGCATTGTGCTCAATCTATAATACACACTTTTTCCATTTATTTGCTCCCTTGAATGGAGGGAGGGGGTTCTAATTAAGAGTGTTATTTGTGCTGAGAGATTCCCATGTTAAAAAATTAATCACTGCCTCAGATTTCATGTGGGACGCACAAAGCATGTGTACATCCTAGAATGGGTAGGTGAAGTTAATTAGCACTCTTGAAACAGATTGACCTAGGACCTACCTCGTGAAAGATTGCATTCATGTGCAGTTAACCTTGGATAGCTACTTTTAAAAAGACCTTGCGTCAAAGACTAGGAGGAAAAGAAGTGAAAGAAAGATGGTCCTAAAATTTGCCCTTGAAATTCAGCACTGGAAAAAGCAAGAAGTTCTTAAAGCACAGTGGTATTTTTGACATGTTGAAATAAGTCTTTTACCATCTGTGCTCGCTCCAGTGATCATTTTCTAAATGCCAGAAATGCCTGAAGGGGTCACCTCCATTGGTCACACCTTGAGAATCCATTTGTGATCAAGAAAATTTTCAAGATGTCACTGAAGGACAAGGCAAAGTTCCTGCAACCCTGGTTTTTGATGGTGTTAACAGTAGAATAGTGATTAAGAAAAGGTAAGTACTTAGGTCATATCAGAAATGGAAACTGGAAAACGTGTCATGACATTTAATTCTATAGTGTAAATCTCAGAGTGCAGAATATCGCTAAAGCAACAATGAAGCACAGTAGCAAATAAATCGCAAGTGTTTACATAGCACTTTTCACAGCTTCAAGCTGTTCCAAAGGAATACAGAATGAAAGATTTTACAAGATCTTAATATTTTAAGTTATCATCATTAATTCCTGATGAAATAAAATGATGCATGGTGAACTCATATTAAAACTGCCCACATAAAGGCCCATGTTGCTTTAAATGAATGTCAACGTTAGTATGCTTTATGCTCCCATGCTACGAACTGATCTATTTCTGTGGACCGCAACCCACAGTGATGTCCCTTCACGGATTCTATTTCAGTAAAATCCCTGGCCATGACTTGTCTGCGCTGCTTTTTGAGACTGCACTATATCCACTGCTTCTTGATCTCATCCTTAAGTAAGAACAACCCTCCATCAGTTTTAGTCATTTCTGTCAACTCTTTATTTCATAGAATGCCTATCGTGTAAAAGTAGACCATTCAACCATACCAACCGTCCAAGGGGCATACTTGTCTCACCCACACCCCCACCCAATTCTTGTAACCCTGCATATCCGGTGTCTAACCCATTGAACCTGCATATCTTTGGATTGTGGGAGGAAACTAGAGCACCAAGAGGAAACCAACGCATACATGGGGGAATGTGTAAACCCCACATAGATGGTCACCTGAGGGGGGAATCAAACCCAAGTCCCTGGTGCTGTAAAGCAGTAGTGCTAATCACTGAAACATCATGCTGCCCCATTTAATACAAGCAAATATATTCTATATTGATCTAGTGGAATATTCCCATTCTTCTCTTCTTCAAGCCCTGATAACACATGACTGTTGATGTCAGAGGAACATCGTCATATAAATAGTCAATATTAATATATCCATTTCCCTTTAAACTACATGTGATCTGGGTGACGTGGGGAATGAGGCCTGGGCTGAAGTCGTTGGAAAATCAAGCGACAGACTCCACAAAAAGAGGGGCAGCTATATGTTTTATTTCTAGATGCAGCAATGCATAGAGAAAGATGAGAGAAACTGCTGCTGTTGTGAAAAGCAGAAGGATGTGTTACATTTCGTTTTACCCACAAAGCAAGATGACAGCAAGAAGCAGCCCTCTGTTTGCATTAGTGAAAAATTAAAAAAAGAACCATCACTGTGTGGACTTTGTTGCTGGAAGAATAAAAGACATTGGTAAACTCTTTGAGTGTGAGGAATGGGGAGTGGTGGGAAGAGGGTGCTGGGTGATTGGGGAATAGTGACTGGTGGGAATTCAGGGAGAGGGTTGGAATTTAATATCCCTAGCTGCATATTAGCCAGTGGCCCGGCATAATGTTAAAATATGTCATTAAGTATTTTGGTGACATTTACCAGTTTGTGAGGGGAGGGGGATCTATGTTTTCTTTTGCTTAGAGTTGCTTGTTAAGTAATGGTCCATCTTATTAATTTGAGTTTGTTACAGTAAAAGTCTTAAATCTAACTCCTCTTTTCTTTCTACTAGTACCTGGGAAACTCATCTCTTTTTTGGAAAAAAAACAAAATGACCGGTCTGTACAGAGACCATGATGACAACCAATGCATTAGTACTAAAATATGGCCCTCATTATTTGGTAACCATTAAAGCCAATTTGCTCACAGCAACAAGATGTGTTTTGTTAATAGTGTTTATAAAAAGTGGTGGCCCGGGCATTGCGGCAACATTCAGTTTCCCTTCAAAGAAACAACAAAGGGTAGTTTATGTCTCTCAGAATAAGGGATTACAGGAATTAGTTTAACAGCTCATCATTTAACAGCTTTTCCAAATGGTGGGACTTTTGACATGGTAGCAGCCTGTCTTCACTGTGCTGAAACATCAGCGTAGGTAATATGTTTGAGTGGCATTCAAAGCCATGAATTCCTGACTCAGGTTGTTTAAAGTTTGTTAAACTTGGAAAGAAAAGATATTTAGCTTGGAAAATTACTAGTTGGGTGCATCCCTGGACATATAGCTGTAAAGGAATGCTGAACGGACAATACATAACACTACCAAACACTACTAACTACTGAAGGAGACCAGGGCTCTTTGATTTGATGCTTTTATTCCATAAAAAGATAATGCTGGATATATGCTGGCAGCTCATTGAAAACATGCCCCTAAACACAGCCTTTTGTGTAATCTTGAGTGTTGAATAAAATTACACTGTCATTAAGCATAACCCAGTCATCAAGGCATCAGTCAGCCTCTCTTGCCCTCTGCCCTCTCTAGTGGAAAGTTTGGTGACAGTCGAAGAGCTAAGTGGAGGAATTGATCTTTCCCCTCTCAGGCCAAATTAAATCTGTAGTGGGAAGGCCTGTGGATCACCTGTCCTCCGTGATGCCAATTGAGGCACTTAAGTGGCCAATTTAGGTCATTCTGGGATTAGCACAATGGCTGATGGGAAGCTTGCCATGCAGGAAGTATAACAAGTGAACTCATGAGGGGTTTCTTTTGGACTCCTGGGGAATTCATTGTTCAAAGTACTCAATGCCTGAACAAAGGGCATGACATTGGAAGGTAGGGTAGAAACCAACTGAGAGCCGCCATCTTGCCCTGTTCCTGATGCCTAACTTGCCTTTCTCCTCAGCCTAGGACCCCTCTTGCAATGAGTCAATTATGCTCCGCGATTCAGTGATGATCTTAGACTTTGGATAGGCATCATACCAGCTGCAGCCACCACCTTCCCAGGGCACTGCTGTTCATTCCAGTCATCAGGTTCAGACTGGTTGGAATCTCTTGATGGGTAAGCCTTCTGACTTCATGGTCTTTGATCCTGGGGGAAGGTCTATCATTGACCTGTGACTTGCTTGAGTAGCAAATTATGTTGAGGGCCTTTCTGGAAAGAGGCACATGGAGCTCATGCTAGCTATCCAGTTGACAGCCTGTACTGCCATATCTCCCATAACATTTGGATATACTGAAGTTACATATCACAATATTGCACTTATGACATTTTGAACCATATGAATTATAACAATTTAAACTGAATGAATTAAAATTAAGTATTAGGTTACCTTGACACATGTAGCCTCTGGTTAATTTTGTGATGGTAATAACTGATTCCAAAAGGTATTACAACACATTACATTCATGAGACTCTTTCGGCAACTCAGATTTTTAAGCATGAGTTAAATTATACATCAGCTCAGTGTTTTACTGTGGCCCTACTGTGCAGAGGTTTGACTTACTTAATAGTTAGTTACTATGGATGTGAGGATGCAGAATCATTCAAACCTCCCAAATAAAACCAGAGACCAACACATCCTACTGATAAAAAGGGAGAAGGCTTGACATATGCTCTTTAATGAGCATAAATCATATTGAAAGTTTCAATATAATATTCATCACATTTGCTTGGGACATTTTGCTGCTATTTCATACCAGGTTATGATGAGATTTGTAGAAATTGTTAGGCTCAGACACTTGGCAGTTATCAATAATGATGAATTCCGCTCTTTCTTTTATTTTCAGCAGGCTCTAGATCAGAGGAGGTGATGCCCTAGTGGTGTTACCACTGGACGCTTCATCTGGGGACCCAGCTAACGTTCTGGGGACATAGGTTTGAATCCTGCCATGGCAAATGGTGGAAATTGAATCCACTAAAAGTCTGGAATGAACACCATGAAATCATCGTCAATTATTGGAAAAACCCAGCTGGTTCACTAACGTCACTCAGGCAAGGAAATTTGCTGTCCTTGCCTGGTCTGGCCTACATGTGACTCCAGTCACGTAGCAATGTGGTTGCCTCTTAACTGCCCCTCTGGGAAATTAGAGATGGTCAATAAATGCTGACCCGACCAGTGACACCCACATCCCATGAATGAGTAAAAAAAAACAGGTATGAATATTACTCCACTGATCTCTTCTATCAGCTCTCAATGACCTGCAACAGGCTGCCAATGCAAATGAATAGTACCTGCATTTATTTACTCTAGTGCTTCATCACTGTTTTGACTGTACTCTCCACTTTGAAACTTACCCTACTGCTCATAGAAATTATTCAGAAAGGAAGGGTGAAAGACATGCTATATTTCTGGTTGACATTGTCTTGTAGTAAGCTTTTTGAAATGCTATCTGTGATGCAACTTCCCTATACCTGTACAGATCGATAACTGGTCTCCTCATGGATAGAGCAGCACTAATGGATTTGCACTTAACAAGTAATAACGTATCAGAACGATCCTCTGCTCCACTGCAGTTACTTACACTCATTAATTCTGTATGAACATATATTAGCCATACTGGACTCTTAATTTAAGTAACATCGTTTTAATGTCAGAAACACTTTAGTGAAAGAACAGAAACAAGTAAGATAACAAACCACGGGCAAAGCTTTTGATCTTTTTTCTAAAATATAGTCCAGTTTATAATACAGATTTTAAGTGTACAATCCAATCCAATCAGTAAAATATGCTTGGATATAAAAGTAGTTGCCATGGTAATCATCTTGAATCCATGGTATGTTTGAAAAAGGAAGGCAGGTGCTGGAATACTGAAGGATTATTCTGTTCCATTTTACCCAGACTTTGAACAAGCCATTAACAGATTTCCACAGATTAAAATCAAACCTGCAGGGTTTGGATGGGGGGTTTGGGTGGGGGTTGGTGGTTCAGATCTTAAAGAGGATTACAATTTCATCTGAAGGTTAGAAAACAACAGCTACAATTTAGAGAAGCAGTTTAAAATAGGGCAGGGAGAGGATGTCATACAGAAAGTGCTGGGATGGCTAATTCTTATCTGCTTCAGATTCAGAAACTCCATGTAACTGAGTCAAATTTTCAGATGCTGTCAAATTCCATGCATTAGCAGTATTAAAGAAAAGTAGCTTTGGAGTTGCTGAATTTGTTAAAGAAGTATGTACGATTGCAACAAAATGTTAGATGAAAGGTAATACAAGTATTAACTACTTCATGTAGAAAAGAAATAACACAACATTCGGCAAACCTTATGGATGTGAGGCTCCCACCTGTTTAAAGAAGACCACTATCATCCCAATGCTAAAGAAATATCAGGTAACATGCCTTAATGACTGCTGCCCACTGGCTCTGATATCTATCATTATGAAATGCTTCAAAAGGTTAGTAATGACACACATCAACTCTCGCTTCCCAGTTTACCTTGATTGCTACAATTGGCCTACCATCACAATAGGCCTATGGCAGATGCCAATGCCCTGGCCCCACACACATCCTTGGAACATCTTAATAACAAGGACACCTAAATCAGACTTCTATTTATTGACTATGCCTCCATCTTTAACACCATAATTCCAACAAAACTCACCTCCAAACTCTGAGACTTAGGATACTGTTACTCCTGCTACAACTGGATCCTTGACTTCCTGACCCACAGACCACAATCTGTATGAATAGGTGATAAAAACTCCTCCAAAATAATCCTAAACACCAGTGCACCGCAAAACTGCATACTCAGTCCCTTCCTGTGCTCTTTATGCACTCATGTCAGTTACCAAATTCAGCTCTAACTCCATTTACAAATTTGCCGATGATACCACTGTTCTGGATCAGATCTCAAACAACGACAAGACTGAATGCAGAAAGGAGGTAGATGCCGTAGTTGCATGGAAGAAAGACAAAATGTTATCCCTCAATGCCAGCAAAATGAAGGAGTTGGTTATTGACTTCAGGAAGCAGAGTGGAGGACATGGCCCTCTCTGTATCAATGGTACAGAGGTGGAGGTAGCCGAGAGCTTCAATTTCCCAGGAGAAAATATCATCAAAGATCTAGAGATAATGGGAACTGTAGATGCTGGAGAATCCAAGATAATAAAGTGTGAAGCTGGATGAACACAGCAGGCCAAGCAGCATCTCTGGAACACAAAAGCCCCGTTTCAGCTTTTGTGCTCCTGAGATGCTGCTTGGCCTGCTGTGTTCATCCAGCTTCACACCTTATTATCATCAAAGATCTATCCTGGTTCATGCATCTCAAAGCTCTGGTCATGTAAAAATACCAACACATCTACTTCCTCAGAAGGCTAAGGAAATTCTGCGCATACGTACTGACTCTTACAAATTTAATAGATCCACCTTAGAAAGCATCCTTACTGGATGCAGCACATCTTGACATGGCAACTGCTCTGTCCAAGAATGCAAGAAATTACAGAGTTGTGAACATAGCCCAATCCATCATGCAAACCAGCCTTACTTTCATTGACTCTGTCTACACTTCCCACTGTGTCAGGGAAGCAACCAACATAATCACCCACCCCAGTTATACTCTCTTCCACCCACTTCTATCAAGTAGAAGATACAAAAGTTTGCAACCATGTACCAAAAGTTTTAAGAACAGCTTCTTCCCCATTGTTATCGGACTTATGAATGGACCTCTCATATATTAGAGTTGATCTTTCTCTGCACATTGTTTGTAGCTGTAACACTATATTCTGCATTCTGTTCTATTGCTTTTGTAAGGTATTATTTGTCTGCCTAGCATGCAATACACTACTTTTTACGATATCTTGGCATGTGACAATAATAAATCAAATCAGATCAGAAACAACTGGAACCAAATGTCCTTCATTGACTTAAGATATTACCAGTGCTATAACTTTATCAGCAATTTGGAGTGAATAGCAGAGGAAGGAAGAAATGGACCACAACATGGAAATAGCTTAGAAGAGGTAGAGGCTAATTCAGCTGCTCATTGAGGAAATTATTTTCCAAATGTCCCACCCTATCGACCGAATGAATACTCCTACCCACAACTTCACAATCAATTTAACATACATTTTCTTTGTCATGACTTGAAGGAACCTGTATAAACCCCCTTCAAGTATAGATGTACTATGGTTCTAGTTGCATACAGTGTACAGGATGCACAGCACACTTACCTTCCACCGTCCTGGCATTTACCACCTGCTAAGAGAGCAATGTGATAAAGAAACCATAACCTGACTCATGCAACATCCCAATTCTGCATTCCATTTGAGGGACAGAAGTTTGACCCTAAGACCAGGACCTTAAATAAGAGTAATTACAAAACTGTTAAGAGATGGCAAAGGTGAACGGTGTAATGCAATTGATGAATAAGTCAGTAAAGATGCAAAGGCAGATATGTAAGGACATATTTCATAACACTCAACAATGATACATTCCAGTGAAAACAAAAACTCAGGTGGAAGGATATCAGTCATCAGTGGCTAACTAAGGAAGTTAACGAAAATAAAGTTTAAAGGAAACCATGCAATTCCACAAAAGTTAACGGCAGGTCAGAAAGGCCTGGTCTGATTATGAAAGGAAAATCATGTATGAATAATTTATTAGAGCTATTTGAGGAAGCAACAAGCAATGTGGGACAAACAGAAACCCTACACATGAGATGTGCTTAGTTTTCCAGAAGGCACTTGATAAGGTGCATCAAAGATTACAACTCAAAATAAGAGCCTATGCTGTAGGGAGTAAAATATTCACATGGATAGAACATTGGATAGCTGGCAGAAAACTAAAATGTAGACATAATGTTATTAGTTATTATTATTGTGTTGTTTAGATGTAATGACCGGAGTCCAACAGGAGTCACTGTGGAGACCTGCATTCATGACTTGGAAGGGACTAAATATATAATTGCTATATTTTTAGAAGACACAAATGTAGGCCAGGAAAATAAGTTGTGAAGATGACATAAGAAGTGCGGAAGGAATATAAGTCACATCAATGGGCAAAACATTGTCAGATGAGACATAATGTTGGAAAATGTGGACTTAGCCACTTTGGCAGGAAAGTTAGAGAAACAGTTTAAATGTGAGAAACTGCAGAACTATGAAATAGTGAAGGATCTGAATGTCCTGGCACATGAATCAGAAAAGATTAGCCTGCAGGTACAAAATGAGATTAGGAAAGCTAATAGAATGTTGGTGTTTATTGCAAGGGAAATGTCATTTAAAAATAAGAACATTTTGGTACAGTGCCCAGAGCATTAAGACTACATTTAGAGCCCTGTGTATAATTTTGGTCTCCTTAATTAAGGAAGGACATAATTGCAGTGGAAAGAGTTCAAAGAAGTTTCACCCAATGGGATTCCTGGAATGAGGGGTTTGATTTGTGAGGAATGTTTAGACTGGTTTGCCTGCATTGCTATAGTGATTGTAACAAAGTCAACCAGGTGGACCTCACAGAGGATGAGTTCCCTGATTGAAACTGTTAATGTGGTCTAATCAGAGATCCCTGGCTGACAGATATGAACAGGAATGTCTGAGGTTCTGTTCACTCTGGAAATTGGTTCTGGGGGAGCTGATCAGTGCCAAGGGCTGTCCACATGGAACGGGTGACTTGGTGATGGGATACCGGCCCCTGTGGAGCTATTTTAGTCATGGTTTAGAAGTATGCAAGGTGATCTTCGAGAAACAGGTAAGATTCTAAGGGGATTTGACAAGGTAGATGCCAAAAGAACATTTCCCCGATGGAGGAACTAGCACTAGAGGACATAGATTAAAAACAAATTTGTGCTTAGAACTGAGATGAGGAGAAATGTTTGCTCTTACAGGCTCATGACTCTGAGGAATGGTTACCTGAAGAAAGACAAATAGTATGCTCCTGGGCATTTTCACATCTCCCACGCTTCGCCCAATGCCGTCAGTCCCCCATATGGCTAAACTTACCTTCTCGATCATGGATCTTAGGATATTCTTTTCCCAACTATTCAGTCACTGAAAAAGCCCCTCCACATGATGTTCACAAGCAGTCAGATACTTTCTGCAACATATTCATGTTCAAGGACCCAACTTTCAAGTGGGGCCAAACCTGGACAATGCCATCGCAACAAATATTGCCATACCCAAAATGTTTTATCCTCAACATTGACAGATCTCGGAGTGTCAAAACTTCAGGATTCCTCCCACCTCCTTGTACCCCTACCACTAAGATTTATTTGAGTTGAGGTAACTTCAAATTTCGTCACAATGCAATAAAAGTCATAAGCGTGTACTGATCTGAGCAAATGTGATTTGTCAGCTCTAAGACAGAAGAGGAATAAAACCATGTAATCTCAATAACAGCAACCAATAGCTTCCTCAGTGAATGTGATTAGCAGCTCTTTTAAATTGGACTGTTAATTATTTAAATCCAGCTGAATCATGAATATTATAGTAAGTTGATTTTGAATTGAGATTTGATCGGTGGGATTAAAATGATTAATTTGTCCGTAAAATATTCATCAATTGAAACCAATGCCCCATCTTGGAATCTTACATTCAGTCACATAGCTAGTATGCAGCATAACTTTAAGAGATATGATCATGATATTATGAATGTATCATAGCATGTAACCTGAGGTATGAAAGCTTCAGATTCCATTTTAACTAGGGTCACATGCTGATGGAAGTGTGTTACTTTTAATAACCAAATAGCTTATTGTGAGTGCCTATGACTGTACGATTTGTATATATCAAGACCTGTTATAAATGTTTGTTGAATCTTTCAGGGCTGTGTTATTCATATTCAGTAGTACGTTAGTATGTCTTATAATAACATCTTTGCCAAACCAGATACAAATACCATGCTACAGCCAAAGCCCAGAGTAAGGTGACAGTTCATGGTGCACACTGGTAACTGTTGATTAGACTCCAAGTTGTCAATGGCAGGCACTTAGAAACCTTATTAAACATTGACAAAGTTACAGCACTAGACTTCTAAGCATTCAGAAAACTAACAGCACCACATCCTGTGACTAGGTATCTATCAGCTGAAATACTAGAAGACAGAGCTACCTTTGATCTGCTTAAATTATCACTTCTGCCAAGTGGGAATAAATGAACCAACAGCCTGCTTCACAATTTATTAAAAAAATCTCAAAGACTTCTTACAGCATGGACAAAGAGTTCTCCTGAATGAAATGTACCCTTTAAACACTGGAAAACAGTTTGTTTTAAAACTAATCAGACTTACATGAATGCAGAGGATGGTTGGTTCTGCTGTTTTGACCCTAATTCAGTGTGAAAGTAGAGTGAAGCTTACACAATGCCATCATTCTTAAACTGGCACAAATACAATCTAGTGGCAGAAACCTGTTACTACATGTCTGTACTCCTTAAAACAGCCGATTCTGAATTGATTAAAGCCAAGTAAAGAAGGAGCAACAAGAAATAGAAAGTGAAAGGGAAGGAAAGAGGGATGAAAAGGAGATAAAAGTGAAACAAGTAGAAAGAAAGTAACAAATAAACTTTGCACTCATCATTAAAAAAAACTTTCAACAAGGGTAGCAACAAGATACATAAAGCGAAACAGAAGTGAAAGGAATAGGGTAATGCCATTGATGTCTTACAGCCAGATGGGTGCTTGCATGCTGCTAAAGTCAACAGCATGCACATGCTACTGGTGCAGCCAACACTTTTGCTAGATTCAGCAAAATGCACCAAATCAACAAGATCTGTAAAAGATACAGTTCATCACACCTATTCAAAAGCTGACCAGCCTGCAAAGCACATGTGGAGCCAAAGGACATTCTGTACGTATGTGCATGAATTTTGATTCCAACAGTCAACCCAGACATCAGAGCAAAACACAAGTGCCCCACAAGATGGGCAACACCGCAACATTGTCAGTAAGGAAACTTTCAAGAACATCCATGACCGAGCTTTCCAAATTTCACAGGCCATGAGAATAGTGTAAGGCAATCAGGAATGATTACAGGCATTAACATCATACCTTCTGAAAAGGCAGGCTGAGATATCCTATAACTAGTGCCTACATATTAGCACTATCCATTCTGAATGACATACAACTAAGCAAGTGGTACTTTCTGGTGCAATATATGAGGAATCACTCTTAGTGTACAAATTGATCTCCAATTCGATTAAAGCACTGATACTGTCACATTGAAATTCCAACACTCTTCCTGAAATTTTTCACACAGGCAGATATTAATCGCCCAACAGTGCCAAGGTTACTGGTCCATACAGATTGTGATATAATCATAATTCATGAGATTCAAACTTCTCCCCACTTTGCAGAACTGGCTACATGAAACATGATTGAATCAGTGGTAATTAAAGATATTCTCAAGGCTGATCTGTTACATTCTGGCAAGATCCAGTGTGAGCAGTTTCAGTTGTCACCTTTCGAAAAATGAGAACAAGAGTTTCAAAATACCATTGTCTGAGCATGGCCTGAGAACATGAAGCAAATAACTGAAAACACTTGTTCATCTTAGCCATACAGAGATGAGCTTGTTACATGATAGTAATTTGAATTAATCAACAGTCTGACTCACTTATTCACTGAAAAGCACCCAGTTTAGGATAAATATATCCAAATAGCATAGCAGAGCATATGGTCCATATTATCAAATCAATGATCACTAAGTGTAAAGCAACAAAACACAGTTTTGAATTGTTGCATTTTCATGCAATACCAAAGGAAAAGTATTACCACCCCAGCATGATTAACAGCCAGCTATTCTGAGACAAAGGGCATTCTTCTTCAAAGAAAATGGAGAATGAAAGAGATGCACAACCAGCAAACAGGTAGAGAATGATGACGGCTGTGCACTGGGCAGAGTGCGTGAATTAGGAATGCAGATACTTGGATGCCGACAAAGTTTGTCGAACATGCAACCAACTCAGATTGCACAAAATCATCACCAATCATGGTGATACTTTGCGAAGGAGCAAAGGCCAGCCCAGACCAACAGTAAAATTTGCAAATCATGCACAAAGACAGTCACGAAGTCAAATCCAACAATGATGATTGTGCGGTGATGTTGAGTGACAACAGCTAGCAGCAAGACAACCAAGCTATTAATCAGAGCAGAACACATACCTCTCCAGACAAGCTTCAGATCACCAGATTGGGGCGAGCTGTCAAATTTCAAAAGCATAACCATGAAATTTGAAGTCTTAATTTTACAAGACCTGTTTTTCCCCGTTTATAGAATTATTAATTGACAACATATGCCTGTGTACAACCATGTATAATTTGTTTGAATTCTTGCTTAATCTTTAGAAAAGTGGGCTGGCTGTGTTATGGCTTCTGGCTAGTATATAGTGTACCATTAAGAGGCACGTTTGTGGTATTATCACTGTATCACAGCATGTGATCTGAGAATAGAAAGGTCTTAGACTCCACCTTAACTGAGATCACTTGTAGCATGACACACCAATTAAATGAATGCTACTCTTTGTAACTGAATCACTATATGAGGCCAGACACTGCAGTGCCTTTGACTGTAATATAGATTTATATCAGGAGCTGTAAGAAACATCAGTTGAATCTTTCACTGCCACTTTTCACACAGTCCAGTTCTTATGTTACAGGAGCGAACACAGCCTTGCCAAATCAGTGCAAATATCCTGACGGAAGCAAAGCCCACATCATAGTGGCAGTTCCCCTTCTGTGCCTCATAGCGGCCACATTCCAGTAACCTCCTGAAAATGATGGTAAGTCCCGCCTACATCATTTACTGACAGATCATCAGAATCACTCAGTAAACCAAGCTTCATATTCAAAGCCCAGCAGGCACATCCATGGCTCAATGTTATAAATACATGCTGCTAAATGCTATTATGCATTGTTATTACTGCCATGCATGCTGTACTTCTTCGTACCCTTTCTTTTAGAATAAGAGGTCACAATTAATTGGATGATGAAACAGTATTAAACAAGGCAGTTAAGCATGGCTTTGAAATAAGTTGGGTCAGAAATGGCAGTCCAATGCCCAAAGTGTCAGGTTTAGTCTTATTCAAGCATTTATCATGAGGAATTGGCTAGTTCAGTGGCTAGATGGCTTGCAGTGCAGAATGATGCCAACATCATGGGTTAAATTTCTGCACTATCTAAAGTCACCATGAAAGTCTTTCCTTCTCACTCTCCCCTGATCTGAAGTGTGCTGATCCTCAGTTCAAACCATCACTAGTTGTCACTCTCTAATAACAAAGAAGCCTATGGTCCATTACGATTACGGCAACTTTACCTTTATTGCTCATCAGATATTAAATCTAACTCACCAACCACTTTAAATTAATGGCTTTATTAACATAAATTGTACTATAATCCAGAGTTCCAATATCATGACATAATTCCAAACTACAAAATTCATTATGAGGAGCACCATACTCTACTTGTGTCCCCTTTGGCATTCCTGACAATGCGGCTGGCCTGTGCAATGTTTCGCTATAAACCAGATATCCTCCTTCAAAGCTCAGATACTTGCTGTGTGGAAATGGGTCAAATATGAAGCTGGGTAGAAGCTGGATACTATTTCTTCCACATCTATTGATCAGCAACTGATCGAACTCCAGACTGCCCCGAAGATCATTTTAGAAATTTCTTTCAAGCAATTTTTTTACTTGTGACTGGTTAAGTGCACTAGATAGACCGTGTTCAACATTGCTAACATGAAAACTTTAAATATATATAAGTGTGTACCACGCAGACTGTAAGGCCTCCAGTGGACATTGCTCAGTGTGGAGTTGCATACTGAAGACAACAGAAGAGGAGACATTAAAGAACAAGGCAACTTACGCAAATGAAAGACTCAAGTTTCTTCTATTTCAGATAAACGACCTTATAAATCATGACATTTTTTACACAAATGGTCTTTTGCCTCCAGCAGGTAACAGAAAGTATATGAAATACAGCACATAAAAGTTGAATCGTTCGTGCGTGTAATAAATAGATATGGTGACATTCTGTATTTGCTATGTGGGTGAGAAATCATAATGTCTGCTTCACTCTTTCCATTTCGGATCAGGAGACAACTTCATTCGAGTCATACGTCATTGCCATTCAGTGTGTGATTTGGTGAGCATGAGGCAATAAATAGGTACAATAATAGAAATCATGTATTAGCAAGAACAACAAACATGCAGGTGACAAACAAAGGGAGTTTACATCTTTTAAAATGCACAAAGTAGCACAGAGAGCTAAACATATTTACCCCAAATATAACACATTGATTTCCAAAGTGATTTAGGAATGGAACACATCTTAAGTTTTTTGTCCATCTTAATTTTGTCTAGTTGGGTTTCTGTGCAGTGTTGCATTGAGTCACTGTGAGAACATATTCTGTGTTGTGTCCATAATACATTAGTTTCAAAAACATTGTACATCGAGATCAAAAAAAACTTAGAATTTAGCCCTTGTTGTTTTGATCATAATTTCTATGACAGACATTTTTGAAAAATGTATTTTTTAGATGAGGGTGTTGCTGGCAAAGCCTGAATAATATATGACCCACTTCATTCCTCGTTTCCCTCAGAAAGTGGCTTGGAATTTTGCTCTGCAGTGATACTTCTCTGGGCAACTGCTTTGCAGAACACCTACATTCAATCACAAAAATGACCCTGAGCTTCCAGTTGCTTGCCACTTCAACTCAGTGCATGCTGAAAGAATAGCAACTAATTTTCTGCTTGGGGACCATGCAGTTTTCAGGACTCAACATCAAGTTCAATAATATTAGGGCCTGAACACCTCCCTCTATGTCCTTTACCCATCCCTCCACCCAGGCTCTGTCCTAATATAGGCTGCTTTCTGCACAGCCAACCCATTCTCACCTCTTTACAGTCCCCATTAACAATGCCTCTTTCTCCCTGACTTAGTTTTATCCTCCCTTCGTCTGCCTCACTCTCGTTCTCTCCCTCTGGGCTCCATCTCCATCTATTGTTTACACCTTTACCTTGCTCTCCTCCCACCCACACCCTCTCCCTCAACCACCCTCAGGTCTTCTGCATATGTACCGATATTTCATAGCTCCCATCATTTCTGAAGAAACGTGGCTGGACTCGAAACCTTAACTCTGCTTTCTCTCCTGTCAGACCTGCTGACTTTCTCCAATAATTTCTGATTTTGTTTCATATTTCCAGCATCTGCAATTCTTTCTTTCATTTGTATTACTGAATGTTCCTCCATAGAGTTGATACACCAAGGGGCTTTCTAAATTCTAAATATAATCTCTAAGACATGCTTGAGTGACAGGAGTCAAACACTAGCCAGTATAGGTCAGCCAGCAGCTTTCCTTCACCAGTGAACCAGTTGGGTTTATGGCCACTCTGGTAGTTTCATGATACAGGGACTATTTTTCTATTTTCAGAGTTTCTGTGTGAGGGATGCACTAAGCATGTTATTGGGGCAAAAAGGATTATGGCTCATCTACTGGAAAGTCACAGACAGTGACCCATGGTGTCTCTTCTTGGCAACGTTTGTCACATAATGGCCTCAGGCAGTTGACGGGTCACCAGTGAGCCTTTCAGATCATCAGGACCCCCAGATGCTTGAAATTCCATTCACTGACAGCTGCTGACCAATCAGGGGCTAGCAGCTTTATTGTCCAGTAGTGCCACTGGAGTGGTGATGGCTGCTGCAGGAAATAGACCCACCAGCAGCCCAGAGTCATGGATGGAGCCATGCCAGCATTTTGTGATTGTGCAAGGGACTTTTCAGGATTGCAGAGAGGAGAAAAGAACGAAGTGTAGCTGGTGTCTTGGAAATGGTTTCTCTCTTCATGACTCTGGGTACAATGGGGGGTGGGGAGGGGGTATCACTTCTGGCGATCACAAGAAGCCTGCACAAGTTTGCATGTCATGGTTCTCATGTTCTGGCAGGTCTATTCATTGCTGGATTAATACAAGCAACAGTAGGATGAAGCGCTTTATTAGGCAATAATTACCCACTTAAGGGGCTCAATTAGTGCCTTCCTCCTGTGAATTTAATCAGTTTGGAGATGAGAAACTGGTGCAGTCCCCATCTGCCAATTCACTGTCCTTCCACCTCCAAAGTTGCTACAGGGAGAGTGCATGAAGAACTACCCATCTTGTGTTGCATTGCATTTGCAATCGGCACCTTCATTGATTTCACTGCCAGGTATATATTTGAATTTTCTTTATCTCAGCTAAACAGTGGAAGCACATCTCATTTCATGTCATTCCCATTGTACAGCTTGATCGAAGTCAAAAGAGACATATAAATAGGTTAGAGAGATTAAGTGGAAGGTCTGCTTTGAACTGCCACATGAGGCCAGTATTCAATTCACAGATGGAGCTCTTTGTTTCCAATTATTCCACAGTAGAAAAGCTTCACCCTAAACTACTGTAGATCTATATTAGAATCAATTTCCCACTTAATCAATCATTTTGACAGTTCATAGTTTGAGCGATATTCCAGTGCATTGATTACACCACTCCATTTGAAGTGGAGGAAGCTCAACAGAGGGTGAATAGTCCAAAACAACATTGACAAGGGCTTTCCCTTCACTTTATTCTTATTGTATATTGGGTGGGTGAAGGTACATTTATACTGGTAAGTTCTACTCCACATGAAGCAATGAGGAATATCTGGAAGTAACTGGAATTTAACCATGCCAAGTTTATCCTTGGAGGTGCCATCACTCCCACTGGAGATCGAGTTGCGGATGTATCATGGAATTTTGCAACTGAAATAGTTGAGTTCATCCAGCATTTAACATGTTAACAACATTTTCAATAGCTAGTGCCATAATGAGAAAAAGTAACAGTCCATTTGAACAGAAGGCTAAAGATTTTCTCTTAGTCACTCTACTGCTGTTAATTCTATCGGAAGTTTGCTAGCAGTCTGCCTTTGATGCAATGCTGCATGAGTTGTAACTATTGTACAGTAAGCCTGGTCTAAATCTACTGGCTAGAGACAAGAGTTGGCTTTAGGTGTAGTGGCAATTACTGGCACTAATGCTTAGTTCACAATGAATACACTTGGAAAAGCAAAAAGAAGGAGCCTAGCATTAATCACTGTCC
The DNA here is from genome assembly GCF_030684315.1 of Stegostoma tigrinum. Lineage (NCBI taxonomy): Eukaryota > Metazoa > Chordata > Chondrichthyes > Orectolobiformes > Stegostomatidae > Stegostoma > Stegostoma tigrinum. The sequence goes on from NC_081361.1 coordinate 16,663,349, forward strand.
CCGGAAGAAGCACAATAAAGGAAAAAGATCAGTATGGAACATCAATTTGATGAAAATTAATCCTCCAATGCACATCTAATGAATAATCCATTTACTCCGAATTTAGCAAGGAAAAGTGCAACAGAGCAACGAAAATAAAAGTCACACTTATCAACATCATCAAAGGTTTGGTGATGTTTTCCCAATACTGCATTAGCCCCATGCCAACTCTATTGAGATGAGGCCTGAAAGGGGTTCACTTCTAACCTATCTCTGAGAACCATTAATGAGTTGAACACTTTCTATGAAGAAGCCAGCATAACTTCAAACAAGTTAGGTTATTGGATCTCATCCATTAACAAACAAGTTCTACTGTCTCATTAAGTAAGAGCTGAGCTGTGACTACGACTTTCAGCCCTATTTACACTTCTTGTCTCCACTAGTTCTAGCTTTCTCCAAGTATCTATCTGATATTGCATTTAACACCACTCTGTGCTGGGAAACATTAAGCATAAAAAACAGTAATACGTTCACAATGGTTTAAACAGATAAGTTATTTTTTAACTGAATGGTTCAAAATTTGTCTATGATTGTGCTATATTATTGAAAGATCATACCAGCATTCTGCACATTGGCACTTGGACTGGGTTCTATAAATCACATTAAAAAAATGTTACACTTACAATTTTGGAAGTAATTGATCAGCCACTTTGTTGCAATTGAAGTATGTCATGGTTTATTTATATGCTAGGGATAAAATTAGGTGGATCTTTTAGACCCCAGGGCTCAAAGATGAGAGGACAGGCAAAATAGACAAAGTATGTTTGGGGTACATTTAGGATAGCTCTCTTCTGCTAGGAAAGTTCCTTCAGGGCAGACAGGAAAGTGGTTCTGGCTGGAATGATCTTCAGGATTGGTGAAAACTTGATGGACTGAATAAACTCTTTCTGCCTTGTGGGGATTCTATAATGATTCTGTATTGGCAAGGAAATGGTATTCATTGACACCACTTCGTAGAGCACCTGCGTTCGGTTCGTGACAAATGACGACACTTCCAGTCACGAACCACATCAACTCCCCCTCCCACTCCCTGGACAACATGTCCATCCAGGGCCTCCTCGGGTGTCACAATGACACCACTCAGAAACTGGAGGATCAGCACCTCATATTCCACCTTGGGATCCTACAGCCCAATGGTGTCAATGTGGACTTTACTAGCTTCAAAATCTCTCCACCCCTGACCTCATCCCATGACCAACCCTTTCTCTCTCACCCTGCCTCCTTAACCTGTCCATCTTCTCTCCCACCTATCCGCTCCTCCCACCTCACTAACCAACGCCCACCATTGCTATCTGCACTCACCTATCGCCATCCCATCTACTTTCCTCAGCCCGACCTCCCCTCTTTCTATTTATTTGAGACCCCCACCCCTCACCCTCACCCATTTCTGAAGAAGGGTCCAGACCCAAAACATCAGTTTTCCTGCTCCTCTGATGCTGCTTGGCTTGCTGTGTTCATTCAGCTCTTTACCTTGTTATCTCAGATTCTCCAGCATCTGCAGTTCCTACTGTTTCTGTAGATTTTGCAGCAGTTTGGATTGTCTGCAAAATCAGTCTGCCAGAGGTTCCAAGTCAAGGTCTTGATCTCCTTTCATAATGTAGCACTCCTTTACCTACATCTGTACATAATAGGTTTTCAAGAACAGCTCTGTAGTGCAGCAACTAAGGCTTCCCTGAATACAAACTCAGTCTCCAGGTGTCTTCCTTTTTTTTCCCCTTGCATAGAATACCTACAGTGTGGAAACAAGTTCTTCAGTTTAACAAGTCCACATCAACCCTCAGAGCATCCCACACAGACCCATCATGCTACAGCCCATCTAATCTACACATTCTCGAACACTGGAGGCAATTTTGTAAGACCAGTCCACCTAGCCTGCATATGTATGGACTGTGGGAGGAAACCAGAACACCTGGAGGAAACCCACGCTGACACAGCGAGAATGAGCAAATTGATCCTGGGTCCCTGGCGCTGTGTGGCAGCTGTGCTAACCACTGAGCCACCATGCCACAATGATGCATCCGGTCACAATATTCTGACATTTTACATGATTTACATGAACCTCACTGGAAGGCAACAATAGGCTTCTGGTCAGCATTTTCACAATGAAAGAGATGTAGAAACTGAACAGGGTATTGATGACATGCTTCCATCTACATAAGCTAGTGGAATAGGATAGAAGTGGTAATGCTGGTAAAGCAGGAATAGGTTCTGAAGGCATACTGGAAAATTCCTAATGAAACAATGGTGGAATTCTCCAACTTGCAGCAATGGGACTGCAGTCCGTGATTCTTCATGGTCAAAGACAACATGCGTCACCAACTTGGAGGGCATAAATACCCCTGGCACCCCTCATGCCCAACAAGGCATTGCAAATTAAGACAGCTGCCTGAAGGTTCCTGTACCTTTCCTGCCTGGCTGCAGCTACAAATGTTAGCCAAAAAAGGTATTCTTCCCTTGTATAACAGATGAAAAGCAGGGAACTGACTCAGAATTGACGGTGGTAAGCTTTTCTTTATTTAACTGTTTAACCACCAAAACTCAAGACAAACATTTATTGCAAAATTGATTCTTTTAAAAATTTCATTAACTTCACTTTACCGTACTTTAACGTAATCAACATTGAACCCTGGCTCTAACTTTAACTTTCTAAGTTTTGGCGTGAATCAAATATTACACCAATTCAAGTGAAATGGCCAACTTTGTTCACTGTGTAGGTCTTGCTTCATGGTTCTTTGATCTCTCTGAAGATTACTTTCGGGCACATAATTCTCAAATGTGGCCTGGGAGGTGACTTCTGAAAAAAATTCCTTTGTTCTGTTAACTTATCTCAAAATGTGCTCTTTCTCTAGAAAGATCTCTGGAACTCAGCCAATGGAATTGATCAAAGCCTGATCACATTGTTCGATCCCAGCCTGTGGAGTTGACTGGTTAGAAAATGTTCCCATGTGTTTACTGCAAGTCATAAACAGTGACATTCCATATAAGGCGGTAGAAGTGCCAGTATATCTAGACACCCCTTGACACCTGTCTTTTTCGGTCAACACAGGAAACTGCAAGTCATTACATGTCCTGGTTCCAGTCTAACGGAGGTCAGAGTTAAAACTAGCTTGACCAAAATTCCCAACATGCTTGATTGTAGCATTTAACCAGTCTTGTAGACATTTCTGCTGCTGGCCACCTGACTACACAACCCGCTGAATAGCAAGGGTCTTTTCCCTAGGATGGGGGGAGTTCAAAACTCAGGGACATATTTTAAAGGTGAGAGGTGAAAGTTTCAAAAAGGACATGGGCTGGGGGGGACAAACATTTTTACATTGACAGTGGTTTGTGTGTGGAATGAACTGCCAGAGGAAGTGATGGATGCAGGAACAGTTACAACATTTAAAAGACATTTGGATACGTCAATGAAAAGGAAAGGTTTGGAGGAATATGGGCCAAACGCAGGCAAATGGGACTAGTTAAGTTTGGTAATATGGTCAACGTGGACTCCTTGGTCCCAAGGATCTGTGTCCATGCTGTACGACCCAATGACTCTATGATCACTGCACAATGGTGACTCAGTTTCTGAAGATAATTTTAATTCAAAACTTTCAGACATTAGAGAGAGGACATTTCAACATGGAGACACCCTGTCTCTGTACTTAGCTAAATATCATGCTGCTGCTGCTTCCTTTGGGAAATCACCATCCTCCTTAATTGAATGGTTACCCAATCTTCTGGCCACCAACCAGTGAACTGAGGGAAATAACTGTGATGTGACTGTTTCCCATTCAGTACTAGACAATAACCTCCATTCAATCCCAATGCCCTATACTAATATTTTAAAATGCATCAGGTTGAGAAAAAAAAGAATTAATATCAGGACAGTATTAATATTTAGAATTAGGCTTGCGACTTGTTTGAAGGTTGGCCATTGAGACAGTCTGATTGGACACGACACCAAAGATATGCTTTGGATCTTTCAGAAGCTGTGAAGTCCTGAGGAGCAGCAATAGTCTAGTAGAGTGGACAAAAAAATGGCTGATAGAATACAATGTGGGAAAGTGTGGCCTTATGTACTTTGATAGGATGAATAGAGGCATTGAATATAGTCCAAATGGGGAAAGGCTTTGAAAATTGGAAGCAAGAAGGGACTTGGGAGTCCTCACCCAGGATTTTCTTAAAGTTGACATGCTAGTTCATTTGGCAGTTTTTGAGGCAAATGCAATGTTCACATTCATTTTAACAGGTCGAGAGTACAAGATCAGAGATACTGAGGCTGTATAAGTCTCTGTTCAGACCGGATTTGGAATCTTTAAGCTGTTTGGACTTCCATATCTAAGGGAGAATGTGCTGGCATTGGAGGAGGTCCAGAAAAGGTTCACAAGAATGATCCCAGGGATGAAGGGATGGTCACATGAGGAGCATTGAGGAATTTGGGTCTGTGTTCAATGAGTTCTAAAGGATAAAAAGAAGATTGGATCAAAGCTTTTAGAATAGTGAGAGATCTGGATAGAGTGGACATGGACAAGGTGCTTCTATTAGTAGGAGATCTAGAACCTGAGGGCACAGATTCAGAGTGAAGGGACAACCCTTTAACACCGAGATAAAGAGGAATTTCTTTCGACAGAAAATGGTTATTCTGTGGAACTCATTGCCACAGAGGACTGTGGAGGCCAAGTAATTGAGTGTATTTAACATAGATGTGTTCTTGATTAGTCAGGGGATCATGAATTATGGGGAGAAGATTTAGAAGGGACCTGAGGGGCAACTTTTTCACACAGAGGGTAGTATGGGTGGAATAAGCTGTGAGAGGAAGTGGTGGAAGCTAGTACAATCACAACGTTGAAATGGCATCTGCATGGATACATAAATAACAAGGGTTTAAGAGGGATATATGCCGTGCTGTGGCAAATGGGGCTAAGTCAGTTTTGGATATCTGGTTGGTATGGATGATTTAGGCTGAAGGGTTTGTTTCTGTGCTACATGAATCTTATGACTCTATAAGCCTGGAGAACGGAGTTGAAAAAACATATCAGCCAGGATTAAATGGTTGAACAGAATCACAGTGCTGAATGGTCTAATACTGCTCCGATATATATTGACTTAAGCAGCTACAAAGTCTCAAAGCAAACCCAAGTCTAGTGATGTGCTTATTTAGAATCAGGCCATTGTCCTCAACTTTGGTAATGGCATAATTTTTAACTGATTAGACCTTTAGATGTGCAAAGCAAAGATGCTGGACATCTGAAACAATCAAGAACAGAAATTGCTAGAGAAACTCAGCAGGTCTGGTGACTTCCATGGATAGAAATAAAAGTTAGCATCTTGAGTCCATCTTCTTCAGAACTGAAAACTGGACCTTCATGTGACTCTAGTATTTCAGTTATGACAAATTTTATTATTTGCATCCTTGATTAGATTGGTTTTGGAGACAAGGGCAGAGATTCACTTCAGTAATGCTGGAGTTTAAGAAGTTTAAATTACTGACAGTGGCTTACACAATCTTGCCTTGAATCCTGAAGAAGGGTTCCAACCCAAAATATTGATTTTCCTGCTCCTCGGATGCTGTCTGACTTGCTGTGCTTTTTCAGCTTCACCTTTTTTGACTCTTGCCTTCTTGATTCTCAGAGTTTGGGGCGGTGACCTGATTGAGATGTTTAAAATATTAAAAGATAAGTAACTGTAGAAACAAAAGTTTCTGACATCAAGACATGTCTTAAAATGAGACTGCTTAGGATTGAAATCAGGAGTCAATTTTTCATAAAATGTAACAGAAACCAAGCTATGAATGCAGGGGAGAAGTTGGATTCTTAATACTGACATGAACAGCTTTTTTATTAGGCAAGAAAGCTTGAGTTATTATGGGTAAAATTAAGCTGAGGTGTAGATTTGCCATCATATAAAGAAATGGCAGGATAAGCTTGAGGAGCTGAATGGCCTAATCCTATTCTTGAAGTTCTTATATTCCAAAACCATTGCCTCTTTATTGCCCTGTGCTGTGGCCTGGAAGACCATTCTGTTCTATCAAACTCAAAGGAATAACAAGGCCACAAAGTTTGAAGGAGAAACCCATAATATGAAGGAGGTTTCAAACCCATCCATTTTTAAATCTTGCCCCTGGTGGGAAAAGTACTATGGAAATTGAGCCCCACACCTGCATGAGTTATCGTAAGTGTGAAATATGACCACTTGGATGTGACCACTGTCTAAGATTAAAAAAATCTCGCATCAAGTTGCATCAATGAAGAAAATAGAAAATATACACGACAACAAAGTTATCCTCTAACATTTGGCAAAATAGATGATGATTGCTAATAAGTAAACTTGAGGTACACCTCCTATAAATCCAAACAAACACGTATAAATTCACACACTCGATATGCAGGGCAGACAATACAGTTTTTTTGTGGACTATCATACGTGGAAAATAAGTCTGTGGATCAAATCTCAAACCGAAAGGGGTGGAATAAAATGGGCTGCTCATAATTTTTCGTTTGGTTCTTGGTAATGAATCCATTAATAATCCACTATGGTGATCCTTAGTCAGTAGACAGTCAGTTGGACCTAGGTCTTGAATGGAATTTTTTTAAAAATTTCCTTTTTGCAAGTTCTTTGACTCAGATAGAGAGAGAGAGAGAAAGAGAGGGAGGAAGAGGCTTCATTTGCTGATGGGCTTGAGAGTTTGAGTTCTACCTGCCCTCCCTCCACTCTGTTCAGTAACAAGCTTCGACTAACAACCAATCCATAAAGAGATGCTTAACAATGTTTTTTTCCCCCAAATATGTCAGGCATCAGGTATGCCCTACAAAAGTATCAAATCCAGCTTCAGCGAAAGAGCACCACACGGTTCCAATTTTCCTTCAGGTTTTAAATAAATCTAACAATCCACATTTCCATTTTCTGGATTACATTTTCAAACAAAATATATGTTTTCCCTACAATATCATAGAACATAGAACATTACAGCACAGTACAGGCCCTTCAACCCTCGATGTTGTGCCGACCTGTCATACTGATCTCAAGCCCATCTAACCAACACTATTCCATGTACATCCATATGCTTGTCCAATGACGACTTAAATGTACCTAAAGTTGGCGAATCTACTACCATTGCAGGCAAAGCGTTTCATTCCCTTACTACTCTCTGAGTAAAGAAACTACCTCTGACATCCGTCCTATATCTTTCACCCCTCAATTTAAAGCTATACCCCCTTGTGCTCGCCGTCACCATCCTAGGAAAAAGGCTCTCCCTATCCACCCTATCTAACTCTCTGATTATTTTATATGTTTCAATTAAGTCACCTCTCAACCTTCTTCTCTCTAATGAAAACAGCCTCAAGTCCCTCAGCCTTTCCTCGTAAGACCTTCCCTCCATGCCAGGCAACATCCTAGTAAATCTCCTCTGCACCCTTTCCAAATCTTCCACATCCTTCTTATAATGCGGTGACCAGAACTGTACACAATACTCCAAGTGCGGCCGCACCAGAGTTTTGTACAGCTTCACCATAACCTCTCGGTTCCAGAACTCGATCCCTCTATTAATAAAAGCTAAAACACTGTTTGCCTTCTTAACAGCCCTGTCAACCTGGGTGGCAACTTTCAAGGATCTGTGTACATGGACACCGAGATCTCTCTGCTCATCTACCCTGCTAAGAATCTTACCATTAGCCCTGTACTTTGCCTTCTGGTTACTCCTACCAAAGTGCATCACCTCACACTTGTCTGCATTAAACTCCATTTTCCACCTCTCAGCCCAGCTCTGCAACTTATCTATGTCTCTCTGCAACCTACAGCATCCTTCGTCACTATCCACAACTCCACCGACCTTAGTGTCGTCTGCAAATTTACTAACCCATCCTTCTATGCCCTCATCCAGGTCATTTATAAAAATGACAAACAGCAGTGGACCCAACACCGACCCTTGCGGTACACCACTAGTAACTAGTAACATGAAATAAATTGAACATTTGGGGGCAATAGTGGTATAGTGATAATGTTACCAGATGTATTGCCCAGAAGCCCATCAAGTTCTCTGAGGGCAGGATTTCAAATCTCTCCATAGCAACGGCCGGTCTTTACATTCAATTAATAAAAAAAGCCTAGAATTAAAGTAATAATGACTATCAATCATTAATTAAAAATCCATCTAGATCAATAATGTTATTTTTCAGCAGGGAAGCCTGCTGTCCTTACCCAGCCTGGCCTATCTTACACCAGGTCCCATGTTCATAAGTATGAGGTTGTCCATTTTGGTAGGAATAACAGCAAAATGGACTATGTTTTAAATGGTAAAAAATTGCAGCATGCTGCTGTGCAGAGGGGCTTGGGTGTCTTTGTGCATGAATCGCTAAAAGTAGGATTTCAGGTGCAGCAGGTAATTAAAAAGGCAAATGGAATTTTGTCTGTCATTGCTGGAGGGATGGAGTTTAAAAACAGGGAGGCTATGCTACAGCTGTTTGGGTCCTGGTGAGGCCACACCTGGAGTACTGTGTGCAGTTTTGGTCTCCTTATTTGAGAAGAGATATACTAGCGCTGGAGGGGGTGCGGAGGAGATTCACTCAGTTGATTCCAGAGTTGAGAGGGTTGGATTATGAGGAGAGACTGAGTAGACTGGGATTATACTCATTGGAATTCAGCAGAATGAGGGAGATCTTTTAGAAACATATAAGATTATGAAAGGAACAGTAAAGGTGGAGGCAGGGAGGTTGTTTCTGCTAGCAGGTGAAAGTAGGACGAGAAAGCATCGCCTCAAAATAAAGGGAAGCAGATGTAGGACTGAGGTCAGGAGGGACTTCTTCACCCAAAGGGTTGTGAATCTGTGGAATTCCCTGCCCAGTGAAGCGGTTGAAGCTACCTTGCTGAATGTGTTTAAGGCAAGGCTCGATAACTTTTTGAACAGGAAAGGAATTAAGGGTTATGGTGTGCGGGCAGGTAAGTGGAGCTGAGTCTCAAAGAGATCAGCCATGATCTTATTAAATGGCAAGGCAGGCTCAAGGGGCCGGATGGCCTACTCCTGCTCCTAGTTCTTATGCCCTCATGTTCTTATACAAATTTGGCTGTCACTATAGTCCACTCTTTGAAAGATAACTAGTGATGAGCAATGGCCCTTCCAGGTGTGCCCATGACAGAATACATATTTTAAAAATCATGCTGGATTTTGTAGAAATTGCAATTCGTCTGCTGGGTTCTTTTGTTTTGTTTATTCACTTACAGGATGTGGGTATCACTGGCTGGGACAGCATTTCTTGCCCATCCCTAGTTGCCCTTGAGAAGGTGGTGGTGAGTTGCCTTCTTGAACCACTGCAGTCCACGTGCTGTAGTTTGATCCAAAATGCCCTTAGTGAGGAAATTCCAAGATTTTGACCCAGAGGCAGTGAAGAAACAGTTATATATTTCCAATCAGGGTGGTGAGTAGCTTGGAGAGGAATTTGCAAGTGATACATTTTCCCATGTATCTGCTGCTCCCGTCCTCCTAGATGGAAGTGGCCAGACAAGAGCAATGGATTCAGGGGAACACCATAACCCGCACGTTCCATTTCCAGTCCTGTTAGTTATGGAAACATTGATAGTTGTGGATGTGTCCAAGTGGGACTTGCAATGAGACAGATAATAATTCTGATCAACTTAGCTTTGATCTTTTTTAAGCCAGAGTATGCTTCATAAATAACTCCACTCCATGACATGGCACATCTTTGTGATTGCAAAGTAACTAAATTAGTATCATTTTTGCTTAATTTATCGCTGTTGAAGAATGAAATTGTGCCCATTACGAATGTGTTAATCTTGTATTTTATACCTTATGCATGACTTCTATCCCTCTCCAGAGGTGAAATTTGGAAAACAGTTAAAAGCACTAAAGGAAGTTTCAATTGGTTAATGACAGATGCTGATTTGTTTTCCATCACTGTACGCTAAAAGCCTCACTGAACCTTATCCATTGAATTAATTAGCTGCAACAACGTGTTCTTTAAAATAATAATGAATCCAGCTGCACGACAAAGGCCAGCTGCCACTTGTTCTTCAACCGAAGCTTTCAAGATAATACAGCAAATTAAAGAAAACAAGATTTGATCTCAGGGAATTTTTCACTCTGGGGAAGGCTTCAACTACCTTGGACATTGAATTAAAGCCAGACAGCTTCTTTCTTTTATCAGACTGAGAAAGATGTAAGATTAAAGTCTTCAATGAGGTTGAGTACAGTAGATGAGAAGAGTTTCTAAGGTACTAATGATTTAATGATGCCAAGCTGGGACATTATAAGCCTGACAAATGCAGAAAAGAGAGAAAAGGGAAGGAAATCCATGCTCCTGGATTACTGTGAAGGAATGAGTCTATGTAGCAGATGATGTGATGAGTCATGTATAATGTAGTGGTGAACTTGGGAGGACGAATCAATATAGAAAGATAATGAAATGTGAGGCTGGATGAACACAGCAGGCCCAGCAGCATCTCAGGAGCACAAAAGCTGACATTTTGGGCCTAGACCCTTCATCAGAGAGGGGGAGGGGGTGAGGGTTCTGGAATAAATAGGGAGAGAGGTGGAGGCGGACCGAAGATGGAGAGAAAAGAAGATAGGTGGAGAGGAGAGTGTAGGTGGGGAGGTAGGGAGGGGATAGGTCAGTCCAGGGAAGACGGACAGGTCAAGGAGGCGGGATGAGGTTAGTAGGTAGGAGATGGAGGTGCAGCTTGGGGTGGGAGGAAGGGATGGGTGAGAGGAAGAACAGGTTAGGGAGGCAGAGACAGGTTGGACTGGTTTTGGGATGCAGTGGGGGGAGGGGACGAACTGGGCTGGTTTTGGGATGCGGTGGGGGAAGGTGAGATTAGAAGATGTTTTTCCTCCATTAAGGAAATGAGGAAGCGGAGTTCAGAACAGCAATTGAGCTGAGCAGGATATGATTGGAATGTAATGATGATCTATAGTAGAAGTTTGATTTGTTAGGCTACCATCCTGTTCTAAAACCTTGTTTTTTATCTTCAAGGGAACATTGAAAAATGGTCATCATAGTCCCAGAGTACCATAGATTGTTTTCCATTAGAGAGAGATGACTTATGGTGGAGTCATCCTGAGGGCCACTCTGCCTCAGGTGAGAGACATGGTTGAGGAGGTCAGGCCAATATAGTGACTTCAGCTGATTTGGAATTCAACCCACAGAAATTGATGGCAGTAGACACAGCTATTAAACCTACGTTGAGTGGAATTTTCTGCCCTCTTGAATGGTGAGAACAACAGCAAGAGAGTTGGGAAAACGCAACAATGATGGAAAAATCTTATTCTTGATATCTAGAAAAATATGTAATTTTCCTTGGGTTTAAATGATGAGTTCTGAATCTGAGCAGTGATTACTTTATTTCCATATATTTGCATCTTATTAATGGTCAATTTTGCCACATTTTTATACATCTCCCAATGCTCCCCTGCTACCCTGAAAAACCAGATGATGCTAAATCCTGACATGGAAATCAGATGGTTACAGTAATTCACCACTTGCTTCCCCAGGTCTTTGTAAACAGTTTCCTTCACTACCACTACTCTGTATGCTCCATGGACACTGACTCCTTCCAACCTTTGTCCATGCTACAAGGCATCGCCAAATCATTGGCTTCACCATATCATCGTGACTATTTTTAGAATAACTCATACACTACTGAAACAGAAACAGACAGAACCCTTAGATTCATTGCCAAACAGCCCACAAGTCCCTGAAAGTGGCAACAAAAGTGAGTAAGGTAATTAAGATGGCATTGGTTGGGTGCAGAGTACAAAAGTTGGCAAATAATGCCGCAGCTGTAATAGGACTTTAGTTCGACCACATTGTGTACAATTGCCACACTAAGAGAAGGATGTGGAAACTTTGGAGCAGGTACAGAAATGGTTTGTCAGGATGTTGCCTGGTTTGAAAGGTATTAGCCATGAGGAGAGAATGGGCAGACTTGGCTTGCTTTCACTTGAACATCGAAGGATGAGGGGTGACCTGATTGAAGTTAACAAAATTAAGCGAGGCATGGATAGAATGGGCAGTCCATTTTTTTTACCCTGGGTAGAAATGTCAATTACTAGGGGATGTAAATTTAAGTTAAAATGGTCTAAGTTTAAAGGAGATGGGGGAGACAAGTTTTATTCTACACTGAGATAAGTGCCTGGAATGTACTGCCAGAGGAGGAGATGGAGGTGGGTGAAATAGGAGGCATCTTGACAGATATGCGAATAGGCAGGGAATAGAAAGATACACCTGTGTCGATGCAAAAGAGTTTTAAATCAGAAAGGTGCAGCCTTGGTGGAGCAAAGTGTCTGTTCCTGTGTTGTACTGTTCTGTGTTCTCTTTAGCCCTTCAGGACATCAATTTGGAAGTTAGGGACATTTAAACTTTACCTGAATGCTGCTAGTTCATTTTGTGTGCAGGGCCACACACATTTCTTTCCATTTTATGGCTTCATTTCTTAGTGACCATTTGCTTCGTATTGACTTGAAAACTGCCAACCAATAAGGCTTGTGTTGTGTATAGACATGGGAAGAGGTAGGCAGCTCATTGTGCCTTGAAGCACTGAAGAGTCATGGACATGGAAACATCACTGGAGTTTTTTTGGAATTCCCCATAGCCTTTTATGCCACTATGCTATGTCAATGTCACACCTACAGCATGCTCCAGCAGTTGTGTGGCAAAACACTGCATGTGTTTCAACCCAACATCAAAGGCGAACAGTGCTTAGCAGGATAAAGGAGACTACTGTGAGTAAAGAGATTCATCTGATTTGCTTAGTTTGGTCATAGTCAGTCCTGAAATATTAGATGCATTCATCAAGAGGATTAACGTTCCCCTGTGGGAAGCCCTTTTCCTATAATAACATGAAGGGAGCATCAGAATAATTGCAGATCATCCCTGGATGGATCGGCTTTTAATTGCAAAGTGTTTTTTTTCCAAAAAGGACATGCAGCTAAACGTTGACACTTGATGTAAATTCAGCAGCTATTTGGAGAGAGAGATAACACCTAATGAGGTGTTTAAAACAATTTAAAGTGTGAAAATGCACAAGAAACTAAAAATTGTAATGTCCTTGGTGTATCTCAGACTGTGGATATAATGGTTAAAATATAACAGTACGGGTGAGAATTTTATTTGCATTTTCCCCTTTTTAGGAATACATAGAAACAGTTCAAAGCAACTTTAACGCTGGTCTAGGAACGTAGGAACAAAAGCAGGCTGTTCAGCCATGACTGACCAAACAATTCAATGCCCCTTATCGACTCAAACCCCATAACCATCATGGTAATCAGAAACCTATCACTTTGTACCTAAAACTAAGACTGAGCTTCCAAAGCCCTCTGTGATAGAGAATTTCAAAGGTTCACAATTCTCCGATTAAAAATCAGAACATCATCCCAGACTTAAGTGGCATCTCCCTTACATTTGAATTGTGCCTCATGTTTTTAGACTGTCCATACAGGGGGAAACACCTGACTTGCATCAACCTGGTCAACCCCTCAAAGCAGGTTTCAATGAGATCATCTCTCATTCTTCGTAACTTTAGATAATACTGGCCTAGTTTGCCCAATGTCTCTTTATAGGATGGTCCCACCACCCCAGGAGCAAGTCTGATGAACCTTCACTGCAGTATTTGGCAATAAAACATGACCTGTGGTAAGGAGACTAAAACCACACACAGTTCTCCAGTTGCAGTCTAACCAAGCTCCAATAGAATTCAAGAAAAACTTCACTACTCCTGCACTCAAGTCCTCTTGAGATAAAAGCAACACTACATTAACCTTCCTAAAAGGCTGCAGCACCTTCAATACCTTATTGACAACTGAACGCAGAACCCTTTTCACATTTACATTTTCAACCTTCTTAAGAAATACTTTACATTTCTGTTTTTTTTCATCGAAGTAGATCATTTCACATTTTTCACATTGTACATCTGCCAGGTTCCAGCACAGTTTTCAAGCCTGTCTGAGACTTCTTAAAGCCATATTACATCTTACTGTCAATAGTAATTCCCACATACCTTGAAATCATCCTCGGTTTTAGAAATATTACATTTGACCCCTGCCTCCTAATCATTGATATATATGGTGGGCAGCTGGGGCCCAAGTACTAACCTTTGCAGTATCCCATTAATCATAGCTTGTCAATGAGAGAATGACCTATTTATGCCTATAGTTTTTTCTGTCGATCAGCTAATTATTAATTCATGCCAGACCACTAACCCTAACATATGTGCTTTAATTTTTTTGAACTAACTTCGTGCATGGGATTTTATCAAATGTCTTCTAAAAATCGAAATATATTACATCTATGATGTGGTCGTGATGTAATCTCTCTCTTTTATCTTGCAGGTACAATGGGATGTCTACCAACTCTGCAAATTGCCTGCTCCACCAGAAGTCACCTCCTCAACTTCTGAGAATGAGACTACTGAGTCCTCAGAGGGAAGCGTGGGCAAGGCTTCGTCCTACAACACCCCCTCACCCCCATAACCAGCTCAAACACCAGCACATCAAAGGAGTTAGAGGCATTAGAAAGTGTGGGAGCACAAGCTGGTGGGCACCTTACTGTGTCAGCTCTGCAGCAGACAAGAAATGCCATACACTGCTTGAGAGAGAAGGCACCTGCTCAGTCCCAAACAGGAGAAGACCCTGTGATGCCTGCAAATGCTTTGACTAAATGCACAGGGACAAACAACAGCGACAGACAGATATGTGGGACACAGTGGCACTCATACCTCAAGAGCTAGAAGAGTGCAACTACACTTTGGAGCAACAGCTGATCCAAATGTGCAACCATCTGACATGCATCGATGGATTAGTTGGTGGATGCCATGGAGAGTCACATCCAGCTCCCTCAGGGTCTGCAGCGGAGACGCACACAAGTGCACACCACCACCCCAGCCGTCAGTCCTCAGAACCAAAGGCATGGCAACAAGGTGAAAGGGAATGTGACCAGCACTTGCAGAGCTTCAAGTGCCTTGGAGCTGGGGTTTAAATATAACACCAGCAGCAAGAGTAATGCAAAGTCCCAACCACACAATTCCATGATAAATGTGCTAAAGAGGCAAGTTGCATAATTAAAGAGCAGAAAATTGTGTGAGTAAAGTTCGTATGGTGCACATAAGTACATTGAATCTCACTGGAAAAAGCACTGACAAAACAAAAGGGGAAAAAGCAACCCATAAGATTTGTTTTTCTTAAATCTAAGGAATGAATATGCTGCCGAGATAACACTACTATTGTTTACATTTATTCTGCAATCTACGTACCTCTTAAAAAAGCCAGTATCTCACTTGTTCCATTCTCTACCGTGTTATGTTAAAATCCCAGCTGATGTTATTACCCAACAAGTCAGATCCCAGGCTGCAACCTGGCTTTGTAGATGGTATTTTGATTTATTTCAGTGTTAACAAAGGTGACCTGTCACTGAAACATAAATATACAATGCTTTTGCTTTTCCAATGAAACTGAAATTTACTAACAAAAGAAACAAAGCTAAAACAAACCAAATGGTTTGCTTACAACACAAATACAAAGATTTTTAAATACACAGTAAACATATAATTCCATGAAGAGAAAAACAGTCTTTTATAAATTGAAGAGAATGCAATAGCTTTTGTAGGGAATCCAAAACAAGCCATGATGCAGAATCCAAAAACACATCATTAGTAGTATCTAGGAAGTACCAGCCATACAGTATTTACAGCTGTGTCTACACATTGAAGGTTGTGTCTTATGACCTTAGCTTATGGATATTTTCCTAGAGGTATTATGTAGCTGAACTTAGACACTGAAGTAACCTCTTTAGGGTTTAATCCCTTCATTTCTGGTCTGGGACTAATATTAACTCTTTACTCTAAGGCAATCTAGTTTACTATATCCCTTTCTTCTCAAGAGCACCAGGCTTTCCAGCCATTTTATGCAAGGACTTCTCAGATTTGCTCCAAACTCAAAGCCAAACGAAAAAAAGTTCTACCTCTAAGAAATGAATGTATCCTTTTAGCTGAAAAATGCTGTCCTGACCCTCTAAATGGCTTGTTTATCTTGTTTGGTCATGAAACGCTACCAATGCGCACATCCCATTAACTCTGAAGCTAGACCTCAAAATATTTAGAAGGAAATCATTATGGCTACAGTAATAGTCATAAATTTATTTAGTCACAGAAAAACCCATGGCTCTCACTAACAGAGAATCCAAGAACACAAACTTATAATAAATGACATTAAAAATATGTATAAATCATGTAGGTTAGATCACATGTAAATACAGAACAAATACAGGGAAGACAGTATGGAAACCTTCATTAAGATTTTTAATTGCAGGACAAGCTGTCTCCTGAGAATGCTTCTAAAAACATTTGTAATAAGACAGCCAGGTGACCCTCAGCTATGATAATTAAAACTAGTTATAATTGTAACGCCATTGATTTGACCTTGTTATGTGCAAATTGGTTGATGCATTTCCTATAATGCAAGAGACAACACTTGTAAAACACAAGTATTGCATTGACTGTAAAGGGCTTTAGGATGTCCTAAGGTCATGGAAGGAGCTGTACAAATACAAGATAACTTAATACATTTCCCCTTGTACATACACAAATGCAATTTTGAAAACCTGTCCCAGTCAGCAAAATGACATATTATATCTCCCTACAATGGATTGCAGTTTTGTTGGTCATGTGTTATCAAGTTAACCTTCCTTACAATTATTGAATATTACTGCTGACTACAACCTAAACTCAGTGGAATTCATTTGGTCTGCAAATTAGCCTAGCAAATTTATTATATTGATCATGGATGGCTTGCAAGACACAGGGCAGTAGCCATTTAGGATAGTTCAGCAAATATATCTGGTGAGTGAATGAGTCATTCGAACCATAAAGGTCTCAGGTTTGATTTCAAGTGTGCATTGAGTTGACAGATCTCAGGAATGCAGAAGGGCCTGTGATGTAATCTCCCTGGGCCGGGAAAGTCATTTTCAGTTTCCTATGCTGCTTGAAGCCTTCAGAAAGTGCATCTGTATGGCTGTGCCTGCCAGCTCCATGGTTAAAAGGGATACTTACATCAATGCTCACACAGAAATAACACGCATGTGGCCAGGATATGTGAGCCCAACAAACTTAGGTGAAACAGCCCCTCAGCAAAGAGAGGGGCAGGGATGATACCGATGCAAGAGCAGAAAGATGTTGTGAATTGTGCCAATGACAGTCTTCATCGCCGCAGACATTTTCACTTCATGTCAAATCCTAAACTGCCTGAATTGCTTCTCTGTGCTTTCATGAGATACCTGCTAACTTTTAGATAGCTGCATATTGTGACATTCATGCAGGGCCATGCCTAAGATCTCTTTAAGGTGCTGATTGTTTGAAATTCACTTTCATCAGCCTCATCTGCTATTCATTCCTGACTTCCTTGTGCTAATTTTTGATGCTTCCATGACACCGTGACTACTGCCTCCTCTCAGTTCACCGTTGCCTGCACGTTTCCCACCAATATAGTGTGTCAAAATTTAATTTCTTTCCCATGTTGCTTAGACTGTGCAATGACAACATTTATGAAGCCATTAATCTGGCTTGTTTTCCCCACTGGTATGATGTTTTACAAAATAGCCTGATGTGCATCACTAATAGGATAATTGATGACTGGACTTCAATTCTTTCTGGATTGACATAGACAGCCCACAAAACCAGACTGAGCGATGCAGTGGAATTAACTCCTTAAGTGTGTGGAGTGATCATGTCTGTGTTTCTTACGCAAATATCACCACATTCATTTTGCCATCCATCTTGTATAGTGGTAATAATACCGCTTCTTGAAGAATTCAATTGCAATTCCTCTCCAGATCATTCAGGGACATTCGGTCAGGTGTTTACAGCAAGCTGAACTCCACCTACTTCGATCTGTCATTAGGACAACGCATCCTATAACTCCCCATCCACCACCTGCATCATTCACACCCTTCATAACTTACATAGGGTGGACCATCGAGAAGACACATTGTAGCAACTCATTAAAACTTCTTCTAAGCCCCTTTCAGACCCACAAAATCTGTTACTTAGAAGGACAAGGACAGCAGATGAATGGAAACACAGTCACCTAGATGTTCCCCTGACGTACCATCCTGACTTGGAGCTCTATCACCATTCCTTCAATGTCATTGGGTTGAAATCCTGTAACTCAGTTCCTAACAACACTTTGGATGAAACTACATCCCGTGCACTATTTTTTATTACTCTTATTTTTTGTTATTATTTACAGGATGTAGGCATCTCTGCATAGGCCAACATTTAGTGCCCAACCTCAATTGCCCAGAGGGCTGTTAAGAATCAACTACGTAGCTGTGGGTCTGGAGTCACATGTGCACTTGACCAGTTAAAAGTGGGACTTTACTTCCCCAAAGGGCAATGAATCAGGTGGGATTTTCCTGACAATTGACAATGGTTTAACCGTCATTGTTACATCATTAATTCTAAACTTTTATCGAATTCAAATTCGGCCACCTGCCACGGTAGGATTCAGAAAGAGGTCCCCATGACTGGGGTCTCTGGATTAAGAGTTAAATGATCATACCATGAGGTAAACACCTCCTCAAGCAATTCAACAAAGTAGCTCACTGCTGCATTCTCCAGGGGGATTAGAGATGGAGGCACTGAATGCTGGCCTGAAAATAGGAAAAAAGAAACCCATCTGATTGATGCCAACATTTCTACCCACCTGCTGCAATTGTGCTTTGTGTGAGAACAAAATCAATGGAGACCACTCCAAATCAATGCATGGGACTTCTGATCTTACTGCCTTCCATCCCCACAGATCAATGCAGTCCATCCTAAGCCATTACTCTGACTGTCTTTTCTGAAATCTGGCTGCCCAACCAGCATGAATGGAGACTGTCTTCTGACATTGAGCACTTAGTCCGCTTGCAATCCAGCATCATTTTAAACATGATGGTCTGTTCAGAGTGAATTTCATGCATTTCACCTCATACACTTCAATTTTGTAACAGATAGAGAAAACTTCTGATGCATGTGGACAACCTCGACTGTACCCATTTAATATTTTTGGTTTTCCGTCCTTGTCATCTGTGCATAGTTTGGTAGCTTCTCTCCAAGCTGGGAAGTATGTTAAACTTACTGTACCCAATCAGTTGTAGATCAATAGCAAAACCATATGTCACGATATTTTTGTTTTCTGCACTTCGGTTCAACTTAAGGCTGGGAGGGTGCAGGGAAAAATGAAATGCATTTTCTGTGGCCCCACAATTAAGTATGCCCTGGATAGTGCAAGATTAAATTCAATGCATTGTTCTTTCCCCATAGATTTTAAAGATTTTTGGGCTGCAAAGTCTACCAGAATTGGTTTTGTGCTCACAGCAAGTCCTTTGTGTCTTTGAAATTGATACTTTTTTGTTCCCACAGCTCCTGGTTCTTGGGTTGTGGGTAGTATATTTAAGGTGAGCATTTATTACTGACACGTAGTTGCCCTTTACATAGGAAAGATTTTCTGGGCACTTCAGAGGGCATCTAAAAGTCAAACATATTATTGTGACGCCAGAGCGACTTGGAGGCCAGGCAGGGTTAAAAAAAAGTGCAGCAGTGAGCTGTTTATGTTTCTTTTTAATAATCTAACATCTTTCACTGATACCAGCTTTGGATATGAGTCAGAAACAGAGGAGAACCAGCGGCTCACCTTCAAAATCATGCCGTGAAATTTGCATGGTGATCTATTTGAGCAGAAAGCCCATGGCTTTATATCCCAACAGGAAGTTGCATTTTTGACAGCCCCTCAGTGTTGCAATGATGTCTCTGGTCAGATTTTGTATTCAAGTATGGAACTTAAGTTCTCAACATTCTGATTCAGAGACGAGAGAACGTCACCAATTGGCAACACCACTGTTTTCATTACAGGCCATTCTAAATTTCTCCTTCACTTATTTCCTTCCCATTGTCTCTTGATTTCTCGTGTCTCTGCGCCATGCATCCTCAGACTAGCCTTGAATTCATTCAAATGCTAGTGTGTACCTGAGCTTAGATTCTGAATTCTATTTTTAACATCTCCCTATCAAATTCCTGTACTTGCTATTTTAGCAAAATCGAAGAGCTTAGTGATTAATGCAGGAATTTCATACAAATAGATTAAAGCACTGAGAGATATTTGTGAAAAAAAACCTCCTAGTGCCTTGCTAATATAGGTCAGGATTAATAGGAAGCTTTGAAATCCCTTTATGTTTTTTGTGCCTACTGTTAAACATGGCAGAAGGCAATGTGTAGGGTTTTAATACTCCCAAGTTTCAGAACTAACTAAAAAGATTGCATTGTGGTGAGGAGAAATTAATGTCTGAAATTAGATATTGGAAGCACTGAGCTTCTCAGATACGGCTGAATGTGTTCCACTGCAGTGAAAGCAGTTCTGTGACTAGACAAGAATTCGGAGCCAGGCATCCCACTGACAATACTCCCAGAGCAGCAATAATCAACAGGGAAGGATGTAAATGATGGGAAAAACAAAACACTGATGAATCTTCCTCAACTAATTACAGTTTGAGAAACAATTGTAAATCAAACACCAGGAGCAAAGAAAGCCTTTAAGGAATGTGGTAGAGGATCAAATCTACATATTAACTTTATCCATTTCAAGTTATCCGTGAGGCATTCTGTATTTCATTAAACTGTTCTGGCGCTTCATTAGCCATGCAATTCCTATGAACAAAATGCTTTCTTATCGGCGTAGCTTTGTACCTTGCCGAGTAAGTTGCCCAAAATTAATTTCACAGTAACAGTGTAAGTGCACCGCTTATCTGAATTAAATCCATTTCCTTATGGCTTCTCCACTTAATGCGGACTTAATAGCAATGTGCATGGCTAGCTGCAGTCAGCTGTGGGAACATGTAAGGGATCTCCCATGGCACCAGCAGCAAGCGGAGGAAGTATGCAATTCACAGAACCATCCCTCATGGCTACCAACCAGTAAGCATTTAACAGTCCACCTGCAGGATTATTTCACCTGAAATACAGCTGGAAGGTGAACAGAGAAAGAGCTGATTATCAGAATCAGTCAGAGAGGTTGTCCATAAAATTCAGAGAAACACCTTCCGACAAACAAGTTGAACTCCAAGCACAGAACCATCTTTCTAACCACAAGCTACACGTCCCACAGGGCTGAACTTATAATACATATTATTTTTCAAAGTATATCTGGTCAGTATGGATAGGCTGTAACTTTTTTCACTGGAGCGTAGGAGGTCGAGAGGTGACCTTATAGAAGTTTATGAAATCATGAGGTGTATAGATGGCATTAGTGGTAGGTGTCTTTTTCCTAGGTTGGGGGATTTCGAGACTAGGGGACACTTTTTTAAGGTGAGAGAAGAGAAATTTAGAAAAAACATGAGAGTCAAATTTTTTACACAGAGGATGATTCAAGTGTGGAATAAACTTCTTGATGATGTGATGGACATCCAGCGTTTAAAAAAAGGTCCTTGGATATGTACATGAATAGGATAGGTTTGGAAAGGCCAGGAGCAGGCAGGTGGGACTAGTTTAGTTTGGGATATGTTTGGTATGGACAAGTTGGATCACAGGATTTCCATCCTGTATGACTCTATGTATGAAAGCAGTTTGATTATTTAATGCAAGATTAATTTAAAAACATAAAATGAACCTAAAGGAGCAGTTTACTGTTATGTGGCAATGAAAAAAGTGATAAAAAAGGGAAGACTTAATTGCAGTTAGTTAGCACATTTTGGACACCAGACGTCTCAAAATACTTTACAGCCATTGGCGCACTATTGGAGTGTTCTCATTTTGTAATGTCAGAAGCGCCATGCATTCCAATCTCAGATATCCCTGCAAACAAGTTTGTGGAATGCCATTGACAATTAACATACACATGTTAATTGCGATGTCTGCAACTTAGTATTACTTGCTGGTTTCAATGATTTCAGCATCCAGCCAAAACTAGGAGCACTGTGAAGCAGGAGAAGACAGAATCTTCTATGACCATTTGTAGGGAGGCTTTGCCATCTAAAGCAAACATCAACTTCTTTAAGATGGAGAGCATTGTGGCTGGAGCAGGGATTGATGGTCACGCAGGAAATTATTCTGAACTGGGAGACTGTTGAAAAACAAAATGATACAAGATGGAAAAAACATCGACTTCAAGGATTTGAGCTGCTGGACTGAAAGTCTTGATGAAGCAGCTGGAAAGGAGAAGATATATTTCATATACATAAAAGAGTTTAGGATTCCTTTCAAAGATATGTTCAGAAGAGAAAGGGTCTCAAAACGGTCATTCATTTGCTCCACTATACCCTCAGACAGTTACACCACGCATCCCTGCATGATCGTCATCTCCAGGTCCCTCAGCTTGGACACATTGCCTAAATATCATTAAATGAATACACTTCCCTCTCTCTTATAAGACAAATTGGGCACAACAAGAAGGAGCAAAGCCTAAACAGAGGAAGACAGAGGTACCTGCATTATCCGAATCTCTATGGAGGAGGTAGTATTGGCCATTATCTAAATGCTATTGCTGAAGTCTTGGCCAGTGATGGGCTGAAATAATTGAAAATAAGGATATTCTCACTCTTATTCCTCCTCCGCACATCCTACCTCGCCCTTACCCCACTCACCTTACACGTTTTCCAAATGCCCATAATGTAATCAAACACACATTACCCTCACCACAGCCCTGAGCCGTGCCCGTTTCCTTTCAGAGACCCAAGGAGTACAATGTCGGCAGAGTTTGGAGGAACAGTAAAAAGCCGGCGATGATGACAACACAGACAGTCAAGCTACCACTACCAACTACCATCTACCAGCTCAGACTCTGCATGTATCTGAGAGAATAGCAAAAAAGGTGGGATTAAGCAGTGCTGAGACATTGTGGGTGAGTGGCCCACAGTAAATTTGGGAAACAGGGATAGCACCGGGATCACAGGTTAGCCATGATTTAATTCAATGGTGGAACAGGCTCGAGGGGCTGAATGGTTTACTCCTGTGCCTATTTTCCAAATGTAGTGGATGATTTGCATATAGTCTAAAGTGCAGAGGATATGGATGAGCACTTTGAGGGCTCGGTGTAGAGAAGAACACGAATGATTACTCACAACAGCGCATGTTGGGAGGCTTGCGGTAAAACCTGTGGTCAACGTTACAGATATCAGTGCAGGCCAATGCAGCAACTTGACCCGAGCTTTCCCACAGAATGTCCGACCCATTCTTTCCTATGTAGAAATAGTGACCAGCTCCTGCAGTTATTGTTCCAACTGTAGGACTAGGTTCGCTGGTTGATGCCTCCAGCATCAGCAGCAATCACACTGTGTCAGAGAGCAGAAGTGGAAAGCCAGACTTTTACCATATACTTCCAACTTCCAGCCTTACAAGCTCTGACTTGCTGTCATTCTAGCTGTGGATGGCACCGTGCAAAGGGGTGTTCAGGGTGTTGCAGCAGTCTCTGTTCCAACACAGCATAACTGTTGCAGAGGCCTTTCTCGCTGGAAATTTGAGTGATTATTGCCAGTTCAGTCAGCTCTCACTCCTGGATGATTTTTTGCCTGTGGTCAGACAAAGCAGCTGGACATTAAGAGACTGGATTCCATAATGGGAGAGGAGAGCATTGCCATGCCACACATACAGAGTGATTTTTATTAACTCTGCGCCATGGGAATCCCCCACTCCTGGCCAAGCTACTCTTTTGTTAGCCTGATATGAGTAGGGGGCTTCAATGACACCTCTGATACAAGGTTAGACAGCAAACTGCAAGGATGTTGCTTACATCTTTGGTTGTCAGGAGTCAGATAAATGCCAATTTAGAACAATAGTTTGCTTCACTGTTACTCTCAGTATGGTTCATGCTCTGTAGGACTTGTGGCTGCAGCAAATAGAAGATTTCAGTGAGGACATTGTTACTGAAGCACAGGCAAATCCCTGTCCTTGTCCAATAAGGCCTTTCCCCCAAGTATTGGTCTAGTAAATTTTGAACTGTTTCCAGGAATTACATCCTTTCTTAGATAAGACAACCTATACTGTGCACAGTACTCCAGTTGCGGTCTCACCTGTGCCTTGTATAACATATTCAATGTATCCATTCCACACTCCCCTCATTGAGATTCAAGTAGGATGCTTGCGTTTTGATGATCCTAGCCAGACAAGGCCTACTGCTCAAAGCCTTTAATCCCCATTATTTTCTTTCAATAGTCATTTTTTTCCCTGCTGTGTGTAACTTCTTTCCATTCTCAAAGAGATTTCAAATGGAAATTGCTGCTAATGCTACTTGTTCTCACAGCAATTGGCTTCTACTGAAGGTTTGCAGTCAGTAACATCTTTCTCACCACCCGCCACACCATTTTTCACAGACTTCCACAACTTTCAACTATTATTCAACACAATGGATGCCTGTAGACATATTATTACATCCTGAGGGACAATAAAAACAAAAAGCAATTATCCTGTATGAAGTTTATGATGCTTTTAAACGCTGGTTGGGAGTCTTTGTTGCTGTTGTACAAATGTTTAACTGCACACATTTAAGTGAGTGCATCAACTAACATGTTGAGCTCTGAAACATCAGTGCTGGAAATCAAATTTAGCGTTGCATGGTGATTGTTATCATGAACCTTCTCCTCTGCAGACTTCCAGTGGCTGCTTAATGTACACATACAAATGTACACCTTACTAATACAGCAATTATCCTAAACATATGCAACACACAATACAACCTATGCTGGAGATGAAACAGCATCCTTAGTGCTAAATATCAAATCCAAAAATAGCCCTATTTCATATTCAAGGCAAAAGAGCCGAAACAATAAAGTACAGGGTGTTAAATAAGGAGCATCTAAGAGTTATTAACATGAGATAAAACATCTTACCATTATCCACTGTGAATTTTCTAAATAGTGTTGGGTGCATGTATGACAATGAGTAAAGTGTACAACTCCATGAACCCAATCTATCATACAATTAATTTCACAGAATCCCCACAGCATGGAAACAGTCCATTTGACCCATCAAGATCACACAGATCCTCCAAAGAACATCTGACCTAGAACCACTTCCCTATCATCTCCCTGTAGCCCTACATTTCTCATGGCCAATCCACCCAGCCTGCACATCCCTGGAAACTATGGGCAATTTAACATGGCCAATCTACCTACCCTGCACATCTTTGTACTGTTGGGGGTAAACTAGCATTCTCGGTGGAAACCCGTGCGGACACGGAGACAATGTGCAAACTCCACACAGATAGCCATCCAGGGTGGAATTGAACCCAGGTCCCTGGCTCTGTGGGGCAGCAGAGCTAACTACTGAGCTACTGTGCCATCCATCAGGCCCATAAATTGTGGCTATATATCCTAAACACTTTCTTTCCCATAACAATCTCACATGGTACTTGAGTGAATGTATGCTGATGCAGCTACTAGTGATGACTGAATAGGGTTTTGATTACAACTTTGGAATGGCTTGCCTGTATGTTTAAATGATGTGGTATAAATGTTTGGCAGTTGCCCATGTTGAGCTGGGTGACAAAAACCAGTGCACCAGAGATTACAGACAATGGTCACTAAAATTAATCTCCCTCAGCAGGAAATAGAACAGGAAACTACAGAAGGAAATTGCTGGAAATTCTCAGCACGTCTGGGGGAGTCTGCAGACAGAAAGCAGAGTTAACTTTTCAGGTACACTAACCCTTCTTCAGAATCGATTGCAGCCAGGACAAAGTTAATATATATGCTGAAGATGGAATGGAGTCAGGGGTAAGTGATAGGTGGAGACGGAGCTCATAGAAAGAGAAAAGCACAAAGTTGGGCACTGACATGGATGAAGGTCTGCCTGAGAGAATGAATAACTGCTAATGGGGACCATTAGTAGCTGACAATGGATGGTTTGTAGTAGCAGCCCATGTGATGACAAGGCCTGGTGTGTGAACACTGGACAGGGGCAAGGACAGGGGAGATGGTGCTCAAGCCCTAACATTATTGAACCTGATATTGAGCCCTGAAGGATGCACTTCCCCAAGCAAAAAGTGAGATGCTGTTCTTGCTTGCGCTGAGCTTCACTGAAGCACTGTGGCAAGCCTGAGACAGAGATGTTGGCCAGAGAACATGGCAATGTGGTGGAGTAACAGGCAACAGGATTATTTCTGGAGACAGAATGTAGAAGTCCTGCAAAGCAGGTGCCCAGTCTGTCTTTCGTCTCCCCGATGGAGCCATGACCACATTGTGAGCAGTGAATACAGTGGACTAGATTGAGTGAAGTGCAGGTAGATGGCCATTTCACCTGGCAGGTGTGTGTGGAGCCTTGGACAATGAGGAGGGAGGAAGCAAAAGGGCTGATGTAACAGCTTCTGTGATTGCATGGGAACACGCTGTGGTGGTGCGGGGATGTGTTGGAAGCAGAGGCCTAGTGGACCAAGGTGTCCCAGAGGGTACAGTCCCTGCAGAAGGCTGACAAAGCAGTGTGGGAAATATGTCTAGTGGTGGCATCCTACAAAAACGTGTGTTAATGACTCTTTGGATGCTGGTGCTGGTAGAATGTTAAGTGTGGACTAGGGGACCCTATTGCAGTTGTAGGAGGGAAGATAAAGGGTGAGGGCTGAAGTGCGGGAGATGAGTCAGACATGACTGAGGGCGCTGACAACCATGGTAGCGAGGAATCCTTGGTTGAGGAGGAAGGTGCACATTTTGAAGGCCCTTTGTTGAAGCTTGCAATAGAGAAGCTAGATGAATAGCATAGAGTCTTAACGGGAAGCAGGATGGGAGGGATATATATATGAAAAACTGAAAGAACTGCAGATGCTGTAAATCAGGAACAAAAACAAAAGTTGCTGGAAAAGCTCAGCAGGTCTGGCAATATCTGTGAATGAAAAATCGGGGTTAATATTGCGGGTCCGGTGACTCTTCCTCAGCCTTGTATAAATAGCCCAGGTAACTGTGGGAGTTGCTAGATATTGGTGGCCAGCCTATCCCCAAAAATCGAAACATTTCTCCCGAAGAGTACCACCCCCAGACATACAGCCCCCAGCCCCGTAACCCTGCATGGGAGTCTCGCTAAGGCTTTACCCACCAAACCTGCACATCCCAAACACATTAATATTTAATCCCCTTGGAAAACAGGAATATATATACTTCTATCTTAAAAATATTCTGCTATCTATTGCCTATTGAGGAAGAAGAAAGAAAGTTTTTCTTCATCTCTGTTTTAAAATGGCACTCCTTATGTTTAAACTATAATCAATAGTCTTAGATTCTAGATGAAATGTCTCTCCAACATCCACCCAGTCGTGTCCCCTCAGGATTTTATATTTTTCAAATAAGTCACCTCTAACTCTTCCAAACTGCATGGAATACTAGTCTGTAGGAAAGACTACACAGGGATTGCAACAAAGGTTTAACTAACTGACTCCTTAGATGGCAAGACTGGTAAATGAAAGGAAACCAAATCAGTTTGGACAATATTCAGTGAAGTTTGGTAGAATGAGGGGAATCTCATAGAAACATATAATTTTTTAACAGGACTTGTCAGGTGTGGATGCAGGAGGGATGGTAATGATGACTGGGGAATCCAGAACCAGGGCTCAGAATTTAAAGATATGAGGGAGTCCATTAGGAATTATTCACACAGGTTGTGAAGAACCTGTGGAATTTTCCAACACAGAAAGCTATTAAGGTCAAAACATTGAATGTTTTGAAAAAGGAGTCAGATATAGTTCTTAGGGCTAAAGAGATCAAAGAGTAGCTGGAGAAAGAGAGAACAGGAAACTAAGTGATTATCCAGGATTGTATTGAATGATGGAGTAGGCTCGAAGGGCTAAATGGCCCTTCTCCTATTTTCTCTGTTTTGATGCCAGTATTCAATATAGCGTCAGAAAGGTAATGACTATGAATGATGTTCGAGTAAATAATCTTAGAGAATTAAAGTGAAAACATTTGTAGTGTGAAAAGGGCCATGATATTTAAACAAAGAATCCCTGGATGATAGATCGGAAAACATCTCCTTATACACAACTTGCTTGCAAAAGAAGCATCTGTGCTCACAATACAAATGTAGAGATTACTAGACTAAGGCTGGTTAAGCATGGCAAGCCAGTCCCATCTCTATTAGGTTGAGTTTGGCTCAAGGAAGAACCCAGGTGATGGGTTGATTCTTGAATCCAGGAAATGTCTCAAAATTGAAAATACAGGTGATAACATCTGAGAAATGAAAGAGTAGTGATTCATTAACCCCCAAAGCTGGGATTTCAAAGACCTGTAGATTTTAAGAGGCAGTTAAGTTTGAGAAAAGTGAGAGTTACTCAGCTTTGAGGCCCCAGGGCAACAAAATCCCCCATTCTTCCAATCCTGGCCTCTCAACCGTTCCCAGATTCTATCACTGAACCATGTCTCCAAATGTCTATTCCCTAAGATCTAGGATTCCCTACACAAACCTCTCTGCCTGTCTAACACTCAGGTTTTTAAGGTGCTTTTTTTTAAAGAAACTTTAATTTTAACTAAGTTTCGGTCATCTGCATTAATCTCCTTATGTCAAAATCTTTTTGATAATGTACCTATGAAGTGGTTTGGGGCCATTTACAGCATTGAAGTTCCAATATGAATGCATTGACTTGAATGGGCTTAATTTTAAGGTTATGCCATTTTGTTTTGGACTCCTTACCAAGGAAATTTCTATTAACCCTATTAAAGTCTTTAACTATCTTTAATGTCTCAATTATATCAGTCCTTGACATTCTGTTTTCAGGGGAACATAAATCTAGCACTTTGAATCCTGTGACCAATTTAATGAGTGTTGATAGATCCTGCCAGCATTTTAAATGTGGAACCCCAAAATCATGAGATTGTCTGATACAGCTTGTGGGCATGCTGTACTTTTCTTTTCTAATTTAGCCTATTTTTCCTAATCCCACATTTTCTGAGACATTATTATGTACTGCTGGAGCAGATGAGACTTGAACCCAGGGCTCATAGTTGTGGAGTAGGGACACTGCCTCTGTACCACAAGAGTCCTTTGTAGGCAAGTTGTACAATGCCAAAGGTGATGACACACTTCTGCAAGAACACCCTGTTCTCTCTCCCTATTGAACTACCTTCACTGCTGAAGCCTACATTCTTGTCTGTTGCTGTCGTAGCAACGAATGGGCAGGTTGCCTTTGCTTTTTAGCTCCGCTATGTATTAAGCTGGTACAACATTTTAAAGCAAGACTAACACTGAGTGAATGGCCCCACACAGCAAATTGGTCTGCCACCAGATTCCCATAGACACACTCACCTCCATCATATAAATGGTATGGTTTATTCGATACTGGAATGTAGTTATTTGGAAACAATTTTACCTCTTTGATGTATAAGAACATATGGAGCACATTCGTTATCTGTAGTTATTCTTAAATCTTATTTTGATTGAAATATTTCTCTCAGTTTTTCACTGAAAATAAAGGAAAACTCCATTACCCCAATGTTATTTTGCTAGCCCACTATCTCGACCCATTTTGCCCTTCATCAACTTGAGTCACCATTGTCTCAGATTAATATTCTTTTCTTTGTCTCACAATCCTTCATTGGCCACCACGCATCCTTGTCTTGCTCATCCATCAAGCCAGGTAGATATTAATACTAAATTATTCAGACATCATAGCAAGATACCAACAGTGTTATGGACTACTTCAAACCAACAATAAAATTTTCAAAATATGGCACAAGGTTTTACTTGAACAATCGCCCACAAGCAATCGCTCCAGGTCAATCACACTTTCATCAGTGACCAACCAGATCATTCTTACTATTGACAATTACAATAATGATCCTTTAACAACAAGCTTTCTATTTTCCTGTCAGTGATAGACGGGGTGTTATAGACGTACTGCCTCACTTTCCAAGGACATTTCAACCTAGACTTACAATGTTGAATGGTACAATGGTGCCAAAGAGGAGACACATTGTACTTGAAACATTAACTCTGCTCTTCTCTTTCTCACACTCACTCTCTCTATGTCCCCACAGATGCTACCAGATCTGCTGAGTTTCTCCAGCATTGTCTGCGTAATTATTTCAGCATCAGCTGTATTTTGCTCTTGTGTTGATCTCATGTAATGTTGAGTTTCTTTCTTAAAATTACTAGAGACCTTTACCCTCCTACATCTGTGGCACTCAATATTGTTTAACCTCTTAAACTCCTGCGAGTAAAGTTAATATCTTCAGATCGATGTAACATGCAGCAACATGCAACAAAAATAGCATTGTGGTCTGCTTTCCCACTGACACCGCTATCTGGTTTGATCAATTAGTTCAAAAATAAAGTTATTCTTAGAGTCAGAACGTCTCGCATCAGTGATGATTTTGCAGAGGTAGCTTCTTTTTAGTACCATCTTGAGCTTCCTGATACACACTGCCTAAACTTGGCCAATTTCAAACTGTATATTTCTTCCGTCTTTTATTTCTATGCTACAAATACCAAGGTCCCAAACACTGGAAATCCACCCATAAACCACTCTATAGCTTTCCATCTCCCTCGATGTCTTTAATAATTACTAGAGACGCATGCTTTACCCTCCTACGTCTGTGGCACTCAATATTCTTTAACCTCTTAAACTCCTGCGAGTAAAGTTAATATCTTCAGATTGATGTAACATGCAGCAGCACAGTAATCCTCCCTTTCTTCTTTTCCCGGTCACACATTTCAAGACGACCAAGATAATTAAACATGCAAAGTCCTTTAAATCAGTGACTCTTGTCAAGTTGTTGCTGAATTATGTTTAAAGGAAAGAGTCAGTTTTGATACTAGAAAACCAATGTACTTCTGTGTACTTCAAAAGACGACAAAGCCAGACATCATCAGTCAATATCAGCTTGTGTCAGCTTCTTAGATTTTTCAAGTTAATATAAAACATTACACACGCAGTTGAGCAATCCTGTAGAACAAACCAACTGTCATGGGTGCATTTCCTTCATTTCTGCTACTTAAGTTAACTGAATTGGCATTCTTTCCAATTTATTCCCGACCCAATGTTAAACATCAAGGTCAGTTCATTTATATTTGATCTTATAGAATTTCCAAGGTCTGTCAACTCATTTCAAACAAAAATAGCATTGTGGCCTGCTTTCCCACTGACACCACTATCTGGTTCGATCAATTAGTTCAAAAATAAAGTTATTCTTAGAGTCAGAACGTCTCACATCAGTGGCGATTTTGCAGAGGTAATTTCTTTTTAGTACCATCTTGAGCTTCCTGATACACACTGCCTAAACTTGGCCGATTTCAAACTGTATATTTGTTCAGTCTTTTATTTCCATGTTACAAATACCAAGGTCCCAAACACTGGAATTCCACCCATAAACCACTCCATTGCTTTCCATCTCCCTCGATGTCTTTAATACCCTCTTAATACCCATGACTTTGACTGAGCTTTTGATTACCCCTCCTGATATTTCTTTCTTTGCCTTTGATTACACTGCTTTAAACCTCTATGAAGAGCAGTGAATGATTACAATAAATGTAAGCTAATGCTGTACTTAAGATGTCTTTTGTGAATGGTTAATGCTCGTTCTAGGTTCTGGTAAATATTAAAGCTGAGCAGCTAAAACACATTGTAAGAAGTCTTACAACGAGACTCCATGTGATGTTCTGAGGAAGGGCCACTGGACCTGAAATGTTAACTCTGTTTTTTCTTTCACAAATGCTACCAGACCTGCTGAGCTTTTCTAGCAACTTTGTTTTTGTCCATGTGATGTTCACCAAGTTATTACAGCTCTAGGCAGGATACTCCCAAATTGTAACCAATTCGTGGTGAAGAAGGATGGACTGGCTCCCCCGTCTTTATTCACTCACACCCTCAGTTGATTCTTGGCCTGAAATGTCAGCTTTCCTGCTCCTCTGATGTTACCTGGCCTGCTGTGTTCCTCCAGCTCTACACCTTGTTATCTCTGACTCCAACATTGGCAGTTCCGACTATCTCTAAAATTACAAAGAGCCTCCTTCTTTGTATATAGCTTTCTATCTAACCCAAAAAGCTTCATGCCTGAAAGGATCCAATTTAGCCAGGCATGAACAGAAATGTTGAGTTAATCAGTTACTAAATGTAAGAAGAAATAATAAAGACACAGACAAGAAGTGAGAAATGAGTACAAAAACAAGCTTAAATGCAAAAAAGATGTACAGATCAGCCTCTGGGTTATTCATGAAATATCATGAACATTACAGCGAGTGTTACTTAGCACTGACATTGGTAATTAAATAGCCAATTTTGACATGCTTGACTTTGCAGGTCAGCTGAAGTTCTTTTGTCCGGGTTCCTTTCAACATTAGCTAGCTGGCAGCACTTAAGAGGGAAAAAAAAGAGATTTTCCCTTTCTTTTCTTGTGCTGCAGAGGTGTTTAATTGATGTTAGAAAATCTGTGACTTTACAAAACATTCGTTCACACATTTGGATGTAAGGCAACTAACACACACAGTCCACGGTCAAAACTCATATTTAACCCCCTGCCCCCGTGTCTTCTTAAAAGTGCAAAATGCAAATATATCTCCCATCCAGATTTTCTATCATTCTTTCAGAGTTTGGGATACAGGGGATTACAGTTCAGTCTAAAGTACATTATCTCTTTCTTTTATTTCAAAAATATACTTTATTCATAAAAAGTGTCTTTGTGTATATACATTGTCACAAAAGCAGTTTGGTTCTTGCATATCAAGTAAATAAACAAAACATTGGGCTTTGAATCTATCCAAAAAACCAAAGATCTCTCTTACACATATAACACTAGTATTTACATATGTCTGAGATACTAGGAGGGTCCATTAACTAAACTGACCCCCATTTACCTTCAGCAGGAAGACATCAATCAGTAGGTTCTGACACTTCAGAACTTTACCATTTCAAAACATCTTATTTTTGGAATTCTAAAATGTTATTGTTCATACTCCCATATACAGGATAGAGGGAAGTCATTTGTTTTTCAATACTGGAGTGAGTTAAATGTATGTTACATGCTATTATTTCCAGATTTGGTTTTCAAATTAAATTGACGTCAACTGAAGCTGAAAAGTAGCGTTAAAATGCAAAGTGAAGAGGCGGTGGTGAGGTGAGGTCTTTCCCCACTGCACCTGGTGGCATCCTCCCCAAGCTTTAGTGCGTCCCTCAGCATGTAGTCCTGGACCTTGGAATGTGCCAGTCTGTAGCACTGAATCGAGGTCAACACCTTGTTCTGGAAGACCAACAAGTTTCAGGTAAACCAAAGCATCTTTGACATCTTCAACTATGGTATTCAAGATTTTATTTAAGGACAGTGATCCAATTTGCAGCCACACACCTTTCAGCTACCTCAATCGCCTTCTAAAACACACACTTTAGGAAATTTAATGTTCAATATATCCATCTGTGACTAATTATGATACAATAATGGTAGAACGTTCGGGACATTATCAGACCTAACAGCATAAGGCAGCACAATTAGCGTAGGATTTAACTGGGGATATCATTGGATCAGGAAGTGATCTTACTTCTCCGGTCTGAATTAATTCAGTGATTCCTCCACCATTTCATTAACATGATCCTGTTTATTCAAAAATCTCCCATATACACAACAGACCATGGAAAATGATGAGGGTATGAAAGCGCTCATAGTTATATTTGTTTGACCAATGACAGGGTTTGTTGAAATTTTATCTTGAATAACCAACTGCTGGTAGCTAGACTTCTTGCTTTTCACTTGAGACTGATGTGGTAATCTTTACTCTTTGTAACATTTGTAAGAATCTGATTTCAAAGTGAAAATGCTACTGCATTCCTCAGAGCATCAAGAACATTGTAAACTCTTTAACATTTCTCAAAAAATAAATTATCCCCACCTCACCACAGCCTCCTTACTTTGCCTTTTAATGCTACTTTTCAACTTCAGTTGACGTCAATTTAATTTGAAAACCAAATCTGGAAATAATAGCATGTAGCATACATTTAACTGACTCCAGTATTGAAAAACAATTGACTTCCCTCTATCCCGTATATGGGAGTATGAACAATAACATTTTAGAATTCCAAAAATAAGACGTTTCGAAATGGTAAAGTTCTGAAGTGTCAGTGCCTACAGATTGTTTGTGTATGTTTTGAGACACTTCTGAAGAAAGTAATCAGGTACTCTGAAGATGCAAGATATTTCTTTGCCTTTTAACGACAGCCACAAAGAAACTTTTCACTCAACGCTCTTCAAAGAGGTGACGCTGATACAAAATATTTTTGCGAAGATTATCTGATAGAATTTGACAGCAAACATGTAGAATATAGTCTCTTGAGAAAAAATTACTATAATTAGGTAAAGCCTTGAAATATGCTCTTTCTTCCTGATGATTCAGAGCTGCTCATTTTCTTTATCTCTCATTTTCTGTCTCTTCATCTCTGTTGATCACTGCTTGTGGCACAGATTTATGACAATATAATTGTATCAGGCCAGGCCCGTGGACTGACAGTGGGCTAAGTGAAGTTTCGATCAAGTGGCATATCTGCCAGGATAATAGTAGCTATGTCATCCATGAAGGAGTCAGTTGATTTAATCAGTCTTCAGGAGATTGCAAATTCTATTGAAAGGAAAGGGATGAAAATTGGAAGGACTCCAGAAGGGATGGTTGAAAATTGTCTGTCATTCAGAGTTGTCTTCAATGACAAATTGCCTGATTTCAGTTTGTTTTCTATTTGCCTGTGACAATTTCAAAATGTAGAGGTACATACAGGATTAGAGTTTCCTGCTTCAATTCCATCAACACACGGTTGATCAGCCATTGCTTCTCTACATCCACACACCTCCTGCACACAGACAAAGAAACTGTCAAGCCCGATTTTTCACAATGATGGCGATGAATATGATAGGTAAGGCAGATGAAATTAGAGCTAGGATTAGTACAGATAGCTGTGATGTTGTAGCGATTACAGAGATTTGGTTGAGAGAGGGATAAGACTGGCGACTTAAACTCCTGGGATTTTGATGTTTCATATGAGATAATGCGATCTCTAAGGCTTTGGAGTAGATCTGAAGTTTGAGTTGTGGGTGTTACGGTTGGTTGGCTTACTTAGCTGGCTTGTTGTGCCACAGATGTTTCGTTACCGTGCTTGGTAACATCCTCAGTGTGGCTTCCGATAAAGAGTTGGTGTGTTTTCCCAGCTGGCTTTTAAACTCTGGGGTTCATTGAGCTGGATTGCCTCGCTTCCGCTTTTCCTTCGTAGTGGAGTATATATGGGATCGATTTCAATATGTTTATTAATGGCTTACTTCATGGAGTGCCAGGCTTCTAGGAATTCCCATGCCTGTGTCAAGATTTTGGTGTTGTCCCAGTTGAAATGGTGGTTCTCCTTGTCCATGTGGATTGAGATGAGTGAGTATTGGTCATGCCTTTTTGTAGCCAGTCACTGTTCATGTACTCTTGTTGTTAGTTTCCTTCCTGTTTGTCCGAAGTAGTGTCTCTCACAGCCTCTGCAGGGGATCTTACAGATGACATTGGTCCTGTCCATGGCGGGGAATGGGTCTTTAGTTTGGGTTAGCAGTTGTCGTAGGGTTGATG
This sequence comes from Stegostoma tigrinum, assembly GCF_030684315.1. Classification (NCBI taxonomy): domain Eukaryota; kingdom Metazoa; phylum Chordata; class Chondrichthyes; order Orectolobiformes; family Stegostomatidae; genus Stegostoma; species Stegostoma tigrinum. The sequence goes on from NC_081361.1 coordinate 16,698,887, forward strand.
CGGGCTTGTGTGCCCCTCTGATGCCCAGCGGTCGTAGGAGTCTTGTGGTGAGTTCTGATGAGTTCCTGATGTAGGGTAGTGTGATGAGTGTGTCATTGCGTGTAGTATCTCCCTGATGTTGTTTGTGTAGACATCTTCTGACCCAGTTTTTTGGATATCCATTATCTTGAAAACCTTGAAGAGGTATTCTTCCTCTCGGCATAGTTCCGTGTTGCTGCAGTGTGTTGTTGCCCTTTCATATAGTGTTCGGACACAGCTTCATTTGTGTGTGCTGGGATGGTTACTGTTGAAGTTCAGTACCTGGTCCGTGTGGGTGGTTTTTTGGTGTACTTTCGTTTGCAGTTCCCCAATTAGCTTGCACTCTACCATGACATCCAGAAATGGGTGCAGAACTGGTTTAGTAGCATACAGAACTGATTTAGTCATAGAAGACATACAGTAGCAGTGGAAGGGTATTTTTCTGACTGGAGATCTATGACCAATGGTTTTCCGCACGGATCAGTACTAGGAACCTTGTTGTTTGTAATATTCATAAAGGATTTGGAGAAGAATGTACATGGCTTGATTAGTAAGTTTACAAATGACACAAGGACTGGGGAAGCTGTGGATAGTGAGGAGGATTGCCAGAGGATATAGCAGGATATGAATAGGCTGGGGACTTAGGCAGAGAAATGGCAAGGCGAGTTTAATTTGGACAAATGCATTTTGGAAGACCTGAAGCAGGAGGGAAGTAGACAGTAAATTGTCAGAACCCTTAGTAGCATCGACTTACAGAGGCATCTAGCCACACAGGTCCATAGTTCTCTGAAAGTGGCAACACTAGTGAAAGAAGTGGTCAAGAAGGCATATGGCATGCTTACCTTTATTGTTCAGAGCATGGAGTGCATAGAATCCCTACTGTGTGGAATCATGCCATTCAGTCCATGCGACCGTTCAAAGGGCATCCCATGGACCCATCTCCTACCCTGTCCCTTTAACTCTGCATTCCCCATGGCTAACCCACATAGTCTGCACATGCTCAGATACTATGGACAATTTAGCATGGTTAGCCCACCTAACCTGCACAGCTTTGGACTGTGAGAGGAAACTGGAGCACCCGGAGAAAACCCACTCAAACAAGAGGAGAAAAATTCCACACAGACATTTGCCCCAGGTTGGAGTTGAAGCCAGGCCCTCGGTGCTGTGAGCCACTATGCTATCAATCTGAATATAAAAGTTGTCAAGTCATGTTGCAGTTGGGACTGAACTTTAGTTGGGCCACATTTGGAATATTGTGTGCAGTTCTGGTCGCCACACTACCAGAAGGATGTAGAAGCTTTGGAGAGAGTACAGAAATGGTTTAGACAGGATGTTACCTAGTTTTGACTGTGGTCGTAATGAGGAGAGATCAGATAAACTTGGTTTGTTTTCACATGACTGGTGAAGGATGAGGGGCAACCTCATTGAAGTTTAGAAAATTATGCAAGGCATGGAAAGAATAGAGAGTCAGAGTCTTTTCTCCCAGGGTGGAAATGTTTATAGGTTTAAGGTAAAATGGGCTAAGCCTAAAGGACATGTCAGAGGCTGGGTTTTTTTTTACCTGGAGGGTGGCAAATGCATGGAATGTGCTGCCAGAGGAGGTAGTGGAGGTGGATACAATAGCAACGTTAAAGAGGCATCTTAACAGATGTATGAATAGGCAGGGAATTGAGGCACGTGGACTGTGTAGAGACAGAAAGGCGTCATGTATTGGCACAGTCTTGGTGGGCCGAAGAGTCTATTTCTCTGCTGTATTGTTCTTTGTGATATTTGCTTTCTTGTCTCTTTAAAAGGATTTGGGACGTAGTTGTTGAGCTGCAATTTTGGCAGGAAGGTTTAGAAAAATCACAGCTAGAGAACGTTTATTTTAAAAATTTGTGCAGAATTTAATGCTTGGTGTATTAAACCACAACAGCGCCCAATTTACCTGGGAAGAAATGGAAAATCTCTATTTTGAAAGCAGAATGTGGGAAAACCTATGGAAAAAGTGGCGAGCTACCATTTTATAGTTTTTAAAAGGTGAAAAGTTTTGAAAAAGACAGAAATCCGAAAATAGCACGTAGATGCTGTATTGCAAAGAAACTAATGTAAAATCTTGACAGCAAACTGTAGAGTTAAAAAAAAACAATTTAAAGTTTCATTGAAAAATTCAATACAAAGTGACAGAAATGCAGAATTAAAAAGACTGACAAGTAGAAATATACTGCAATACAGTTTCTAGGGGGATGTACAGTCTTTCAGGTTAAAACATCAATAAAAAATACAACTTTAATGGCAGTAGATTTGAATGCACGGTGAACAGATACAGATTTTAAATAACTTTACAGTCAGAGGGTTAATCAGCACATTGAGAAGAAATGGAAAAAAGCGATACAATACTTCAAGCAGATCCAATGACTGACAGGGTCCCAATAGAAGGAGAGTCTGGATGTCTTCATGTAGCAAATCTTAACACCCAGCAATCCATCAAAATTATACACTAAGACTGAAAATGTACGAGTGAACACATTGCAGAGTGATATCATTGCTATAACAGAAACTTGGCTGAAACAGGGACAAAATAGTCAGTTCAACATGCCTGAATATAGAGTTTTCAGGTAAGGTTGAAAGAGTGTTTATATAAAAAAAACAAGGTCCTTCCAAATGAAGGCATTTAGGTTGAACTCAGAAATAGTAGGAGGACATCCTTAGTACTGGTACTATAGACCCCAAAATAGTAGGAGGGAGAAAGAAAAGCAAACACATAGGCAAATTTCTAGGTGCAAAAGCAGTAGAGCACTAATAGTTGGGGACTTTATCTAGATTTTGAATTACATTTATTGCCGCTTATACACAAGTACAGAAGCACAGGAGCAGATGGAAAAGTTTATAATGACACACCTCATGGCACTATCTTTGGTACAAAAAACTTTAGATATGAATCTTAGATACAAAATAGAGAAATAAAGAAAACACAGTTACATTATCTCACAGTCATGAATAGCACAAGTTGGAAAATAAGAAATTCAGTTAAAAGGATAAATATTACAGTCAGTTAAACACTAAATTACAGTGGATCAGTGCAGGGAGCTTCCACTTGTGGTCTGACCAGGCTTTCAAACAGCTGACAACCTACACCAGTCTCTTGACCAACAAATATTCCTGCTCCTCCAGCCCGCTCCACTCCGGCCCTCAGCCCGCTCCACTCCGGCCCTCAGCCTGCTCCACTCTGCTCCATACCTCCAGCCTAATTTCAACACGGATACAAACAATGGTAAAGGCAAATTGGGCACAAAGTTCTTGAACTTGTTTATAATCCCATTTGATAGCAATACTGGGCAAAGTCAGTGCCTGGAATGAAACTTGGTTTGACAGGCCGCAACTTTTAATTCTATGATTTGTTTATTATGGTACTCAGTCACTGAAAATATTCACAACAGCCTATCAATATATTTTTTTAACCAAAGAATCAAATGTTATCACACACAAAAACAGCAAAGAAACATTTTACACTGAACAAAAACGGATTGAGATGATCTTGTCATGAATAACAGAAATAAAGATTTCACCCTTAAACATGCAACAAATTTAGAGAGAATCAAACCTCAGAAAAGCATCAATGCCCCTCACCCCATCTCTACTTTAAAGCTGCTAAAGGCAAAGTGCTACAAATACTGGAAATATGAAATAAAAGAAACAGAAAATTGTTGGAGAAACTCAGCAGATCTGGCAGCATCTGGTTGTGGAGAAACAGAGTTAATGTCTTGAGTCTGATGGTCTCCTGAACATTATAGCCCAGAAAGGCACGATGGCTCCTTGCTTTGCTGACAGTGACCCCCATGCCTGGTGGATAGAGTGGTCAAGGGAAGGGCAGTGCTGTTTTCTCCAGACAATCAAATGATACCATGTGACAAGATGCAACCAGCCTGGACAGAAATCACTGTCGGAATCAAGATGGTTACCAGACTTAAAAGCAATGGCCAGAAGTCACAAAAGGAGGCGAATTATCTGCTGTGCTCTGCAAAGGTAAATGTGAGCATCTTCTGTCTGCTACCTCACACACACAGAGCCACCACTCTAACTCTGCCACTGCACACACCTTTCACTAAGTCTGATGGACTACAACTTACACTATGGTATGCAACATCCGCTCAATGGTTGTCACTAAACTCATGATGGGAGTGTGCCCATTTGAGAGAGGAGCAGTCTCCTGTGGCATCTCAAAGATCACCTGACAAGGACTGCCCTCTGACCCTAATTACTTATTTTATCACCATATTGGTGCTGGCTATCTTGGCTGTGTCAGTTCCCTGTCCAACGCCTTTTAGCCACTGAGCTACTCACAAGTAAACTTTGTAACCATGATCTGTAATAGCAGCTTCTCCTTACTTAAGAGATTGTTTGAATTTGGGGAAGAGAAACAACTTTACATGTCGCATGCTACACAGGGAATACTTGAAAGATTCAGTATTAAATGGAGCCCAATTTCTAACAATTAGATTCCTTTTCTTTGTGAAAATTGCAGTCTGCATTATCAATTGTGGAACAACCACTGTTTATTTTCTAAGTGCTGTCAATTCTTGCTGGATCTCAAAGTAAACCAAACGTAACATCAACTTAGATTGAGAGGGGACATTATAACTTTCTACCAAATTAGAAGTTGAATAAAACAGCATTAAGTATGAATAAATTAGACTCAAAACAATTACTAACCAAATAATCATACCTAGCCCATGTCAATGAGCACTGGTACTGAGTAAATTGAAGTGGCATATTCTGTACTCCAATTTTAAAATAAAACAAATAATTGATGAATCAGTGCTGTAATAACAGACAAATACAGAGGAGAATCTATGCTTGCAAATGCAAGAAAAATCCTGATAAATTGCCTCCCTATTGACTGAGTGCAGATCCACAAGCAATGGGACGATACAGAGTATAGCTGAATTAAAACTTAAAGGAATGCACTCAATATTCCTAAACATTAAGGTGGGAAATTGTGAATCATGACTGAGCTGCTGGCTGTATGACTGTAACCAGATCAGCCCAGGTGGACCTCATACAATATGAGTTCCATGATTGGGATTCTTAATCTGGCCCAATTAGGGAGTCCTGGCTGACAGATATACACAGGAGTGTCAGAGGTTCTGTTCACACTGAGAGCTGGCTCCGAGGGAGGTGGATTAGTGTCAAGGAATCTCAACGTGTAAATAGAGGGAGATTGGTGACAGGATACAACTGTCTGTGGAGTTATCTCAGTGGCAACATTTGATCAAACACTGCTGTAAACTCAGCCTGTATCAAATGTGAAAATAATGGTATGTGCATCGGAGAAGGACTGAGTAACTCCTGAGATTCCTGAGGCTTTGTAAATCTAATCTTTTTTTTTGCATGAACAACTCATTGGCAGAAGTACAGAACTAATTGTGGAGCTGCATTGGAAAATTCCATTCCACATGCACACAAGATAGCTGTGAATCTTGATCAAAAATTAAATTTGAGGCGGATAAGGAATTCAAGGTCAACTGCGCCTTGCTTTCTATTTTCCTTATTTTCTCTTTGTTGTATCGTCATTGAATGTAGTGACTCCAAACTGAAAAGCAGCATATAAACATCAATAAAATGTGGGGCTGGATGAACACAGCAGGCCAAGCAGCATCTCAGGAGCACAAAAGCTGACGTTTCGGGCCTAGACCCTTCATCAGAGAGGGGGATGGGGGGAGGGAACTGGAATAAATAGGGAGAGAGGGGGAGGCGGACCGAAGATGGAGAGTAAAGAAGATAGGTGGAGAGGGTGTAGGTGGGGAGGTAGGGAGGGGATAGGTCAGTCCAGGGAAGACGGACAGGTCAAGGAGGTGGGATGAGGTTAGTAGGTAGCTGGGGGTGCGGCTTGGGGTGGGAGGAAGGGATGGGTGAGAGGAAGAACCGGTTAGGGAGGCAGAGACAGGTTGGACTGGTTTTGGGATGCAGTGGGTGGGGGGGAAGAGCTGGGCTGGTTGTGTGGTGCAGTGGGGGGAGGGGATGAACTGGGCTGGTTTAGGGATGCAGTGGGGGAAGGGGAGATTTTGAAACTGGTGAAGTCCACATTGATACCATATGGCTGCAGGGTTCCCAGGCGGAATATAAGTTGCTGTTCCTGCAACCTGACCACTCTCTCCGTGACTCCCTTGTTCGCTCCACACTGCCCTCCAACCCCACCATACCCGGCACCTTCCCCTGCAACCGCAGGAAATGCTACACTTGTCCCCACACCTCCTCCCTCACCCCCATCCCAGGCCCCAAGATGACATTCCACATTAAGCAGAGGTTCACCTGCACATCTGCCAATGTGGTATACTGCATCCACTGTACCCGGTGCGGCTTCCTCTACATTGGGGAAACCAAGCGGAGGCTTGGGGACCGCTTTGCAGAACACCTCCGCTCAGTTCGTAACAAACAACTGCACCTCCCAGTCACAAACCATTTCCACGCCCCCTCCCATTCTCTTGATGACATGTCCATCATGGGCCTCCTGCACTGCCACAATGATGCCACCCGAAGGTTGCAGGAACAGCAACTTATATTCCGCCTGGGAACCCTGCAGCCATATGGTATCAATGTGGACTTCACCAGTTTCAAAATCTCCCCTTCCCCCACTGCATCCCTAAACCAGCCCAGTTCATCCCCTCCCCCCACTGCACCACACAACCAGCCCAGCTCTTCCCCCCCACCCACTGCATCCCAAAACCAGTCCAACCTGTCTCTGCCTCCCTAACCGGTTCTTCCTCTCACCCATCCCTTCCTCCCACCCCAAGCCGCACCCCCAGCTACCTACTAACCTCATCCCACCTCCTTGACCTGTCCGTCTTCCCTGGACTGACCTATCCCCTCCCTACCTCCCCACCTACACCCTCTCCACCTATCTTCTTTACTCTCCATCTTCGGTCCGCCTCCCCCTCTCTCCCTATTTATTCCAGTTCCCTCCCCCCATCCCCCTCTCTGATGAAGGGTCTAGGCCCGAAACGTCAGCTTTTGTGCTCCTGAGATGCTGCTTGGCCTGCTGTGTTCATCCAGCCCCACATTTTATTGTCTTGGAATCTCCAGCATCTGCAGTTCCCATTATCTCTGATATAAACATCAATGCTGAGTCATAGAGCCTTAAACACAAAAGAGGATTCTTCAATATGTTCAAGTACACAGTAGATCCTATCAACTTGATGATTGCTGAGTTTGGCCATATCCTTACTTTTTCCCATTGTGTAAATCTCTGAAATTGTATATGATAGAATTTCTTCAACCTCAGCACTATTCGACATGTTCCACAGGGCCACACTCAGTAATGATGTTGTCTTTATTAATGGTTGCACTTGAGCAGAAGATGAAATAAAAGTAACAACCTACCTCAAGTGAAAACATGAGTATGAGATCATACAATTTATTCAGTTACTTGTTGAGCATCCCCCACCCCAGTCAAAGAATGTCTGAAGTCCAGTGGAAGGTGTGTGACTGTTTAGTGACCTGTTCTATATGATGGTGTTGGTAGAGATTATTGTTAGAGGTATTAGTGGCCTCAGTGAAACCACATATTAGGGGCCCATGCTCCTGATTGTTGCCTAGCAACCTCTACTGTGCAAGTGCTATAGCCTATAGTTAAGGATAGAATCAGTGAAGGTTACGATGCCTGCTCTGTCTCGATTAAGCTGCCTGCCATCTACCGTTGTATCAGTGATAATGGGAACTGCAGATGCTGGAGAATCCAAGATAATAAAATGTGAGGCTGGATGAACACAGCAGGCCCAGCAGCATCTCAGGAGCACAAAAGCTGACGTTTCGGGCCTAGACCCTTCATCAGAGAGGGGAATGGGGTGAGGGTTCTGGAATAAATAGGGAGAGAGGGGGAGGCGGACCGAAGATGGAGAGTAAAGAAGATAGGTGGAGAGGAGAGTATAGGTGGGGAGGTAGGGAGGGGATAGGTCAGTCCAGGTAAGACGGACAGGTCAAGGAGGTGGGATGAGGTTAGTAGGTAGGAGATGGAGGTGTGGCTTGGCGTGGGAGGAAGGGATGGGTGAGAGGAAGAACAGGTTAGGGAGGCAGAGACAGGTTGGACTGGTTTTGGGATGCAGTGGGTGGAGGGGAAGAGCTGGGCTGGTTGTGTGGTGCAGTGGGGGGAGGAGATGAACTGGGCTGGTTTTGGGATGCGGTGGGGGAAGGGGAGATTTTGAAGCTGGTGAAGTCCACATTGATACCATTGGGCTGCAGCGTTCCCAAGTGGAATATGAGTTGCTGTTCCTGCAAACTTTAGGTGGCATCATTGTGGCACTGCAGGAGGCCCATGATGGACATGTCATCTAAAGAATGGGAGGGGGAGTGGAAATGGTTTGCGACTGGGAGGTGCAGTTGTTTATTGCGAACCGAGCGGAGGTGTTCTGCAAAGCGGTTCCCAAGCCTCCGCTTGGTTTCCCCAATGTAGAGGAAACCACACCGGGTACAGTGGATGCAGTATACCACATTGGCAGATGTGCAGGCGAACCTCTGCTTAATATGGAAAGTCATCTTGGGGCCTGGGATAGGGGTGAGGGAGGAGGTGTGGGGGCAAGTGTAGCATTTCCTGCGGTTGCAAGGGAAGGTGCCGTGTGTGGTGGGGTTGGAGGGCAGTGTGGAGCGAACAAGGGAGTCACAGAGAGAGTGGTCTCTCCGGAAAGCAGACAAGGGTGGGGATGGAAAAGTATCTTGGGTGGTGGGGTCGGATTGTAGATGCAGGAAGTGTCGGAGGATGATGCGTTGTATCCGGAGGTTGGTGGGGTGGTATGTGAGAATGAGGGGGATCCTCTTTGGGCGGTTGTGGCGGGGGCGGGGTGTGAGGGATGTGTTGCGGGAAATACGGGAGACGCGGTCAAGGGCGTTCTCGGCCACTGTGGAGGGAAAGTTGCGGTCCTTGAAGAACTTGGACATCTGGGATGTGTGCAAGTGGAATGCCTCATCGTAGGATCAGATGCGGCGAAGGTGGAGGAATTGGGAATAGGGGATGGAATTTTTGCAGGATGATGGGTGGGAGGAGGTGTATTCTAAGTAGCTGTGGGAGTCGGTGGGCTTGAAATGGACATCAGTTACAAGCTGGTTGCCTGAGATGGATACTGAGAGGTCCAGGAAGGTGAGGGATGTGCTGGAGATGGCCCACGTGAACTGAAGGTTGGGGTGGTAGGTGTTGGTGAAGTGGATGAACTGTTTGAGCTCCTCTGGGGAGCAAGAGGCGGCGCCGATACAGTCGTCAATGTAACGGAGGAAGAGGTGGGGTTTGGGGCCTGTGTAGGTGCGGAAGAGGGACTGTTCCACGTAACCTACAAAAGAGGCAGGCATAGCTGGGGCCCATGCGGGTGCCCATGGCCACCCCCTTAGTCTGTAGGAAGTGGGAGGAATCGAAAGAGAAGCTGTTGAGGGTGAGGACGAGTTCGGCTAGGCGGATGAGGGTGTCGGTGGAAGGGGACTGGTCGGGCCTGCGGGACAGGAAGGAGCGGAGGGCCTTGAGGCCATCTGCATGCAGAATACAGGTGTATAGGGACTGGACGTCCATTGTGAAAATGAGGTGTTGGGGGCCAGGGAATTGGAAGTCCTGGAGGAGGTGGAGGGCATGGGTGGTGTCACGGACGTAGATAGGGAGTTCCTGGACCAAAGGGGAGAAAATGCAGTCCAGATAGGTGGAGATGAGTTCGGTGGGGCAGGAACAGGCTGAGACAATGGGTCGACCAGGGCAGGCAGGTTTGTGGATTTTGGGAAGGAGATAGAAACGGGCCGTGAGGGGTTGGGGAACAATGAGGTTGGATGCTGTGGGTGGGAGGTCCCCTGAGGTGATGAGGTCATGAATGGTGTTGGAGATGATGGTTTGGTGCTCGGGTGTGGGGTCATGATCGAGGAGGCGGTAGGAGGTGGTGTCGGAGAGTTGGCGTTTGGCCTCGGCGATATAGAGGTCAATGCGCCATACTACCACTGCACTGCCCTTGTCTGCGGGTTTGATGGTGAGGTTGGGGTTGAAGCAGAGGGAGCAGAGGGCTGCCCGTTCTGCAGGGGAGAGGTTGGAGTGGGTGAGAGGGGTGGAGAGGTTGAGGCGGTTAATGTCTCGACGGCAGTTAGAGATGAAGAGGTCGAGGGAAGGTAGGAGGCCTGGGGGTGGTGTCCAGGAGGAGGACTTGTGTTGGAAGCGGGTGAAGGGGTCAGTGGAGGGAGGATTAGGTTCCCGTGTGAAGAAGTAGGCGTGAAGGTGAAGGCCGCGGAAAAACTGTTCTATGTCCAACCGTGACTGGTATTCGTTGATGTGTGGTTGTAGGGAGACAAAGGTGAGCCCCTTACGAAGGACTGACCGTTCGTCCTCAGTTAGTGGGAGGTCTGGGGGAATGGTGAAGATGCGGCAAGGTTCAGTATGGCTGACGTTTCAATTGATGGGAGCCAATGACATCCAAAGAAATTGCGTTCAGAATTAATTCACATTGTCTTCTGTAAGCAAAGCATTATAACTTCACAGAAAATATGAATGGGACCTTAGAAACACCTCAAAACCTAAATCATTTTGAAAACTAATGACTGAAATGTAAGACATTAAGCATATTAAACAAAGCCCGAACTATCATTCTATGAAGCTGGAATTCATTCATTTTTATTACGATAGAGAGCTCAGTTTATAGTGATTTATGATGATAAGCCGATGCAACTCCTTTGGAGCTGCAGCAAGATGAATAAAAACAGTTCATGTGGAACAATACAGATTATGTTCCAGACATTGTGTTGTGAGGTTGTGCGCGGCAGATTTAGCAAGCAAACTAAATACCATGGCAGTCAGTGCCCAATTAGGCTCTGCAGAAACGCACAGAGGAATACATCAAGCTTTTTGCCATTGATGTAATTGCCAATGCAGGCAGACTGTAGACGCCCAGTGATAAAGGATGGTTATGCACCAGAACAACCAATGGTTCAGCAGAGAATGTCAGTTTAAACAAATATAATTCCCAATAAATGTCGTTTGTTGTACGGGAGTGAGAATTCCAATCACTGTCCTTCCAGACAATATGTCTTTCAAATAGTGGGCAGCACAATTATTTCTTCCTCATTTAAATTTTGGATAGTTGGACAAATATTCAGCAATCCAATATTCTAGAGGTAGAAGAAAGCAATTTACCACTCTGGCGTTATTTCAGTGTGATACCAAGATGTTTGCACAATGTATCTTCTATTCATATATTTTTGCCATTATAAATGAGGATTCCAAATGGCTTTAGTGATGTAGGTCCTAACCAACATATTTGACATTCTAAATTAAGTCCTGACTGTTCAGCACAATTCATCTCTCCCCCAATACTTTCAGGATTATTGATCAAGTCCAAAGAAGGAAACACATTACATGTATATTCCAGCATCTGCAAAGCAATGTTACGTCCTTGTATAGTCAAATTTGTCGTGTTTTATTTTTTATCCTGTACTTAGTCACACATATATTACATGTAGGAGAGAATCAAATTCTAGATTAAATTAGAACGTTCATTAACTGAAATTCTCTCTGTTTTTGCGTTTTTAATGAAGGGAATAAAGAACTGGTAAAATAATTCAAGTCAGAGTGTTTTGCCTTCTGTTGTCTTGTGTTTCATTACTTGCTAATACATGGCTGAATAGTTTATATAGATAAAGCAAACACAATGCCTGTGATTTTCAGAGCAATGTCTGACTAATTGAATAAAAACAGAGATTTATTCACTGTGGTTTGTAGCTAATAACACAGTGCAGAAAAACTGTTGACTCAGAAGAGAGTGTAAGATTAGATCTCTGCACTAATAGTTTTTTCAAATGATTAATAACAGAATATTCTTCCCTGTTTATGATTGGTCAGATTGAATGAAATTATACTAAATTACATCAATTATGACAATTGAATGTTGATCACGTAATAGTCCAAAGCTAATCTAACAGTTCCATCCTCTCCCATAACCACAGGCTGAATTAATTCTTATAAGATGCGATTGTCTCCACCTCAGTTGTTCATATACCGAAGCAGGTAATACTCATCAAAATTCTGTGGAAAGAATCCTCTCCCAAAGTGCTTCTCATTGTAGTGACCTTGCTGAATCTTGTCACTTATCCCCCAACTGCAGGACAGAGTCTGCCTCTAGTCACACTTCATAAACAACAATCTCTATTAAATCTTCTGTAGCTTCTCTTCATATTGGTTGGATTTAGGCATATTAACCGCTAAAAATTTAAATCAAAATGCCTACTCTTCTATTTCTGTCAACTGTCTCCACACATCTATCGAATTCTGTAAATGCAACATCATTCGTCATCACCCACCTTTATTCAGTGCCACTGAATTTGTACTAAAATAAGGGAGAAAATGTTGCCATGTTCCTCTCTGCAATGTTCATGGTCCTGCTATTTTTCTAATTGTGAAATAACTGTCTTGATATTTACTTAGCTTCGTTATTTTTGCCACCATTATACTCACCTCCAAACATAATGCTATATTGTATACATGCTTTTTAACCAATGTTTTTGGAGGCTGACAATGAGCTGAATTATTTTGTGATCTAAAATATTAAAAATAGTGAGCTATCACAATATAAATGTGAGTATCTCAGCTTCATACAATGAGCGCATCATGTTCCACCCAATATCGTATTAAATTGAATGCACTTCAAGCAAACTAATTCCAAGTGAAAAGTCTTGTGATGGTAAACTTTCACTCCTGCCACTACTAGCACATTCTGACTGCAACATCACAACAAAAATTTTTTTTATAGTGTTTCCCATACCTGCAGCCTTTACAACAAAGAATAACGATGTCAATGATGCATGGGACCACCACACTGCCATGATTCCCTCCAAATCATACATCATCCTAACTTGGGAATATATTCTTCTTTCTGCATTATCTCTTGATTGAATGCTGGAACATAAAACAAGTGAGGGAATTTGTTTACCATTGCCGACTCAAAGCAAATTTGGGATGGGCAGTAATGAAGACTATAATATAGTGCCCTCAAATATAAAGTATGTCTGAACTGTAATCTGATCAATTAGTAGGAGTTTATGATTGGTTTTTAATTTTTCTATTCTGTGCCTCTACCTATAACCCTTCAAGGACTGATAACTTTTTTTAAGATGGCATCTGCCTGCAATTGAACCTTTCGGTCATTCTACTCACCCATGCTCTTCAATCCACAGATGTGCAGATTCAGTGGATTGGCCAGACAAAATTGCTAATTGCCTGCAGGCTAAGTGGATTAGCCATGGGAAATGCAGATTAACAGGAATAGGTTAGGGGCATAGGTCTGGGTGGGATGCTTATCGGAGCGTTGGTGTAGACTTAATAGGCCAAAAGGCCTACATCCACACTGCAAGGATTCTTTTTGTGGGCAATCACATTTTTTCATATTAAAGTGCAGCTGCCACCTGATTTCCCATTCTACTAAACCCTTGCAGCCCTTTTAACTGATTTTAAAAACCTTCCCTGCATCCAAAACAAACTTTGAGATTTTGGTCCTTGTACCTTGGTCTAAATAAACATAATGCAGATCATATCACACCTGAGCAACATCAATCAGCCTTAACTCTTAAACTCTTCTTTATTAATCAACGTTCTATCCACACCATAGTGTTGCATTTTCACTTGTGCCATTTCCCATGTCATTTTTCCATCAGCCATTTTACAAGACACCAAAATGAACAGCTTACAAAAATCTTTGAAGGTGCATGAAAAACATTGATGACAGTTTCTTTAGCGATTCAAATTGTAAACAATAAACAGTCATCAAATATTGCCTTTAACAAATCCGTGCTAGCTGAGTGAGATTAAGTCATTCATTATCCGTCTAGATTAAATACTGATAGTGAATAATATCAAAGATTACCAGACAGAAGATGAAGAAAGACAATTCTATAAAGTCCAACTAAGGACAAAGTATAAAGATAACAAGCTGTATTACTGCTCCAATAAAACCAACAAGTGTTGTTCTTGAGAATTGACAGTCAACTGGATCGAGATTTACTAAAAGCAATCAATAGTACTTTGAAATAAATACTGAAAATGCTGCAAATACTCAGTGAGGCATGCAACATCTCTGACTAGAGAAACAGACTCAACATTTCACGTCAATGGCCTTTTATCAGAATTGGAAATCATATAGATCAAACGGACTTTAAAGTAAGCACAGAGACAGGGCAGCTCTTTGAGAAGGTCAAAGGCAGACAAAAATATGTGACCATAGGGATAAAGTTTCAAGGAATAAGATGCCAGTTGAATAAAAGTTCAGCACTGTGGATTCTGGAGGTCTGAAATAAAATCAAAAAACTGCTTCACGTCTGGCAGCTGCTAAGGAGAAAAAACAGAGCTAACATTTCAAATCCAATACGAGTCATCTTTGAAATTGAAGAGACATGGAAATGGAAAATTAAAAAAAGCACAGAAGAACTGCGGATGCTGTTAATCAGGAACAAAAACAGGAGTTGCTGGAAAAGCTCAGCAGGTCTGGCAGCATCAATGAAGAAAAATATTCAGAGTTAATGGTGTCTGGTGACCCTTCTCAGAATGTGAGATGTGGAAATAGAATTAGTTTTATTCCGTAGAAAGAAGTGAGAATTGTTAAATATAAAAATCTAACAATCAAGCACTCATCAAGAGTTGATCAACCCTGAGAGTTAGTTTTATTTAAAGTAGCAAAACACATTATAACATCAGAAACTGCAGCAGTCTATTCTAGGAACACTTGAAGAGTTGAATTCGAGTGAAAAATGGAATACTCTGCTTTCTTTTGAATAGGTGGATCTAAAATCTCAGCTCTCTGTTGTGGAGTGAAAAATGAATGTTCATTTTGAAAAAGATTGAACTACTGTTTTAGAATAAATCACAACTTGAGAATAGCATCTCTGAATTGATAAAGTGATCAGCTCACAAAAATGAATAAAGAGCTGAAAGAGAAATAAAGGAAGCAAGATGCACAACATGTTTTGCGTCATCAAACCAATGAAAATATCAGGTTAAAGGAATATCTGGGGCAACTCACACATAAAACAAATCAGGCTCAGCAAAAGCAGTTGCAAAAACACCAGCTTAATCTCAGATCATTGCTCGGGCAAATGACAGATCTGTGATCCAGCTCACAAACTGATCGTTTGTCTTTCTTAATTGAATAAACTGAAGTTTCACTGGGCACTTGTCTGCTTACCAGTTAGCTGTATCTTTAAATAAAAATATCAAGGGGTTGTCTCAAGCACTTCAATGTGATTGAAGGCTGTTGTCCAAGTCACCAACTAGTAGATTAACTTGTATGATGACTACACAACTTTGTGTGATAAATATGCTCATGGTAATAACTTGATAATCTTATGCTCATGACAGATTGAATAACTCTGTGAGTTAGTTTATTTAAAACAGTAAAGCACATTACAAGTTTTGAAACAGACATTATAGTAAATTAACTGATTCCTGCATGTGCAATTTGCAGCTATAAAGCGGACTGTAAGCCAGAGGTATCACAGTGTATTCACACAGCACACAGAGTCATTAAAGGTGATCTTTCTTAAAGAAAAGAGCACATTCAATAAGGAGAAAAAAAGTTGGGATAAAGGGGAAGTCAGTAAAAACTAGAGGGAAGGGAAAATAGAGGTAAAAAATGTCACAGAACAACAGGAAAATGAAGTGATAGTGGTTTCATAGAAAGGACACAACATAGACGCGGGGAAGGTGTTAACAGTAACTATTAATAGAAGAATATAGCTTAACTCTGGCTGGAAGGAAAACTACAACAACAAGAGAAACAGTGAAATATACGTCCATATGTCATGAAGGATATAGTTCATGACGGATTGTTTTGTGTCCAAAAGGATGGAAACACTCCTAAACAGAAATGAAATGTTGTTTCCCTAACTAGCATTGGGATTTGCTGGGTTACTTCAGCAAGGCACAGGACAGAAATGTGAGAGAAGGAGCAAGACAGTGGACTGAAATGGCAAAAAACTGGAAAGCAAGGTCATGTTTAAGATCTGATCAGAATTGTACTTCAAAACAAGCACCAAATCTGCATTTGGTATTCCCAGTGTAAAAGAGAGCACATTGTGAGTTGTGCTTAGGTTGAAAGAAGTACAAATGTTCATCTGCCTGGAAGCAGTTTCACTGGGTCTTTGGACAGTAAGGAGAGAGGAAGTAAAAGGGCAAGTGTTACATTTCCTAAAATTGTATGAGAAGGTACCATGTGAGGGTGATGAGATGCTATAGGTAGAGAATATGGACAGGGGAAGACAAAGGAGACAAGGGAAGCTGCATGTGTATATGTGTGTGTTTCTGTGTCTATGAGTGTTTGTTTGTGTGTGTGTGTGTGTGTGTATTTGTGTGTACATGCATGCGCACGTGTGTGTGTGTATGTGTGTCTGTGTCTGTGTGTGTGTGTTTGTGTGTGTGTCTGTGTGTCTCTGTGTGTGTATACACGAGCCCTAACACTGGGAGTGAGCTGGATACAGACAATGGTCAGCATGGATGATTTGGACCGAAGGGCCTGTTTCCATTCTGGGCATCTCTATGACTCCAACCAACTTCACCTTCTCTTCCTTCTCCAAAGATCTACACACAACACCGGCCTAGAGAGGAGGAAAAGCCAGGCTGAAAGGCAATGTGCTTCTGACATGCACTTTGACATGAATTTCACCAAGGCCAGCTGGAGTACAAGCCATCAGAGGCAAATATTATGTTCAGTGTTAGAGAAATACACGTTGTTACCTCAGGTCCAGTCAACATTCCCATCTCTGGTGATCAAGCCTTGGGCCCTTGTCTCTCTCTCTCTTGCTCTCTCTCTCTCCCCCCGGCTCTGCCTCTTAAGAGACAATGGAAAAAATAGTCTTTACTAGTCTGCACAGTTGCTTACGACTTTTTAATGCTCGTTTTCATTCATTATTCCTTTTTCAAAATGATTAATTTATTGTTTAGACATTGATTTTTGTTTTGGAGATTCATGTTCAATGTTACATTAAACCTTATCTATCCAGAATTTGATCATCTAGATTAGATCCCCTACAGTGTGGAAACAGGCCCTTTGGCCCAACAAGTCCACACTGCCACTTGAAGCATCCCACCCAGACCCATTCCCCTATAACCCACACATCCCTGAACACTATGGGCAATTTAGCATGGCCAATCCACCTAGCCCGCACATCTTTGGACTGTGGGAGGAAAGCGGAGCACCCGGAGGAAACCCATGCAGACACAGGGAGAATGTGCAAACTCCACACAGACAGTCACCCAAGGCTGGAATCGAACCCGGGTCCCTGGTGCTGTGAGGCAGCAGTGCTAACCACTGACCCACCGTGCTGCCCTAGAGTGAGAGAAAAAGGTGAAATGTGGCCCTCGCATCATCATATGCAGGCAAGCAGCAGTGAATCAATCACTCATAGGAACTTTTTCTCACCTTATGTGGCAGTGAAAGATAAACCACCCATAAAATGCTAATGAGCGTGCACGAGCGCAAGCCCCAAGCAAGAGGCTGCACTTTCTGAGACAAGTTGAACTTAGTGCGAAATACAAATGAAAATCCACTGAAGATTGAAAGAAGGGGCCTCTGTTTTTTTTTTCTTTAGGCTGATCCAAGTTACAACAACACACAGGCAGTACAAAGTTATTCAAAGTAGTGAAAGGACCAATGAGTGAATAGGTGGAATTAGATTAGCATTTCTCATTAATAATCAGTTCAGCACAATTACAATAGGCAAAGTACACAAAACAAACTGAATCAGCCCAGGCAAGCTGACTGAATATGTCAGTGAGATAACAAGTTGTAGAGCTGGATGAACACAGGAGGACAAGCAGCATCAAAGGAGCAGGAAAGCTGATGTTTCGGGTCCAGACCTGAATCGTCAGTTTTCCTGCTCCTCTGATGCTGTTTGGCCTGCTGTGTTCATCTAGCTCTACACCTTGTTATCTCTGATTCTCTAGTATCGGCAGGCCCAACTATCTCTGAATATGTCGAAGTATGTCAGTAACAAGACGCTGAAAACTAAAGAGAAATTAATATTCCTAATGGAAGATTTCGCAAGTTTTGGGCTGCAATCTTAAGGCAAAAAGAAACAGTTGATATCCCACAGTAGCAGAGAGCCCCTGCTGTCATCAGCACAGCCCCAAAAAGCCTATGTTAATCGCACAGTTAACAAGGCCTGCTGAGCTTCAAACTGTTTTGGAATTTTATTTTAATTCAATTTTTTTTTAATATATTTGCACCAAAGGCTTTCTACTGAGAAATGAAAGCGGTAGGAGCCTATGTAAACATCTGCAAGGACTGCTGTTACCCAGGAGGGCAATACTCAAAGTTACACAGAGCCGACTGCTCTTAAAGAACAGATGCTGAGGTGGTGCTGAGGGATATCATCTGCATATTGGACAGCCTTTGAGTGCCAAGTATTCTTAAAGCAACTGCTAAGAACTATCACAAACGTAAACTTTTCCTAGAAGTGACAGATTAACTCAGTCTCTCTGTTTTCCTGATCATCCCACTAACAGGGCATGTCCATTTCTTTAAATGAGTTGGCAGCATTTTAGTTTCTCTCATTCTTGCTTGGCACGTCATCAAAATCCAACAAGTCTATATTAGACCTGTTCCAGTTAGTGGCAGGCTCCTAACAGGCTCAGAAGCGTAATCAATGCGAGATCACAGACAGCATCATAAACAATAATCATAAAAAGCAATTACTGACTGTAATTGTGTGCTGTAATCATGGAATGCAATCACGCACCAAAAGAAATTTGCATTTATATATGAACTACAATATGGTAAAACATCCCAAGGTGTTTCACAATGGTGTTATCAAGGAGAAATTGACACCGACCCTGCAGAATGAGATATTACACCAAGTGAAATGGGTCAGCTTCAGAAGAACTTTATAAAAGGAATGAAAGAAAATCTCGGCAGTTGAAAACATATTCTAAAGCGGAGGAGAGAAGTGGAATTGGATTTGCACAAGTGCAATTGGGGGAGCAGAGGAATCTTCAATGTACCGGAGGAGATCACAGAGATAGGGAGGCATGGGGATCAGTCAGGGATTTTAGCACAACAAGAAGGATTTTGAAATTGAGGTATTGGCAGATGAGGTTGCTGATCACTAAAGATAAAAGTAGTTGTTGAAAGGGACTTGGTGCAAGTTAGGAGATTATGTTTAGGGGGTGAAATATTCAGAATCAATCACAGGCAGCAAATATACCATACAGAACATAGAAAAGTACAGCACAGTACAGGCCCTTCAGCCCACGAATGTTTTGCCAAACTTTTACCCTAATCCTAAGGTCTATATAACTTCCACCCCTACCTTATACTATCATCCATGTCCTTATCCAGTAGCCACTTAAATGCCCCTAATGAGGCCGTCTCCACTACCCTCTCCAGGAATGCAGTCCACACCCCTACCACTCTCTGAGTAAAGAACCTACCTCTGATGCCTCCCTTATATCGACCTCCACTCACTTTAATACTATGCCACCTCGTAATAGCTACTTCCACCCTAGGAAAATGTCTCTGGCTGTCTACTCTGTCTATACCTCTGATCATTTTGTACATCTCTATCAAGTCACCTCTCATCCTTTCTGATTCTAAAGAGAAAAGCCCCAGCTCTCTTAACCATTCCTCGTAAGACCTTCCCTCCATTCCAGGCAACATCCTGGTAAATCTCCTCTGCACCTTCTCCAATGCCTCCACATCTTTCCTGTAATGAGGCGACCAGAACTGGACACAATACTCCATATGTGGCCGAACCAGGCTTTTGTATAGCTGGAGCATAAATTCATGGCCCTTGAACTCAATCTCTCCAATAATGAAAGCTAACATACCATATGCCTTCTTCTAACCACCTGGGTGGCAGCTTTCAGGGAGCTGTGAACATGAACCCCAAGATCTCTCTGCTCCTCCACACTGCCAAGAATCTTTCTGTTAACCCTGTATTCTGGTTTCAAGTTTGTCCTTCCAACCTGAGTCACCTCATGCTTTTCAGGGTTGAACTCCATCTACCACTTCTCAGTACAGCTCTGCATTCTATCAATGCCCCTTTGTCACCTAGAACAGCCTTCCGCACTGTCCACAATGTGACCCACATTCATATCATCCGCAAACTTGATAATCTACCATTCCACTCCTTTATCCAAATCATTTACAAAAATCACAAATAGAAGAGGACCCAGGGCAGATTCTTGCAGTACACCACTTGAAACTGAGCAATATGTTGAATATTTTCCATCCACTACCACCTTTTGTCTTCTAAGAGTCAGCCAATTCTGAATCCAATCTGCCACATCTCCCTCTATCCCATACCTCCTTACCTTCTGCATGAGCCTACCATGGGGAACTGTATCAAAACACCTTACATAAATCCACGTACACCACATCCACTGCTCTACCTTCACCCACGTGTTTGGTCACCTCTTCAAAGAATTAAACAGGAATAATAGACAAAACTCACAGAATGTGAAAATAAACAAGAATCACAGAGAGTAAATATAAACAGTAACAAAAGACAACTGACTGTAGATGTATAATATATTATAATCATTTGGAAATTGGTGTTTTGAAGTTGAGGAAAATGCACTTCTGATTTTGATTCTGTGAAAGTAACATTATTTCAAAGTAGTCAGGAAGCCATTTTTAGAACAGTGAACTAATGACATAATATCCAGGAAAATATCTCTTTTAAATTAAATGCTTTAATCAGATAGCTGGTGTAGTGATTGTAACGGGGTCAGCCAGGTGGATCTCATTGAATATTGGCCTAGGTTAACAGCCCCAATCAGGAAGCCCTGGCCGACAGATATAAATAGGGGTATTGGGGATTCTGCTCCCTCTAGGAGCTGACTCTGTGCTAGCTGGGTCAGCACCATGTACAATGTACGTGTAAAATAAAGGGTGACTTGATGATGGAGTACTGGCTTTTATGGAATATTTTCATCCAGACAGTGAAGCGCTGAATATTTACAAAGTGGGACTTTCATGACTTTAGAAAGACAGATATTCAGAGGCCAGAATCAGGATTCAGCTCAGAAGAACAGTTCCACATCAGCAGGAGACTGTGAGAATTTGTAGAAATCTCCACGATGTGAAAATTAGTTAAAAGATCTTGTGGCTGTCAGAATTGGAATGGTACCGAGGCCATCAGATCTGTAAAGAAGGATTTAGGCCATCAGATCCGGAAAGAAATTTTTAATCCATCAGAACTGGTCAGTTGAGTAAGAAATCATAATATTCAAGTAGGAAAGATACTTCACTGGCATTGAATGTTGAGGAAGGATGTTGCTGGGGATAGGGTTGAACTTTTACTTTCACTGTTAATGTTAAAAGCTTTTAAAAAATTATCTTATTGCTAGTTTTTTTGTTGAATAAACTTGTGTTCTCTTTTGGAAAGTACACTGCCTGCCTTATGTGCATGTGCACAGAGGCTGAGCACTGTGTTTAAAAAAAAACTACAGAAATCCAACTTATGATCTATCATCCAAGTTTCACACTGGGTGAATTATCTTGTATTATAATTAACCATGTAGGCGATTCATGGCAAGCGAATATAAACAGGAATGCAGGCAACAATCTCAAGTAGGAAGTGATGCAAGGGTAATAGAGAGAAGTCAGAGGCAGTAGTTAAAAACAGGAATCACAGATATTAATGTAAATATGAATCACAGACAGTAATGTCATAGAATCCCTACAGTGTGGAAGCAGGCCATTTGGTCCGCCATGCCTTCCAAAGTGTATCCCACCCAGACTCTCCCCAAGGAAAACCAACATAACCTGCACATTCCTGAACACTACAGATACTTTACCATGGTCAATCCACCTAACCAGCACTTCTTTGTGCTGTGGGAGGGAACCAGAGCTCCCAGTGGAAACCCATGCAGGCACAGGGAGAACATGCAAACTCCACACAGTCACCTGAGGGTTTACCAAACCTGGCACTATGAGACAGCAGTGTCAACCATTAAACCACCATGCCGTCTCTCAGATAAGAAGCAATTATTGGTTATAATTATAAAGAGTAATCACATTGTCACTAACCAGTGTAATTTTAACCAGCAATCACGACAGTAGATAAGAGTAATTGTGCACAGTATCACAAACAGATTATCAGTAGTATTTGCAGACATTAATTATAAACATTAATCAGACAGTAACTAATAACAGTAACTGCAGACAGTAACTATGAAAAGCGATCACAGACAAAAATCAGAGGCAGTAATTATAAACAAGAATCAGAGCCTATGATCGACAGTAGTAACTATAAACCAGTAATTACAAACAGTGATTATTACCAGATTTCATAGATGGATTTACAAACAGCAATCATAGGCAATGTTTGTGAATTATATTCAGATACACAAACCAATGACAGTAAATATAATCAGTAATCACAGCATTGATCAGACAGTAACAATAAACACTAATCGCAGACTGTAGTCACAGTCACCAAGTCAGACTGTAACCATAGGCAATAAATATGAATGTTATCACAAACAGTCAGTTAGTAATTATGAACATTAATCATCAACAGAAGTTATGAACGGTACTCAGAACTGTAATTAAACAGTAATTACAACAAGTAATGGCAGACAATAATGACATGACATTTCACACACAGGAATGGTAAACATGAACTACAAACATTAATTAAAGATTGTGATTATAGACATTAATCACAGGCAATAATCAATGCAGTGATCATAGACTATAGTCACACAAGTAAAGATTATATTTTCCAATGTTGATGCATGAGTGCAGATGTGTGCAGTGCTAAAGATTGTCAAATTGAGACCCAGTGAACTCAAGAGAAGACTAGTGAGCTGACCACCTTGCAAGGTATTTTTTGGGTTCTAAAGATCATTGCTGGCTGCCTGGTCTCTCTTACTTCCAGATATTGCCGGGGGGCGGGGCTTGGGAGAAGAAGGCAAAGGCAGAGGGTGTGATACAGTGGTATTCCCGTTGCTTCATACCTATACCTAATTAGCCCCAGACTGGGGTAAATTAGGACTCCTGCTGCCAACCCACCAGTCTGGTCACTCCCATTCCCTAGTCAGAAAACCAGCCACTTCTGCCACTTGCTATGAAGGCAGGAAATTGAGTCAGTGGAGTATTAAGGCCCCAGAATTGACATTAATGGGCCACAGAACTCACCAGCAGTTAAAGCCTTTATGATGGAAGAGATATTAAAAAGTTGCTAAATCACCAGGACTGGATGGAATCCACCCAGGGATGCTGAGGGAAGTATGAATGGAAACTGAGGAGATATTGGTCATAATCTTCTGAACTTCCTCATTCCAGAGAGCCAGAAAATAATATGCCTGTGCTCAAAAAAAAAGGTGTGAAAATAAATCTAGTCAGCATAGGCTAGTTATTTTAACCTCAGCAATGGGAAACAATTTAAAGATGAAAATCTGTGTTCAAGTAACAGTCACTTGGATAACTGCAATGTAGTTATGGAACAGCTATGAGGTGTTTTTACAGGTAAATCACGCTAAGTGAAAAGAGTTGAATTTGTATCATGAAGTAACAAAGTAATAGTAATGCAATTGAGATGGATGGTATGAAGGTGGCAGGGTGGCTCAGTGATTATCTCTGCCTGCCTCATAGCGCCAGGGACCCTGGTTTCATTCTATACTCAGGCAACTGTCTATGTGGAGTTTGCACTTTCTCCCCCTGTCTATGAGGGTTTCCTCTGGGTGCTTCAGTTTCCTTCCACAGTCCAAAGATGTGCACGTTAGGTGGATTGGCCATGGGGAAATATGGGGTTACAAGGTGGGTCTGGGTGGATGCTGTTTCGAAGGTGTGGGCTTGATGGGCAGAAGGTCCTGATTCCGCACTCTAGGGATGCTATGAACATCCAAAGCACATTTAATAAATTATTTTCTATTAGGGTAATGGCAGGGGAAATTTATTATGGATTCAGCACATTTTGGTAGGAAGAATGAGGAAAGGCAATATTAAAGAAAGGTACCATTCTGAAGAGAATGCAGGATTACAGGCCTATGGTTTACGCATATAATTCTCCGAAGGTGGCAAAACAGGTTCGGAAAGTGGTTAAAAATGCATTCGGGACCCGGATGTTAAGAATGGAGACTGAAAATACGAAAAAAAAGAAACTGATGATGAATGTGCATACAATGCAAATTCAACATCATTTGAGTTTTGAGCAGAATTTCCCAGCCCTGAACAGCATAGGTAATTGAGAGGAATACTCCATTACTGTGTAGGAGCCTAATAATGAGAATAAAAAAAATTCTGATACTCAGCATCAAAAAAAGAAACTTTGAATGCCCCTATAACATTCAAACAGATAGATACAAATGTCACACCTTATTTCCATGTACATGTATCTCATTATTAGCTAATCTCACCTTATTTATATGCAGTTTGCAATTCTCCGATGCACTGCTGAAAATGGATCACGTTAATTCCTGACTTGAAAATCAGATGGATTACCTGGCAGTTACAACTTTCTGCACGCTTCTCTGGGCTGCAATCTTAAGATCCATTTGCCAGCATCTCATTGTGAACTCCATTGTGCTTCCATCTCTTATTCACAACAGTTGACAACGGAGAAACACCAGCTTTACCAGCATGGCTGATGTCAGATTAATTTATAATGTACATCAGCACATCACCACCACACTTCAGAGCTCATGATCAGCTTACATCACAATATTCCTGCCACGGCCGCTCTCTACACGCAAGGTGATATATACATCTGCAGAGGGTGAGACTCAGGAATCCTAGCTTGTTTTGTTAGTGCTCAATCACTTTGCATTTACCTGGGTGCTCACAGACTCTGTGGGTCATCTTGTCCTTTAGCACACTGCTGTTTCATTGAAAATTTACTGGGTCAAAACATTTTGGCTTGACTTGATTTTTCTTTAGCACAGACAGAAAGACAGGCATCATATCAGTGGTGAATAGTCAACGAAGTGGACTTGCTACTGTACAGTGCTGTGCTCCATCAATGTTGCACCTATAGCATGTGCCATTAGCAAACACACTACATGTGCTTCATCAAAACTGCCGTATCTAAAAAGTCAAAGGGGAATAGTCCTCAGTGATGAGAAGAGGGAGACAATACTCGTCAGCAGATACCACAGCAATCAGGAAATAAACCAACATCAGTCTAGGGGCTTAGTTATGTTCAGTTCAGGTCTTTGGACAACTGGGATACTTAGACTCATGTCCTTGCATTGTGCCATGGTCAATACCTCTGGTCAAGTCCAAGGATCAGAGGGATGTCAGTCAGGGAGCCATCAAGACCCAATCCAGGGGCTGGGCTGAATTTAGTTGCACCTGTCCTCACAAGTCAGTCTTGGGCTGTGAGCATGAATCATCAAGGGAGTAAGTGAGGCTCGTCCATGAAGTGCCGTGGAAAGTCGGTTAACTCAAGTCTGCGAATAGGATGCATTATGATGGGACACAGAGAGGTTAACGGCAGTGAAAGGAGGCCACCACACATATAAAGGTAGAGTCTGATACAGCATAGGAGTGCAAGGCGTACTGACGGAGTGGGGATTTTGGCAAATCACCGCCACTCTGGCTTCAGCGGCCGTGTTGTGGTTGGCAATAGTAGACATGGCAATGCAGTAAGCTGAGTGCTGAAGTGGGGAGCTTACTGTTAAATAAAAGGGCTAGATAGGAATGTGGGGACCCTGAAAGCTGATAGGAACCGCAACACAAAACTGTCAGGCGGAGTCTGGAACTGACTTACACATATCATGATCAGCTTACATCACAATATTCCTGCCACGGCCGCTCTCTACACGCAAGGTGATATATATATCTGCAGAGGGAGCCACCCACGGACGACAACCTCATCGCTCCACCCACAACCTCCACAGCCAGCAACCCCAGAGAAGACAGTCATACTGAACCCTGCCACATATTCACCATCCCCCCCAGACCTCCCACTAACTGAGGACGAATGGTCAGTCCTTAGTAAGGGGCTCACCTTTGTCCCCCCACAACCACACATCAACGAATACCAGTCACGATTGGACATAGAACAGTTTTTCCGCGGCCTTCACCTCCACGCCTACTTCTTCACACGGGAACCTAACCCTCCCTCCACTGACCCCTTCACCCGCTTCCAACACAAGTCCTCCTCCTGGACACCACCCCCAGGCCTCCTACTCTCCCTCGACCTCTTCATCTCTAACTGCCGTCGAGACATTAACCGCCTCAACCTCTCCACCCCTCTCACCCACTCCAACCTCTCCCCCGCAGAATGGGCAGACCTCCGCTCCCTCCGCTCCAACACCAACCTCACCATCAAACCCGCAGACAAGGGTGGCGCAGTGGTAGTATGGCGCACTGACCTCTACATCGCCGAGGCCAGACGGCAACTCTCCGACACCACCTCCTACCGCCCCCTCAATCATGACCCCACACCTGAGCACCAAACCATCATCTCCAACACCATTCATGACCTCATCACCTCAGGGGACCTCCCACCCACAGCCTCCAACCTCATTGTTCCCCAACCACGCACGGCCCGTTTCTATCTCCTTCCCAAAATCCACAAACCTGCCTGCCCTGGTCGACCCATCGTCTCAGCCTGCTCCTGCCCCACCGAACTCATCTCCACCTATCTGGACTCCATTTTCTCCCCTGTGGTCCAGGAACTCCCTACCTACGTCCGTGACACCACCCACGCCCTCCACCTCCTCCAGGACTTCCAATTCCCTGGCAGCCAACACCTCATTTTCACCATGGACGTCCAGTCCCTATACACCTGCATTCCGCATGCAGATGGCCTCAAGGCGCTCCGCTTCTTCCTGTCCCGCAGGCCCGACCAGTCCCCCTCCACCGACACCCTCATCCGCCTAGCCGAACTCGTCCTCACCTTCAACAACTTCTCTTTCGAATCCTCCCACTACCTACAGACTAAGTGGGTGGCCATGGGCACACACATGGGCCCCAGCTATGCCTGCCTCTTTGTAGGTCACGTGGAACAGTCCCTCTTCCGCACCTACACAGGCCCCAAACCCCACCTCTTCCTCCGTTACATTGATGACTGTATCGGCGCCGCCTCTTGCTCCCCAGAGGAGCTCAAACAGTTCATCCACTTCACCAACACCTTCCACCCCAACCTTCAGTTCACCTGGGCCATCTCCAGCACACCCCTCACCTTCCTGGATCTCTCAGTCTCCATCTCAGGCAACCAGCTTGTTACTGATGTCCATTTCAAGCCCACAGACTCCCACAGCTACCTAGAATACACCACCTCCCACCCACCCTCCTGCAAAAATTCCATCCCCTATTCCCAATTCCTCTGCCTCCACTGCATCTGCTCCCACGATGAGGCAATCCACTCCCGCACATCCCAGATGTCCAAGTTCTTCAAGGACCGCAACTTTCCTCCCACAGTGGTCGAGAACGCCCTTGACCGCGTCTCCCGCATTTCCCGCAACACATCCCTCACACCCCACCCCCGCCACAACCGCCTAAAGAGGATCCCCCTCGTTCTCACACACCACCCCACCAACCTCCGGATACAACGCATCATCCTCCGACACTTCCGCCATCTACAATCCGACCCCACCACCCAAGACATTTTCCCATCCCCACCCTTGTCTGCTTTCCGGAGAAACCACGCTCTCCGTGACTCCCTTGTTCGCTCCACACTGCCCTCCAACTCCACCACACCCGGCACCTTCCCTTGCAACCGCAAGAAATGCTACACTTGCCCCCACACCTCCTCCCTCACCCCATCCCAGGCCCCAAGATGACTTTCCACATTAAGCAGAGGTTCACCTGCACATCTGCCAATGTGGTATACTGCATTCACTGTACCCGGTGTGGCCTCCTCTACATTGGGGAAACCAAGCGGGGGCTTGGGATCCGCTTTGCAGAACACCTCCACTCGGTTCGCAATAAACAACTGCACCTCCCAGTCGCAAACCACTTCCACTCCCCCTCCCATTCTTTAGATGACATGTCCATCATGGGCCTCCTGCAGTGCCACAATGATGCCACCCGAAGGTTGCAGGAACAGCAACTCATATTCCGCTTGGGAAACCTGCAGTCCAATGGTATCAATGTGGAATTCACCAGCTTCAAAATCTCCCCTTCCCCCACCGCATCCCAAAACCAGCCCAGTTCATCCCCTCCCCCCACTGCACCACACAACCAGCCCAGCTCTTCCCCTCCACCCACTGCATCCCAAAACCAGTCCAACCAGTCTCTGCCTCCCCACCCTGTTCTTCCTCTCACCCATCCCTTCCTCCCACCCCAAGTCGCACCTCCATCTCCTACCTACTAACCTCATCCCACCTCCTCTCTGGACTGACCTATCCCCTCCCTACCTCCCCACCTATACTCTCCTCCCCACCTATCTTCTTTTCTCTCCAACTTCGGTCCGCCTCCCCCTCTCTCCCTATTTATTCCAGAACCCTCACCCCATCCCCTTCTCTGATGAAGGGTCTAGGCCCGAAACGTCAGCTTTTGTGCTCCTGAGATGCTGCTGGGCCTGCTGTGTTCATCCAGCCTCACATTTTATTATCTTGGATTCTCCAGCATCTGCAGTTCCCATTATCACTTACACATATTGCCTGCCAGCTTGAACAATGCCTCAACGCACAACAAGGAAGGAAAAGGGCATGCCAAGACATTCAAAGTGGGTGGAAGATGTTTTCACCTTTCTTTCGTCTGCAGAGAACCTTGTTGGTTCTGTGGGGCTGAGTTTGGATGGAAGCTGAGCTCGGACATCACACATCCTTGGATGAGTGTACGCTCCCCTATTAAGCGCATCGATATGGTGAAACCTTTTCCTTCAGAGACGT
Organism: Stegostoma tigrinum; assembly: GCF_030684315.1. Classification (NCBI taxonomy): domain Eukaryota; kingdom Metazoa; phylum Chordata; class Chondrichthyes; order Orectolobiformes; family Stegostomatidae; genus Stegostoma; species Stegostoma tigrinum. Next base: position 16,727,667 of record NC_081361.1, read on the forward strand.
GAACCCCCATGAATGATCTCGTAATTACATAAATGTAGAATGTGAATGGAGGTAACGATCTATTATGCAAAAGATATTAGTTTTTTTTCAAATTTCAATAAATGCAAGTTTGAAATACTTCAAAACACAGGACAAGACAATATTCCATCTATTCTCCAGTGCCATTATTTTACAGATATTCAAAAACCAAAGAAATTTCCCTTCCTTATCAAATTTTCAGTTAACCCAACTGTATCATTTCAGTTCCGGTAAGTTGTGCGGCTGTTTTCGGGGAATATTCACATGATTGATATTTTAGGCTTTCCCAGTCGATCAATAATCCACAGACCTCTAACCAAATACTCTCAGTCTGTAAACTTCATGAACTAAAACTCTTTTCTTGAGAGAACTTATTCCCTGAAATGTTCTGAACAATGTTCTTTCTCAGGGATGCTATTCTTCCTTCTGACTCCAGTCAGGCTTCACCAAAACTGTCCAAAAGCTTTCTACTCTCTGGATTTATTTCAAAACTATTATCAATCCTTGTTTATTCTAAATCCAAAAGTGAGCCATTGCTTTTTGATACCTTTTATCTCTGTGGCCATAAACTTCCATTATTCAAACCATTTTGAATGGTGGTGCACGATCAAAAGGTTTGAATGGCCTGCCCTTTTCTATGTTTCAAACAAACTTCCATTAACACACCAGGAGGGACATCCTGGCTTAAAATCACTGTTGTGGAAAGACTGATGTAATTAATTTTTAACTCATTCAAAAATATAGACCAACGGCCATATGCTATTAGGCTGAAAACCAAGCTCTGAAAGAAATTAATGTATATAAACCACAAATGATTTATATTGCATGGCTAAAGGATTTAGGTTAAATCCAACACTGACAGTTTAGAAAGTTGGAGGCAGATAAAATGAGTTGGGGTGATGTTCGATCAGAAATTTGATAACCAAGAGAAAATGTCTGCAAAGGGACAGGAAAATGATTTGGAGATTATCTGAGGGGGGTACAGACACAATGAGCCAAATGATGTCCTCCTCTGCTGTGGCTTTACCATTCAATGATTCCAATTGTGTCCCTCAAAAAGGGAACACTTTGGTTTATGGTTTCATGATATTAAGGTAAGCCTGTCTCCCGTCATTGGTTTGTTTAAAAGAAGTCATACCTGCTTCCCAGAGCTAACTGACTTGTTTGATTCAGGCAGAGGGATCTGCAATCTGACTGTGTTGCTGCAATGAATCTTGTTGGCATTGCAAAGTGATTATTCATTGTCACATCTGGGAATTGTTTGCTCATGAGTGCTGTTGGCACGAGGCGAGAGATTAGCGCTTGATATAATTGTTCAATTTAAAAGCAAGAAGGTTCATTAATGTTTAGGCACAACACCCTTGACAATATTAATAACATGAGTGGTTAAACTTTAAGAGACAGACAAACTTCCGTTTAATGGATACTTAACGTGCAATAATCTGCTGTAAAAGAAAAATATAAATAATTAAAACCACTCTCATGTGCTGTGATTAATGCTTTCATTCTGCAGAAATTCGTCAACTCAGTATAAAACCTCTGGACACCAGCAAATTAAACTCAAGAGGCAACAGTCAGATTGATTTCCTGGCTTTCGTGTGCTGAAGTAAATTTGGTTGTTTTGAGTATTTCCCTGTGTTCAACGTCCAAATATGGAGACAGTGCAAATTTTGACAAGTAGTATGTTAGTTTCATGCTGACAATAACTTGGTTCACCCAATCGGAATTGAAAGGTCACCAGACTCAAAAAGTTAACTCCGCTGTCCTTCCACAGATGCTGCAAGACCTGCTGAGTTTTCTCCAGCAATTTCTATTCTTGTTTATTTTATACGTACTAATGTAATCTTAATTGTACATCAAATAGGGAAGAGGATGTATCACGTATCAGCTGTAAAATCAGTTGATTAGAGTTATGGAAGAAATGCATAACTGTGTTACACAAAATAAACCTGGTTTAATTTAGTCAGAGATATTAGGAACTGCAGATGCTGGAGAATCTGAGATAACAAGGTGCAGAGCTGGGTGAACACAACAGGCCAAGCAGCAACTTAGGAGCAGGATTTGTTTGGGTTGTGAATCCACTGAATGAATACAAATAGATAGCTGAGTATAAACAATGCAGGAAAAAACAAGAAAATGTGTCTGAAAATTGTGAAATACTCAGGTGATTTAGCAAATCAAATGTCAGCAGTGTCATTATCATTATTTCCTTATTTTACACCTTTTTATCCTCTCCACCCTGCTTAATAAATAGCGCAAAGTTAAGATTGACAGTGCACTTCTTTGGCAGAGTAATTAATTTGGTGATATGGTGGGTGAGGGAATTCGGCACAGTCAGTGACAAGATACTGCTCTGGTCCGTCACAGAACAATGTTTTTGATGAAATGAGATACATTGATACCCAAAAACTGATGTTCAGAGGCATCAGTAGGGCAAGCAGATAAGTAATTGCCTGATGAGTTTTTTGGCTTATTTTTCTCTAAACTCAGTCAGTAAGTTTAACTAGGACCAAGGAAATACAGGATGAATTTTATGATATCCTGCTGGACATATATTTGTTTGCGGAGGGCATGTGAAATATCCCATTGCCTTCCTGCCCACACAACAACTTGGCACACATAATAGAGGAGTTAGGTTTGGTTCCGACTCGGTCATGTTAAAACACCTCAAGACAGTAGGAGAGATTAAAATTACAACACATATATCTTTTCTTGTTGTGAACAAAGAACAGAGAAAATTACAGTCCAGGGAATGGGCCTTTTGGCCCACCCAGCTGTCACCGACATGCTGCCCGTCACAACTAAAACCCCCTCCCCTTCCGGGGAACATATCCCTCTATTCCAAGCATATTCATGTATTTGTCAGGAAGCCCTTTAAAAGTCACTAGTGTATCCACTTAAACTACCTACCCGGACAATGATTTCTAGGCACCCACCAGCCTCTGGGTTCAAAAAAGTGCCTCATAAATCACCTGTAAACCTTGCCCCTCGTACCTTAAACCTATTCCCCCTAACTGCCTCTTCCACCCTGGGAAAAAGCTTCTGATTGTCCACTCTGTCTATGCCCTTCATAATCTTGTAGACCCCTATCAGGTCACCCCTCAACCTCCATCGTTCCAGTGAGAACAACCCAAGTTTCTCCAACCTCTCCTCATAGCTGATGCCATCCACACCAGACAATATCTGGTATTTTTTTTGTACCATCTCCAAAGCTACCACATCTTTCTGGTAGTGTGGTGACCAGAATTGAACACAAAATGCCAAATGCAGCTTAACTAAGGTTCTTTCAAGCTGCAACATTACCTGCCAATTTTTAAACTCAATTCCCCGGCCGATGGAGACAAGCGTGCCATATGCCTTGTTGACTACCTTCTCCAACTGCATCGTGGAGACAGCTTATTGAGTTCCTCTATCCTATTTCTCTCATGCATGCCAAATACCATAAGTTTCTCTCTAATAGATATGCTCAAACAATGGCCACTACATGTTTCTTCTTAATGTTATATAAAGTCATTAAAAAACTTAACGATAAGGTTTGAGAAACCGAAAGAACTGTGGATGCTGTCAATCAGGAACAAAACCAGAAGTTGATGTAAAAGCTCTGCAGGTCTGGTAGCATCTGTGGAGAAAAAAAAAACAGAGTTAACCTTTCCTCAGATTCCTGAGGACGAATAAGATTTTAGATATTCACGGTTCACCTTCCTTAAGCCAATTAAACATCATAAACACCACACAAATGCTGTGCAATTGCCATTTCCAATAAAAGACCATCTAATGACATTCAATGGCATTACTATCACCGAATCTCCATTATCAACATCCTGGGGGTTATCATTGAACTGAACTGGACTCGGCACATAAATGCTGAGGTTACCAGAGCAGATAAGAGATTAGGAATCCTGCAGTGAGTAACTCACGACAGAAAACCCATCCAACATCTACAAGGCACTAGTTAGGAGTGTGACGGAATATTCCCCACTTGCATGGATGACTGTAGCTCTAACAACACTCAAGAAGCTTGCCACCATTCAGGACAAGGCAGCCAGCTTGACTGGCACTATATTCACAAGCATTCATTCCCACCACCACCAGTTCTCAGCAGCAGCAGTGTTTAGTATATACAAGATGCACTACAGAAATTCAAAGATCCTTGCACAGTACCTCCTTAACTCACATTCACTTCTATCCAGAAGGACAAAGGAAGTAGATACATGGAAACACCATCACCTGCAAATTCCCCTCCAAGCCACTCATCACCCTAACTAGGAAATATATCAACAATTCCTTAGTGACGCTGGGTCAAAATCCTGGAATTTTCTCCCTGAGGGCACTGTGAGTCTACCTACAGCATGTGGACTACAGAGGTTCAAGAAGGCAGCTCTCCCCCACCCTGTCAAGGCAGGATGGGCAATAAATGTCAGCAGCCAATTCCATCAGTGAATAAAAAAGAACAAGCTCCTCTACACCCCTGGGAAACTATCTTTTATATATGTAGTTATTACAGCATTCAGGGATCTCAATCTCAGCGACACAGAACAGTACATCTCCTCCCAACTAAAAGTAAACTACATTCCTTTTTCAATCCTTTGCTTGAGTGGTTCCCAGCACTGCAGTGCCGTTCACCATTTGTTCAACCAATCTGAAGTCCATGCTTTGATTCATACAAACTTAACAATACTTGATCTATGTGTAGCAGTTACAGAGGAGGTAAATCCTCTATTACCTATTCTGCATCCCCATAGATGCCTCACTTAAGCTCACTTCTTCCTATCTCCTAGCCACATGCCAAATGTGAAATACCTAATACTTAGGTCTTGTCCTGTATCCTGGAATAAAATGTTCAGATAACTTTTCCCCTTTCTGTTGAATCATTGTGACTGAAACTGGAACTACAGCTCAACAACTTGGAACCAAAGCTCCTTCAGTGACAGTCATTTACTGCAAATGCAGTTGCTATGCATCGCAATGTTAATTTCTTGTTTTCTCTCTATTATATTCCAGAGATGCTTTCACACACAACTGAACATTTTTTTGTTGCCATCTCTAAAATAACTACCAATGATGCGCACAACAATGAGGCCATGAGCGAGGGCTCATCTAGGATTTGAAGCCAGAACATCTTGCGTACCATGGCACAGTAGTTCATTGGTTAGTACTGCTGCTTCACAGCTCTAGGGATCTAGGTTTGAGTCCATCTCTGGGTGACTGTCTGTGTGGAGTTTGCACATTCTTCCCATGTCTGTGTGGGTTTCCTCTCACAGTCCAAAGATGTGCAGGTTAGGTGGATCAGCTATGCTAAATTGCCCCATAGTGCCCAGGGATGTGTCAGCTGCGTGGATTCGCCAAGGGAAATACAGGGTTACAGGGATAGGGTAGGAGGGTTGGTCTGGGTTGAACGGCCTTCAAAGGGTCATGTGCACTTGATGGACTGAATGGCCTGCTTCCACACTGTAGGGATTCTGTAATTCTAAAGTGAGCCTCGAACCCCAGAGGCCAGCAAGTTGACTGCATGTTTCACACATTTACCCAACAGTTCCCATATGAGTTATATCACTTGTCCTGCTATCTTTAGAGTGTTTATTTAACTAATTAAGTTTCAAGCTTAGATGTGTTAGTTTAGCTGTCCCATAATCTGTAGATCTATCAAGTGGTTAAATTCATTAAGATATAAATTCAAAGCAGCATTTATATCCCCAACTTCAATTTAAATTATTTACCCCACTGAGAGGGATTAATATTAAAAAAATAAGCAAGCACATAATTAGTGTTTTTCAGCAGTCAACAGTTATCTATAATCAAAAAAAGTATGTGCTGCAACTGCTAATTCATCTTCCTGCTACAGTAATCAACATCTATTCATGCAATTAGTTTCAATTGACAGGTATCTGCCACTGCCATGCAATTTCAGTTAAACCAGATGTTATACTTTTAAATCATAACCTGATTTTTTTTTCATTTATAAATTGAGAAAGAAGTAACTGGAAATTGAAATAACTCCACAGAGGCTGGTATCCTTCACCAAGTCACTCCTTATTTTCACACGGAAAATCCTTAACACTGACCCAGCTTCCTCAGAGTCATCTCTGAATTTTAGGATGCCTATCACTCCTGCTTATATCTGGCAGCCAGGGGTCCCTGAATGGACCAGATTAACAACCCCAAACACCAAAGTCATATTCTATGAGGTCGAACTGGCTGACCTTGTTACAATCACGGTATCCCTCCCTCTCCATGTGCAGGCCTCTTCTTTTTCTTGTAGCCTCTCCTGGGGTGTTTTCACACCAAGTCTGGCTCCTCTGACTCAGCCTCAGATATGGGCAGTGTGTACCAGACCATACCCTGCTCCTTGTGCCTGGAGTATCTCAGAAGATATTCATCCCCGTCTTCAGGTGGTAAAGGTGTCAAGGTTGCAACATCTGCCCTGTCTGTCTCAGACTCCGAGGTTTCTTTGGAGGGGGAAGAGTCCAGGGGTTCTGACAGCCTCTCTGGCTGTTCTGAGGGACTGGGTATATTTTGTTCCTGCTCCATTTAGAGTTTTCAACTTCCATGTGGCCCACACGCTTGTTCAGGATCACCTCACCTACCCAAACTTTTTATGTCACAGCAGCTGACCTTGCATCAACCATGTCTCTTACCCATGCAGGGCCATTTCAATGGTTTCAGCACCAAACTTCACCCCTTAAAGTAAACTGCCTCTCTTATTTAGGAGAGACTGGTGTCTGACATTCCTGCTGCTGTTTCACCCTTTCCCCAGGTCCGGGAAGATCAGATTTAACCTGGTGAGTCTTCTCCCCATAAGCAACTCTGCAGGAGCTATGCCTGTAGTTGCACAAGGGGTGATCCTATAATCAAACAGGAGCCAGTACAGTTTGGTATTGAGTGAAGCTGTAGTCTATTTCTTTAAGCCTGTCCTCAAGTTTTCACTGCTCTTCCAACCCAACCATTGGATGGATGGATGGTGTGGAGCTGTTCTCATGTGTTGAATGCCATCCCACATTAGGAAATGCTTACATTCCCTGCTGGTAAATGATGCCTGTGGTCAGTGACCAACACTTCCTTATATTGGAAGAGATACTTACTGCTTTTCTATTATCAACCCCGTATTTGATGGATGAACTCTATGCACATTCAATCATATTGAAAGTGTGCCCACAATGATTAAGAACATTGAACCCATGAAAGGTCCTGCAGATTCGATGTGTACCTGAGCCGAGGGTTTACCCAGACATTGCCACAAATGTGGGGAAGATGCTGGTAGTAATTTTTGTTGTTGTTGGCACTCTGGGCACAGCCCCACCAATGCAACTATATCTGCATCCAGTCCTGGCCACCAGACATAATTTGCCGCCAACATCTTTATTTTGGAGACCCCTGGATGACCCGGGTGGAGTTCAGCCAGTATCTTGCAGCGGCCTTTGCTCGGGACATTCATTCTCGCTCCCCATGATACAAATTCCATACTCTACTGTGATTTGGTCTCTCTAGGTCTGAAAAGGTTTCGATCCTGGCTGTGACTACCCTTTGGTTTCCCCCATCATCACCCCAGCTGTTTCAGTTTGCGTTCAAAGTCTGACATTGTCAGCTGGGACAAGAAGAGTGTCTAGAAAAGTTAAAACCGTTACAGACTCAATGCACCTGCATTCACTACTTGGCTTCCTGGATGGTATTCCATCTTGTAATTATATGCAGTTAGTGTCAGAGTCACTACTGGAATCGGCCTGAAGCTACGACTGGTACAGCCGCAGGTGTCTGTGGTCTGTTATAAATACAAATTTACAGTATTAGTGGAACTTTCTCATACCAAAGACGATGGCCAAAATTTCCTTCTCTGTCTGGGCGTATTTGCACTCTGCATTAGCGAGGGTCTGGGAAGCTTATGTTATTGGGTGTTCCTGTCCATTGGACAATCTGTGTGCCCAAACTACATAAATAAAAACCAAAAGAACTTCTGATGTTGTAAATCAGGAGCACAAGCAAAGTTGCTGGAAAAGCTCAGTAGGTCTGGCAGCATCTGTGAACGGAAAAACAGAGTTAACCTTTTGGGTCTGGTGAGCCTTCCTCAGAAGAGTTCTGAGGAGGGGTTATAAGACCTGAAACATTAACTCTGTATTTTCCTTCACAGATGCTGCCAGATCTACTGGGTCCTTCCAGCAACTTTGTTTTTGTGCCCAAACTACATGATATCACACAAGGAGGCATCGCTCATCAGCACCACTTGGGATCATAGTGGGCCAACGCATTAGCTGACGATAGCTGCTTTTCGACTTCCCTAAAGGCTATGTCTAGGCTAGGAGACCATTTCCAAGGATGATCCTTATGATTCTCCCAGGATGGAGGCCAGGTTACGTATGAACCTTCAGCAGTGATTCATCAGCCCAAGGAATGACCTAAGTTCTGGTCCCAACGTGGGAGTCGGGACACATTTGATCATGCTCACTTTAACTTCCAACAGGTATAACTCAGTCTTGTTGACTCTGTAGCCCAAGTGGGTCACTTGGGGTTCTAGGAACATACATCTTTCCCTTCTAAGGCATATAACCAGCCTCGGAGAAACATCTAAAGGACTGTGTCCAAGTTCTCTATACACACATTTTTGGTCTTCGCTGTTATTAGCAAGCCATCCAGATAAATGGTGACCTGGGGAAAGCCTTGTAAAATGTTTTCCACCATCTGATAAAAAATCCCACTGGCTGATAATACCCCAAATGGCGGTATTGTACATTGGTACAAACCCTTATGGCTATTATAGGAATACACTTCTGGGAATCCTCAGTGTGACTGTAATGGCAGGGGCGCATAACTCATGTCCAGCTTTGTAAAGGACAGCCTCCCCATAGTTTTTCTCAATGCAAGGGACTGGGTAATTATCCAGCTCAAGAAGCAGTTTAACGCTTGTTTAAAATCCACACAAAGGTGAACCAACCCATTGGGATTCACAGTCAGAACCACCAGTGCTGCCGATTCTGCAAGCTGTACTGGTTTGATGATTCCTTCACTTTCCAGCCTTCTGATTTCTGCCTCTACTTTTGTCAGTAAGGCATTGGTTGGGCCTTGCAGAATCATGGAGCTGCTTCCTGCTCCACATGCAAGGTGGCTTTGGTTCCTCTGATTGTTCCTTGACCTTCCCGATAAATGTCTGGGCATTTAATTCAATTTCACTCAGGCAGCCTTTTTGGAATCGAAGAATGTTGGCCAATCAAGATGAATCTTTCTCAACCAATTTCAGGCATGGGCCTGAGCCTTTTATTACCATCAGTGGCAACTGAACAGTTTCTCGTATAAGACCAGAAGCAAAGTTATGCCCTTAATCTGTAAAGATTCGCCGCTATAGGTTTTCAGTATAACCGGTGTCTTCACAAACTTAAGGACTGGAGTACAGAGCAAATTTTGTTAAAGACTGGGTCTGCAGTCATGAATGCAGTCACGCCTGTGTCAACTTTCATAAGAACTGAGTGTTCATTACATCAGGTGTTTATTTTCATTAGTGCTAATCTGAATGTTCCAAGCCAAATAAAGGTATTTTTTTCCAGGTTAAGTGCTCTCTTGGATACCAGCCTATGAGTTCTCCACTCAATTCAGGTCTAGTGGGACCTTTTGCTGTCTTGAGCCCACATACCAGAAGCAACTAGAATGGCTTGCCATCCCAGATACTGAAGAAAATGTTCACTGTTTGGCCAAAACTTGGCTTTGCATTGGAATTTTGCTGTGGGGTGACCTAGAGTCCTTTTGTTTAGGATATGTCCTGAATGTGGCTATGTGATTCCCTTCACCCAAGTGGTGTTTCCCATATTCATTCAGCCTGGTGAGGGTGCCCACTTCAATCGGCATAACCTGTAACTCAGTTTGCACTTTTTTTTTCCAATGATAAAGCTTGTTGTCGTGCCTGTTTGAAGTCCAGTTGGGCTTCAACTAGTCGACATTTTTTGTTTTATGGGACATCATATATCCCACATACCAAATGGTCTTTCGGCATCTCAGTCATCTTAACCCCATCAAAAATCCTGATATGGATTCCCCAGGTTCTTAAATTGTGGAGTAAAACTGACGGCATCTCAGAGTTAGAGGAGGCTTGGGGTCATAATAGACTTTAACTAACTCAATCAACTCTTGAAAGGTTTTAAATGTCTCGTGCTTTAGGTGATATCAGGCTCCTAATAGCCAAAAAAGCTGTGGATTCACAAGCTGTCAGGAGAATTATTCATTGCTTTTTATCTGTCACAATGTCATTTGCCCAGAAAAATATAACACTGTCTTTCACATACTGGGCCCAGTCTTTGATGGAAGCATCGAATAAGCCAAGCTTCCCAAATAATGGCATGATGTCAGAAATGCTTACCCCAGTCAAAGAAGACTATTGTGTGCAAATTTCTTCACGAGCATATTTTATTCTCTCATCATCACTGAAATATCTAAACAGAGGCTGGTACCACATCACCAAGCCACCCTTTATTTGCATGTGCATAGTACTTGACTCTGGCCTATCTTCCTCAGAGTCAGCTCTCAGAGCGAATGGAACCTCTGACATTCCTGTTTATATCTGTCAGCCTGGTTAACAGCCCCGATCAGGGAATTCATATTCTATGAAGTCCACCTGGCTGGCCTCAATACAATCAGTATAGGACCCTCAGACAGCAGAACGCAATGCTAGCAAATGTACCACAGCAAGTAAAAGATGGTGGCCTCTTATGTCTTAATGAGCATTATAAAATATGCTTCAAAGTTATAATAGAAAATGATCAAAGTATGATGAAACAATGTCAATATATTGTAGAAAATCTGATTTTGACTAGCTGAGAAAACTGGATTAAATGAAATGGTCAAAAGTACTGACAAATAGCAACATAGAATGACAATGCACAAGACATAAAACTGTACGCCAGTATACGTAGGCTATGGTTTGGCCCAGTTGGAAGACAGTAGATGTGTCGGTTTACAGATTTAATAGCCACAAATGCAGGATTCAATAAATCCAGAATGGTAGTTTTCAAGTTGTTTCTATTGGTCAGTAGAGAAGCCTATAAAGAATGTCTGTGTAGACAAATTACTTTCTGACTTTTTTTCCTACACATATCAACACAGTACGTTATAAATTATAACTCAATTTGTGTAGCACCATAGAGTAAGCAACCAATTTGAAGTAAATTCTCCAAGGGAGTGATCCAAACAATTATCATCAATGTGTTTGAGTTCAAGGAAGTTGTAAATTGCTCGATGTTTATACTTACAGTGAACCACAAGCATAATTACCAAAGTTGCTCAAAGAAACTCTTTCCAACATTGAATCAAAGAGCAGTTACAATACAGAAGGTGGCAATTTGGTTCATCATGACAATATAAGGACAACACAGATAGGCCTACTTCCTGTTTACCATCCCCATAATCCTGCATTGTTTTCTCTTCAGACACATTTTTCCAATTCCTTTTCGAAAGCCGCAATTGAATACATTCCCACCACACTCTCAGGCACTACATTTAAATCCTAAGTAGCCTTAGCATAAATAGGTTTTTCCTCATTTCCCCATTGTTTCTTTTGCAAACCACCCCAGCTTCTCCTTGTTATTGAAGTCTCTTCATCCAAAATCATTCCTGTAAGTTATTTTTCGATATCCTTTGATGCTTACAATCACAGGGTTTTGATTAGAAAGAACAGTAGGAAGTGAAAGAAGAGGAAGGGCATCAGCACATTTACAGTCAACACATTCAATGCTGTATCTGAATTACTGTTCTACAGATCTTCAAATGCATCAAAACAACTGACTGAAACAGTTGTAACAAATCCTTTTTTAACAGCTTCCATTATGTCTTTTTTTTCCCGATAGCTGTTCGCCATATAAGGTAGACTTTTGACCATTTAATAGGTTTGAATAACATGAGTGTCCTGTTGCAATTTGTACTCTTTCTCTGGGCTTCACTCTCAAGACCACTCTTGAACAGGCTCACATAGCTGTTTATAGTGTTATCTCTAACGCCCTCATCAACTTACGGCATTTTGTTGGGTCACATAAAATGAGGCCACATTTGTCTCACAGTTCTGGCTCAGTTTAAATGACAATTTGGAGTCATGTGCTCCTCATAGTGAGCCTTGCACTGATTGAATTTCCCATTCTGCTTCACTGTTCCCAATGTCACATTGCAATCCTTCAGCCAGGGCATCATTGCTTTCTCAATTCTATCACCTAATGACAAAATATCAATGCCTTGGCTTACAAGTGTAAGGAGGTCACAGCTCACAATCAGAACATCCCCAGGAAACTCCACAATATAAGTCATATCTTTTGGCTCATTACAACTTCACTCTGACACTTTAATTTTCCTAAGGACTAAAATATAAAATATCTTTGCTTTAATTAGTCACATTAAATTCATCAAATATACAATCTGGAGTATCCTTGTGCTGCCTGTGTAAGTTGCAGCAGTTGATAGGACTGCAGCAATGAATTTAAAGAGTAATGAATTTCATATTTAGTGAGAGAGAACAAAGAAATCCTGACAGGGGAGCACCCAAATGACAAGAATTAGCTGTTATTATTCCAACGGAGAAGAAATTAGTCATGATAAAGCATATTGGCCTGTAGCTCCATTCGTTCCAACTTCAATAATACAGCCTTGTTATTGCCTAGGATAGCCAGAGTCTCTATAAACCTGCAGCAAAAATAATATCCATTACAATGACTTGCAAATTTAAATAAAAATTTAAGTTGCATTTATTTGTGGAAATACTTTACAGGTAAGAATGAAACATTGGGAAAATATTTACTGTTATAAACAGTGTCCATGAATGATCTATTTTATTCCCGTAGATTTTTTTGCCAATATATCTAATCTCTATGATAAACTTTTTGGCAATGAGATGGAATTAGAATGCTGTAAATTGATACTAAGTCTGTATGATCAAGAGACAAATAGGGGCCAGATAATAAAATGCCAGAAATGTAGACTTTGATGACCGACCCGTCAAACCTCTTAACTCTTTCAATTGATGAGACCTAAAATAAGACGTGACTGAAATTGGTGCTGAAAATTCATAAATTCTTTCCACAATTGTAAGAAAAGTCAACTTTCAATTTTCTTTGATCTGGAGAAATGCCAAACCCGTCCTTCTTTTTAAGATATGAACACATGAAAGTTAGACACCTGCTAAAGTACAAGTGCTCCTTTAAGCTAGCCTTCACTATTACGGTCCATCTTTCGCACACCATCAACTCTGTCCAATGCAGCCCGTCCCCTTTCCGATTCTCACCTAGCAGTCACATATCTCCTGAATGAGATGAGAAAAACAGAGAACTAGACACGGGTTCTGTAAATCACAGGTTAGAGGAGACCACAATGTTTGGGAAATTCACTGGATATTTCCCTGGAAAAGGGAAAGGCAAAGTTTGTATTTCATAGGCCTTCAGAGTTCAGTTATGTTCTGCTATGGCCACTGTTGGTGAACGCTGCATTTTTTTAAGATTAAAATTAATCATTTAGCCCCTCAAGTCTGTTCTACCATTGATTGAGATCAAAACTGATTTCTTTCTCATTTATGAGAAAATCATTTCACACACACAACAGAAAATCGTTTAGTCTCAGTTTCCAGGCCTCCAAATAATTCTGACCCATAACAGTGTGTTGCTGGAGAATGAGCCAGATTTCCTTCACCCTCTTGTGAGAAAATTGCTTTCTGACATCTTTAATGGTTCTGAAAGTGTTAAAGTTGGAAACTGCATTTAGCTCCATTCAATCTGATGATGATATATGGTCTTAGATGGGGAACTCTAGCTCAGATCATGATGGAGACAAAAGTTTCTTCTGAGAGAAAAAATAATTTGGACTGGGGGCAACCCTACCCATATAATTAGTATCTTTTGCTAATAAGCTATTATTAGTGTGTTAACACAAATGCCTCATCTCATTAAGACTCATGATTGGCTCATTCTCTACCACTGTTAGCCAATCTAGGAAAGAGAACTGGTGGCAGCATTCCAGCCCAACCATCAGCAGGTGGAGGTTGGTTCGACAGCACAGAAAGCCTGATGATCAGCAGAGGCTTTCTTTGCCTAAATACATTTGTCAGCAAAATTCCATTGATCCTAAGAGAGAGGGGAAAAAAAATCAGTAAATAAGTAAAATTACTGCTATATGTCTTTATCATTTTAAGAATATTCAGTCAATCAATAGCTATATGTGCTTGAACCAACAATCATCAGAACTCATGGATATAACAGCAAGACAGAACCCGCCCTCCAGACTAGGATATGAATTTCAAACATGGTATGGAACACAGGAGGAGAGGTATGAGCATGTAAAAAGGTCAAAAAAACTACTCACAGTCAACAGTTCCTGAGTCCTTAGCGAAGAAGGATCTGCAGGACATTCACAATTCATGACTCAGCAAGATAGCAACAATTCAGAGCTTTCTGAGAAACAACCCTGTTATGGAAGAAGGAGAAATTAAATCAGTGGCACATAGGTGCATGGTGGGAAAGATCAAAGTTGAGAAAGCAGCATTTACTATACACAAAAGTGTCACCAACATGGTGAGCACACTAGGACATGTATCAGCAAGATAACAAAGTGTGGAGCTGGATGAACACAGCAGGCCAAGCAGCATCTCAGGAGCACAAAAGCTGACATTTCGGGCCTAGCCCCTTCATCAGAGAGGGGTTGGGGAGAGGGTTCTGGAATAAATAGGAAGAGAGGGGGAGGCGGACCGAAGATGGAGAGAAAAGAAGATAGGTGGAGAGTAGAATATAGGTGGGGAGGTAGGGAGGGGATAGGTCAGTCCAGGGAAGACAGACAGGTCAAGGAGGCGGGATGAAGTTAGTAGGTAGGAAATGGAGGTGCGGCTTGAGGTGCGAGGAGGGGATAGGTGAGAGGAAGAACAGGTTAGGGAGGCGGGGACAGGCTGGGCTGGATTTGGGATGCAGTGGGGAGAGGGGAGACTTTGAAGCTTGTGAAGTCCACATTGGGCTGCAGGGTTCCCAAGCGGAATGTGAGTTGCTGTTCCTGCAACCTTCGCCTTTCACCTGCACATCTGCCAATGTGGTATACTGTATCTTCACCTGCACATCTGCCAATGTGGTATACTGTATCCACTGTACCCAGTGTGGCTTCCTCTACATTGGGGAAACCAAACGGAGGCTTGGGAACCACTTTGCAGAACACCTCCGCTCGGTTCGCAATAAACAACTGCATGTCCCAGTCGCGAACCAATTTAACTCCCCCTCCCGTTCCTCAGACAACATGTCCATCATGAGCCTCCTGAAGTGCCACAATGATGCCACCCGAAGGTTGCAAGAACAGCAACTCATATTCCGCTTGGGAACCCTGCAGCCCAATGGTATCAATGTGGACTTCACAAGCTTCAAAATCTCCCCTTCCCCCACTGCATCCTAAAACCGGCCCAGCTTGTCCCTGCCTCCCTAACCCGTTCTTCCTCTCACCTATCCCTTCCTCCCACCTCAAGCCGCACCTCCATTTCCTACCTACTAATCTCATCCCGCCTCCTTGACCTGTCCGTCTTCCCTGGACTGACCTATCCCCTCCCTACCTCCCCACCGAAACTCTCCTCTCCATCTATCTTCTTTTCTCTCCATCTTCGGTCCGCCTCCCCCTCTCTCCCTATTTATTCCAGAACCCTCTTCCCATCCCCCTCTCTGATGAAGGTTCTAGGCCCGAAACATCAGCTTTTGTGCTCCTGAGATGCTGCTTGGCCTGCTGTGTTCATCCAGCTCCACACTTTGTTATCTTGGATTCTCCAGCATCTGCAGTTCCCATTATCTCTGATCACATATATCAGCAGTTGTGTTCAATGGCCATAGATTTAATTTATTCCAAGGTTGGAGCAGCAGGAATGTGATGGGGTGGATTTTGAACATTGGGAAAGGGTCAATTGAGAAGATAAAGTGACAGTGTCTGACAGAAGAAAACTATTAGAAAACTTTTTAAGGCTGTCATAAGAATGGGACATTAGTCGATTAAACTTTAAATTTTAGTTTTGTTTTAAAATTTGTGGAGGTGGCAATGCAATCTTTATTGGGTCATCAGTATCAGGAAATTGTCCATTTTTCCTGTGTGATATTAGAAAACCTTCATTTTGTCTGCAAAATGTAAAGGAAAACATTCTTGCTTTCATTTGCAGAAGATAGGATTTACCAATTTGATTGAAAAAATGTGGGACAATACCCATAACACAAGAGAGAGATTCAGAATTCTTATTTAACAGAATCTATATAGTTACTGGAATAAAACAATAAAACTTACAATATTACAGTATTTGTAGCTTTTCAAGAATGTGATTAGTGCAGTTATGTGGCACCACTTAGAAGCTTGTAAAACGAAGAAAACAATTCCTATTTCAACATTGCTATTTCAAGAAGCAAAACATCATCAAGGGAAGAAATTTTCACCGTACTGATTTACTGCAGGACTAAAAACTCTAAAACCAATAGTACAACAACATTTCTGCACTGCAAAATTGAAACAGTTTTAAAGAAAGAAAAATAAATTATATTAAGATGACGTGGGACAAGAAATAATACAAACTCAAAGATTTAAAATCAAAAATTAGCCAAATAAAACTTAGGATTAAACATCATGGAGAAAACATGCTTTTAGACACAAAAGTACTTCAAATTTAATTTACACATTCCAGTTGAACAAGTAAATATTCTATTGTATTCAACAGGATCTACTGTAACTTATATTATAAATCAAGAAAACATAAAAGGCATAGATAATTTTGAAGTATTTCTTTGAACTTTTTTAAAATTACTTTTCATCTGAGGACAAACAAAATTCTCAAAAGAACAAGATTCAACATCCAGGAGAATACATTGAAACAAGGACCTCAATAGATTCGTGAAGAACCATGGTTATGGAGCTTTGAAGTAAGAGCTCATAAGATATAGAATTGTTTTTGGATTATTGTCAGAATTACTACGGCCAAAAAAATTGATATTGAAGAAAGATACTAAAATTATACTGGAAGCAGAAACCGGGAAGACTCAAAACAGTTCCTGATCACAGGAGAATAGAATAATTTGTCCACAACAATAAAGGACAAACACTCAAGTAACAAGCCAAAACGGCAAATGCCAAGGATCATTATCATTTCTGTGAGCTTAAAAAAGAATGTTCTCAAGGACAGGCGGTGCTCAGCTATGACAAAAGAATACATATCTGTAAGCACGAATGTAATTTCCAGAAGTTGAGCAAAAGTAAAGCATTGTTTCAAAGCTGTAAAAATAATTACTAATACAAAGCTGTTAATGAAACACTACCAAAAAAAAATTACTTGGGTCATGCCTTGGAAATTGATGACTCAACTAACTCGAGTTTGAAATAATTCCTTCATGTCAATGGACACTTATTTTAAGCTTGATTGTAGGGGTGAACGTTACTGTCCTCTGAGAACAAACACCATGGCTAAAGAAGCAGAAATTCCCATCCATAGAGATGAAACTACATTGTCTGGACAATTGATTAGATTCCCCACAGCATGGAAGCAGGCCCTTTGGCCCAATAAGTCCACCCCGCCCCTTGAAGCATCCCACCCAGACCCATCCCCCATAACCCACACACCCCTGAACACTATGGGCAATTTAGTATGGCCAATCCACCTAGCCTGCACATCTTTGGACTGTGGGAGGAAACTGGAGCACCCGGAGGAAACCCACCAGACACGGGGAGAATGTGCTAACTCCACACAGGCAGTCACCCGAGGTTCGAATCGAACCCGGGTCCCTGGTGCTGTGAGGCTGCAGTGCTAACCACTGAGCCACTGTGCGGCCCCGAATTGAACTATGAATGTTTAAAAGTAGGTACAGGTTACATCGCAATGCAAAAAGCACAAGAGATTGAAAACGTAAGCCTAATTCACAACCAGTTTTCTGTTAGCCTACACACACGTCTTGATCTTAAAATCTGAATGGCAGCAGAAAGAAGCCAACTACAAGGGAACAACTGTTCCATGAACAAATAGTTGTTGTCGTCCAACCAGTTAAGGAAAAACTGGCAGAAAATTTAATTGGGTTTTCTGGACACATAAAGGAATGCAAAAGGCAAAAAGAATCTATTCATATTACCTAAGACATTTTTTTTAAAAATGTTTAATGTGGCAAAGAAGAATGACCGGCTAACAATCTGTAGATGCCTTAGGCAAGGCAGAAGAATGGTAGGAATGTAGCACCATTTGCGGGCATCTCATTGAAGAATGGCCAGAGCAAAGGTCCAGGAGGTTGGCTGAGACCAGATACCTTGAACACCACCAGCATTCTAAAACTATAGATGACTTACCAGTAAATTACTGATGACTTGTTATTCCTGCTTCCCTCTGGGAAAGAAAAAAGTCTTGGAAAGTGTGAGTGATAATGGGAACTGCAGATGCTGGAGAATCCAAGATAATGAAATGTGAGGCTGGATGAACACAGCAGGCCCAGCAGCATCTCAGGAGCTGCTGGGCCTGCTGTGTTCATCCAGCCTCACATTTTATTATCTTGGAAAGTGTAGACCAGCAACTCTTGTGCATTGCCAAATATACCACCACGACTCAGTCAACAGTGTGGTGTTCAGAGATCTCAAAAGAGAGGGGAATTTCTAAATCCTGTTGTGAAATTTGAAACGCTAACATACCGTTTGCATTGAAATACAGTGCTAACATTACTGAAGACAGATCAGAGGAAACAAATACATCAGCTGAGTTTGGCAGAATGAGAAAATATTTATTCTTTTCTGAATGAGGGCATCACTGACTAGCAAGCATTCATTGCCCATCCCTCATTGCCCAAAGGACAGTTCAGATATTGCTCTGGGTCTGGAGTTACATGTAGGCCAGACCAGGTAGGGATGGCAGCTTCCTTCCCTGAAGGACATTAGTGAACCAGATGGGTTTTCCTGACAATCAACAATAGATTTATGCTCATCATTAGATTCTGAATTCCAGGTATTTTACTGAATTCAAATTTCACCACCTGCTGTGGAGTGGGATTTGAACCCAGGCCTCCACAACATTATCAGGGTCTCTAGATTAATAGCCCAGCAACAATACCACTAGGCCATTCTCCTCGATCGATTTGGCAATTCCTGCCCTATGTGGGAGGGCCCTCAGCAGGCCAGCTTTCCTCTCAGATGCTGGTGCTTCAGGCTGAGTGGTTCCTCCCCTCTCTCTGCCCTGGTTGGCAGGCAGATACGTATGTCTAAGGGTCACGTTGGCGGTAAGGTGGGCCAGGCTGGCGACCCTACACCGGAGACACGCTTAACCTCCCTTGCTTCTGGTGAGGTCGAGAAGCCGCCTCGCGTAGAGCCAGTAGTCCGAAATCGAGCCCTGGGAGAGGGTCTTAGCAAGTTCCTCTGAACTGCCGTTCTCGGCTTCTTGAGCAAGTCGGAGGGGCGCAGCTCTCTTCCTGTTCCTCGCGGCTGGAACATCGGTTGCCATTTCTCGTGCACTGTGGTGGTTAAAACGGGAGACGGCACCCTCTCTCTTTTTCTCTCTCTCCCCCGCTCAGGCATGCAGAAACCCTCCCCACCTTCCCCCTAGCGACGTCTGTGCGCTCACCCTCCACCATCTGGCTCTCGGTGCAGGCGTCACTTTTGGTCAGACCCGGAGGTTTAACTTTATGAAATAGTTGGACCCAGAATTCCCTCCGTAGTAAGTCCAAGCACGAGCCTGTGGGAAACGGTTCCAAGTTCGGTAATGACGGTGGCTTTCCTTCCCAGCCACTCTGCGCGCATCTCACGCACACCCTGCGTGTCCCTCTGCGTTCCTTCCGCTCCCCTGTGGGTATTCTTGAGGAAAAGGAGTACTTGGTGTTGCTTCTGGTGGTGTGTTCTGCGAGGTACAGTGCATTGTGTGTGAGCCCGGCACGTCCTTCATGGCCCTCTCCACCCGTAGCCTCCCAAGATGTTGCCGCTTCATCGTTGGCAGCTCTACCCGCGACCACAATGCTGGATCCACCCTCGCCCCGCGCCCCCCCCCCCCCAACACCCACCACCCACCACCCACCACTATCCTTTGTGTCAGTTCACCTACCTGGAATACTCTGCCAGTAGCATATGGTTGTCTTAAAGCTTAAGCCATGTGTGCCTTAGTACACAAAAATATTTAAAAACAAATAAAGGGGAATAAGAAACAAATCCTGAGAACAAGAAACAAATCCTGAGAACAAGAATGAGTAGTGTAACTCATTTGAGGTAACTGAAGAATCTTTAACTAAAGGTAAACGTAATGTTGCCATAGTTTTACCGAACCGTACGGACGCTGTCTCGTTAGAAAGCAATGACTGGTTGTTTGACGTGGTGGAGAAGAAGAATCCTTTGCTGTAACCTCGGTTTGTGATGTGAATTAGCTGGTGTTACTCTGTATTGCAAACCAACCCTCCAGCTAACTCGACAAAGTGACCTCTGATCTTCAACTAAAGTTGTTGCGACAACAAGACAGTATGTGAACAAATTAAAACTGCAGATTTGACTTTTAAAGCTTGGGATGAGATGGCACAAGTTCAAAAGCAATATTTTAAACCTCCTTTTTGTAAAGAAGAGCTGTCAGTGCCATTGGCTGAGATATTGATATGCAAGCGACAGTCTAACAATAACACAGCACAGGATGCAATAATGTCCAGTTCACTAAGAAGGCACCCACAGAGAAAAAACAAAGCCTTCTAATCCACTCAATGCAACAAAGTAAAGTAACTTTATGCTTCACGACAAATGTGACAGCAGGTCAAGAATGAAAATTCGCTTGGACAACATTAAAGTAACCTTTATATGATTTCATGAAACCAGGACAAAGTTCAAACACAGGCTCTTCCACGATGGAGATGAAGTAATGGACCAATAACTGGATTTATAAAAATGAAAATCCTCCTCACGATCACAATTACATTTTCTGTATTTTTGATTGTCATGAATTGGGAAAAGGAATGCTTTTGAGAAAAGGACTGAGAAAAAATTGCCTTACTTTTAAAAAGCAAGCAACTGAAGTTTACTGTGTGTTGTGTTTACATCGCTGATTTGTTTAATAAGTGAGGAATGTGTTTGTAACTGGCCTGGCTCCAATGGTTTGTGCACAAGGTGGGATTCGGCTAGCAACAAATTGCTGATTGGTATTGATAACTACTATAATTCATGAATCAGACACTGTGCTTCCTGTAAAGAAATGAATCAGAGGGCAAAGATCAAATAAATTTGGGAAATGAAAAAACAATTAATCAAATTATGAAGTCTGGTGCTATTGAATTGCCAGCCGAGATTATCTTTTCCATTTGTATTTTGGGTTCCTGTGTCTGCCTTTGTGCGTATTGTGGGTGAGGGGGTGGCTGGGATTTTGGAAGGGGGGTAGAGTATTAACTAATATCTTAATGTTCATAGTTTTTTTACCTATGGTTATAATATTAGTTTTTTTTGAATAAATAATACCTGTTCAGTACAGAACTCTAATTTATGGTTTCTGCAAAACTGGATCATTCCATCAGGAAAATTGGAACTTTGTGTACTTTGATAAAATATTTAACTTTTGTGACTATTTCAGAAGCAGCAGGGTTTGACTTTCAGCAGACTAACCCGGTTATGACATTCTGTGAAGAACATCCAATGGTGAAATGATTTGTAGACCACTCAAGGTCTAAATCAGAATCAAGGTCAACAGTCCTTCAGCCTAGATCGAAGGAAATGTTACCTGGGAATACTGTGAATCTTTCAGATCAGCTGAATTTATGAAATCAGGGATTTGAGGGGGAGTTAGAATGGTGGCAAATGTGATTATAATTGTATACCTGAATGCACAGCAGGGCCCTGATGGGTTCAGGGTATGCTGTTTCTCTCTCTCCATTGGTGTTGACATTCCTGCTGAGTTTCTCTGGTACTTTTGTGTTTTTGTTACAATAGATATCACTTCTGAAATCCCTCACTCTAATTTCAACGTGTTCTTACTCTTGACTCATCCAGTAGTGACTAGAGGACTTCTTTTGCTGTATGAAATCCCATAATGATCACAAAGACTTCAGTTAAATCATTCCTTAACATTGAAGTGAGGACAAGCCTGACGCTACCTGCTCCTAATATTTAGCACTTTTAGTTCGGGTAACATTCATGGTATCAGAATGCTGAAAATTTGTATTGTTACGAAGCTGGGTAGAGCAACTGTGAAGTGGAAGGCAGGAAGCAAAAATGTGTGGCTCCTTTAAGAGATTTGTGCTTTGTCGGTACTTGGGAACTTTAAAAAAAAATCTGAGCAGCAGCTGAAGTTGCCAATGCAGAGAGCCTCAAAAAGTGAAACAAGTTTTTTAAAAAATGCCTTACAGGAGGCAGGCAAAACAGCAGTCTTGTTTTAATGAGATAGCAAGAACTGCAGATACTGGAGTCAGAGATAACAAAATGTAGAGCTGGAGGAACACAGCAGGACAGGCAGCATCAGAGGAGCAGGAAAGTTGACGCGGGACATTTCTGAAGAAGGATCCCAACCTGTAACGTTAGCTTTCCTGCTCCTCTGATGTTGCCTAGTCTTGTTTGGATGTTGTGACAACGGGATTGAATTTCGGCAATTAATTTAAAACCAATCTCAGCGATTCAAAGCCAATTGAATTTAAAATCTGGTGTCAATAACCTGAAACCAATCATATTATAAGAATTTGATCATGTCATTACGGGTATATAAGATGAGGTCGTTTGGAAAATCGGAGAGAGCCAAATGTCATCCGACAGAGTTAACACCAATCAGCTCGCAGAACAAGCCCATCTAATTAATCAAAGGCACCGCAGTATTTTAGTTCAAAGTCCTCACATGAGAAATTACAGAGAAAATTAATGGAAGAAAGGCGTTTGTGAAGAGACGGGAGACAACAGATTATTCCAGATTACTGTCTGTACTAATTTGGAGAGATTAAGTTATAATTTATTGCTTCTTATTAATTGGGTTTATATTAGTGTTACTTGTCTTTATTTAAACAGCATTCCAGTAGAATTTAGACCAGTTAGGAAGAAATTAGTAGTCTAAGGGGAAATTAGTCGGTTTGTTAGTAATTTTGTTAATTATCCATTGTTGGGTTAAAAAAGTAAATTGTTTCTTGTTACTTGTAAAGTGGAGATCAGGGATTTTCATTATTTTAACTACTTTTCTTAATGAGGAGAAAGACAAGCTTGTCTGGGTGTTTTGGAGGTAATTATTAGAGAGTAACCCCCTCCTGTCATAACAACAGATTCTCTGAAGGAGGGTCAATGCCCAAAACATCAGCTTTCCTGCTCCTCTGATGCTGCTTGGCCTGCTGTGTTCATCCAGCTCTACACCTTGTTACAATAGATTGGGGCTTACGTTTTAGTTTAATTATCAGAGGGGCTCAGCGATTTCCCGTCATAACAGTGTTTTGCAACCTTCCACATTGGCAATGGCCAGATAGTTATGTTGACTAAAAACCAAAAGAACTGCAAATGCTGTCAATCAGAAAGAAAAACAGAAGTTTGTGGAAAAGCTCAGCAGGTCTGGTAGCATCTGTGAATATAAATCAAGGTTAATGTTTTGGATCTGGTGACCCTTGCTCAGAATGGATTTTTTGATTAATGGTGACATATCTTCCACATCAAGCTCTTCAGAGAGGTCATTACACACCTTTGGAGCAGGTGGGAGCTGAACACTGATCTCCTGACGCAGAAATAAGGAGACTATGATTGCACCACAAGAGCTCTTTGGTTGAAAATGATAGAGAAAAAACAACTAATGAGTTGTAACACGAAGAGTCTCTTGTCTTAAAGTGATGTAGTCTATTTCAGAATAGCAATTAAATAAAAGTTGTATTAGCTAGATGGTTATTGTTATGAAACTTTTTGGGCTTGCTGAAAGATGACATATCTGTCAGTCCGGAGCTATTCTCCTCATTTGCCCATCTCCAAAATGCATGATATCTTCGGATTGTGTGAAGCCAAATGCAGTTTCCAACATTAACCCTTCCAGAGCCATCTCCTTGTACAACGGAAATCGCACTCAGTGCTTGGGCAATTTTATAACAGGCTGAACAGTACTTCCAAGGTCTCTCAAACAACAAGTGGTCTTGGGAACGTTTGTCCTGTGTGTATCAGACAGGTACCTTGTAAAATCCAGCCATGAAAGATAAATGTGATGGAAGTGCTGTTAAGGAAAACTCATAGCACAGGAAGTAAAATATAGAAATGAGATAAAGCACTCACCATATTCAAAAACAGAATATATTAGAAAGTCATTATGGAAATGGAAGAATTGAATGATCTCAAATGCATTGACAATTGAATCAAACTCCCCCATCTTGTGAACATTTAATCTGAGTTACTAACTTAGTGTCCACTCTGTTCCTACAGTGCAATTAACAGAGACGGTGTATAGTGCCAAATCTGTGTTCTCAATTAGGGAGCACTTGAAGCTACCATTGGATGTCCGCCATTGAGCCAGGCTGAGCCAAGGTAATTCTTTTGCTGGTTGAGTCTGGGAGTGGTGAGAGTGCTGAATCCAGTAGACGGCATGCAATGAGCTGGAATGGACTCAAGGAAGTGAGGGCAGTACATTGCTGTGCTACACATGGAGCATGGCTGCACAATGTCAATTGCTGAAGTGAGTAGTTTGCATTGTTGTTCAGTGCCTGAAGCTGAGTTGAGCACACTTCATTGTTGCACTATGTCAGTAGCTGAAGTGGTTGCATTACCTTTCTGTTCAGTGTCAGTGGCTGTGGCTGGAGTTGACAGATTACAATATAGCATTGTTTCAATAATTTATGTGGGCAAACTGCATTTCTACAGTGTATCAGCAGTTGAATTGTAGGGCGCTGCATTGCTGCACTGGTCAGGTGATCAGCCTTCATTAATTCTTTGATCAAAATCTTCTTGGGAAAAAATTATAACCAATACATGATAAATTTAGAGGAGCAGGAAAGCTTGACGTTTCAGGTCAGGACCCTTCTTCAGAATTTCCGAATTTCAGAAGGGTTCCAACCTGAAACTTCATGCTTTCCTGCTCCTCTGATGCTGCTTGACGTGCTGTGTTCATCCAGCTTCACACCGTGTTATCTCAGATTCTCCAGCATCGGCAGTTTGAACTATGTCTGTAAAATGATAAATTTACACGGAGTTATCAACACACACATCAGAGATGAAATTAAGGACATAAGGGATGCAGCACAAATTGAAAACCAATATATTTCTGGTCAATTTACATCATTTTGTCATGTTCCCCACACAACAAGTTTACACCTATAGCTTCTCAAGTGCTTTTAAGACTTTTCTGGATTTGAACTTTATGAAACTGCAGCTTAGATGGGTTCATAATTAATAGCTTAGTTACTGTGTTGTTTGTACCATATCTCTGTGAATGGAGAAATAGGACATTTTTTAAAATAAATAATAGAAGAACAACATGGCACATAGACAATTTACCTTTGCCCCAAAGGTGCCATCAAGGGTCATGTGACTTTTTTGTGATTTCTGCATAGACAAAGAATTATCTCAGGTCCTAACATGTTTCTGGAAAATGAAATGTGAGGCTGGATGAACACAGCAGGACCAGCAGCATCTCAGGAGCACAAAAGCTGACGTTTCGGGCCTAGACCCTTCATCAGAGAGGGGGATGGGGTGAGGGTTCTGGAATAAATAGGGAGAGAGGGGGAGGCGGACCAAAGATGGGGAGAAAAGAAGATAGGTGGAGAGGAGAGTATAGGTGGGGAGGTAGGGAGGGGATAGGTCAGTCCAGGGAAGACGGACAGGTCATGGAGGTGGGATGAGGTTAGTAGGTAGGAGATAGAGGTGCGGCTTGGGGTGGGAGGAAGGGATGGGTGAGAGGAAGAACAGGTTAGGGAGGCAGAGACAGGTTGGACTGGTTTTGGGATGCAGTGGGTGGAGGGGAAGAGCTGGGCTGGTTGTGTGGTGCAGTGGGGGGAGGGGATGAACTGGGCTGGTTTTGGGATGCGGTGGGGGAAGGGGAGATTTTGAAGCTGGTGAAGACCACCCAAGACATTTATCCATCCCCACCCCTGTCTGCTTTCCGGAGAGACCACTCTCTCCGTGACTCCCCTGTTCGCTCCACACTGCCCTCCAACCCCACCACACCCGGCACCTTCCCCTGCAACCGCAGGAAATGCTACACTTGCCCCCACACCTCCTCCCTCACCCCTATCCCAGGCCCCAAGATGACTTTCCACTAGTGAGTTTTGAGAAGATTTGTAGCTCAGGTTGAGGTTCTGGATGTGAGTTTGCTCGCTGAGCTGGAAGGTTAGTTTTCAGACGTTTCGTCACCATTCTAGGTAACATCATCAGTGAGCCTCTGACGAAGCGCTGGTGTTATGTCCCGCTTTCTAGTTATCTGGTTAGGTTTCCTTGGGTTGGTGATGTCATTTCCTGTTCTTTTTCTCAGGGAATGGTAGATTGGCTCCAAGTCAATGTGTTGATTCACATAACACATTGACTTGGAGCCAATCTACCATCTCCTGAGAAAAAGAACAGGAAATGGCATCACCAACCCAAGGAAACCTAACCAGATAACTAGAAAGCGGGACATAACACCAGCGCTTCGTCAGAGGCTCACTGATGATGTTACCTAGAATGGTGACGAAACGTCTGAAAACTAACCTTCCAGCTCAGCGAGCAAACTCACATCCATGACTTTCCACATTAAGCAGAGGTTCACCTGCACATCTGCCAATGTGGTATACTGCATCCACTGTACCCGCTGTGGCATCCTCTACATTGGGTAAACCAAGCGGAGGCTTGGGAACCACTTTGCAGAACACCTCCGCTCGGTTCGCAATAAACAACTGCACCTCCCAGTCGCAAACCATTTCCACTCCCTCTCCCATTCTTTAGATGACCTGTCCATCATGGGCCTCCTGCAGTGCCACAATGATGCCACCCACAGGTTGCAGGAACAGCAACTCATATTCCGCTTGGGAACCCTGCAGCCCAATGGTATCAATGTGGACTTCACCAGCTTCAAAATCTCCCCGTCCCCCACCACATCCCAAAACCAGCCCAGTTTGTCCCCTCCCCCCACTGCACCACACAACCAGCCCAGCTCTTCCCCTCCCCCCACTGCATCCCAAAACCAGTCCAGCCTGTCTCTGCCTCCCTAACCGGTTCTTCCTCTCACCCATCCCTTCCTCCCACCCCAAGCCGCACCTCCATCTCCTACCTACTAACCTCATCCCACCTCCTTGACCTGCCCATCTTCCCTGGACTGACCTATCCCCTCCCTACCTATCTTCTTTTCTCCCCATCTTCGGTCCACGTCCCCCTCTCTCCCTATTTATTCCAGAACCCTCACCCCATCCCCCTCTCTGATGAAGGGTCTAGGCCCGAAACGTTAGCTTTTGTGCTCCTGAGATGCTGCTGGTCCTGCTGTGTTCATCCAGCCTCACATTTCATTATCTTGGATTCTCCAGCATCTGCAGTTCCCATTATCACTGATACAATGTTTCTGGAACGTTCATTTTTGATCAAAAATGGGTACCCTCCCATGAATCAACATATTAAGTCGAAAGTCATCAGTGAAATTAACACCTTCCTTTTTTCAAAACTCAAAATCTATGGTCTATAGACCTACTATCTCAAAGATCAAAATTTAATAATGTCAGCTTTAAAGAAGACAGTCACATCATAAGTAATTGGATGTCTACCTCCATCCAACATCCATTCTCTCGCAATGACTTCAAACTAAATCATCCTTGGTGGAAAATAGAAACCTTGATCACATGACTGAAGCTGGATACAGATAACAACTTATATTATCCCAATAAGAGGGAAGAAGTCAGTCACTTGGTATGTTCTGCTTCCAGTAGGTGGAAGCAAGGCATATTGTGAGCCTGACAGAAAAGCTGAAAGTGGTGGTCCCGTTGTTTAAAAAGGGTAACAGGGATAATCCAGCAATTTACAGGACTGCAAGACTTGTGTCTATCGTAGGTAAATTATTGGAAAAGATTCCAAGGGTCAAGGTCTATAAGCATTTAGAAATGGGCTGATTAGTGATAAACAGCATGGTTTTATGTGGAGGAGGCTATACCTCACTAACTGGACCAAGTTTATTTGAGGAGGTGCAGAAGATGATTGATATCAGAAAAGTGGTTGACGTTGTCTACATCCACTTCAGTAAAGCCTTTCAGCAGCTCCCTCATGGCAGACTCATACAAAAGGTGAAGCCATATGGTATCAGGGGTGAGTTGGCAAGATGGATACAGAACTGACTGAGTCATTGAAGACAGAAGGTAGCAGTGGAAGGATGCTTTTCGGAATGGAGGCTTATGACTAGTGGTGTTCCACAGGGGTCAGTGCTGGGACCTCTGCTGTTTGTGAATGACATAAACGATTCGGAAGAAAACATAGCTGGTCTAATTAGTAAGTTTGCAGATGATACAAAGATTGGTGGAGTTGCGGATTGTGAGGAGGATTGTCACAGGATTCAGCAGGATATGGATCAGTTGGATCGAATGTGAGGTGATGCATTTTGGAAGGCCATTGGTCTCAATGCTTACTGAGGTCTCACATGCTCTATTTCCCACATTGTGCCACAGTCAACTCAAGGTCCTAAAAGGGTATAGTCAAAATATGGACTACCGGAACCATGAGCAAGATGTCTTTGCTATGAACTGACAGCAACTGTGCTAGGGAGACTATATCTATCTTAAACTTCCAAACTACCAAACCAATAAAGCTGAAACATTTGGCTTGTAAACATTTTCAGAAACATAGAGCAAATGCCGATGTATTGATCTAAATCTTGCCGTGTAAACTTTGGGGCAACATTTAAAAGGTGACTATAGATATGGTTACTTCACAACACTGAGCTTTTAGGATCATCTCTTTAAAGTAATATGTACTACCCTTGATAATTTGCAGTTAATTTTTAATATGCTACCAGCAAGTTCATATTTGCTTGATGTTACTTACAGTATTTATTTTTTAGGGGTGTATTGATGCCAATTACTTAATAATCACAGACTCTGTCTGCTGTTAAACAGGTTATGGAGGCAAAGCTGGTAGCAACACAATCAAAGATGAAGGCACGCACTGTGTTTCAAACTCTACAAATCACTCAGCTCACCTTTGTTTACAGTTACCTGTCAGAAAAAACAACTTTGCTATGGCTTATCATATTGCGAGGTACCTCAGTGTCACGTTCCATTATAATGTTACACTTTATCATATACCCCTTGTGTAAAGTTCCTGTATAGAACAAACCACTGATTGTATAAGGTCGCTGTGTCTGTACAACACAGGAGTTCTCAAACATTTTGCTTCTGAGATCGCCTCCCATATTTTACAAAGTCCCTGCACCCCATAGCACAACATCATCTTTACACGGTAAAAAGTGAGATGTAAAATTTTAAAATAAATTTGATCAAACTATTCATTACTTTTATTTCATTGATTTGATTTGATACATATTGTAGGGGTGAAGCCTGCCTGCCCTAAAATCATCTTAAGGAGCTGGGACAAAGTCCCAGAGAGTGTTAGGAGTGGAGAGTGAGGCTTCCAACCAGCCCATTGCAGCAAGGCAATAAAATGTGAGGCTGGATGAACACAGCAGGCCAAGCAGCATCTCAGGAGCACAAAAGCTGACGTTTCGGGCCTAGACCCTTCATCAGAGAGCTTTTTGTGCTCCTGAGATGCTGCTTGGCCTGCTGTGTTCATCCAGCCTCACATTTTATTATCTTGGAATCTCCAGCATCTGCAGTCCCCATTATCTCCTCTCTCTCCATTGCAGCAAGGCTATGTCTCCACTCGGGTGAGTGAACATTAGAAGATTATGGAACATTATGCTTCGTGACTATAATTGAGCACAATGTATAGGTTTGGTAAGAGACGGCATCTCTGAAACCCGAAAGACTCAGGCCTCCAGTTCCATATATTCTGACTCCATCATGATATCACTCTTTAAGCAAATGCTCAGCAGCTACACTTAGAGTAAAGGTGATGTTTAGACTTCACTCCACAATCATTGTTGCACTCACAAGACATGCAGTCAACTGCTTCCAATATCAGCGGGCCCAGGCTTAACCTGCATCACCATAAATCACACCACACTAGCCAACCTCTCGATCACCTCCCCCCACCACCCACCTGAGAAAGCACTCCATATTCTCCATAAGAAAATGTCTTCGAACCTATAGTACTGTTAACCAAGAGGTCTAATGATTTAAGTGATTTTTCAACTCCCGCTACGATTTATCAGTAGCAAAATAATCCAGTCCTATGTGTACTCTTCACAAGTAGTTCTCTTACTTATCTTTGTATGGAATTCCTACAGTGCAGAAAGAGACCGTTTGCCCCATCGAGTCTGCACTGATGCTCCAAAAAGCATTCCACCCAGATCTCCCACCTGGCTCTGGAGAGGGTGCAGAGGAGATTCACTCGGTTGATTCCAGAGTTGAGAGGGTTGGATTACAAGGAGATACTGAGTAGGCTGGGGTTATACTCATTGGAATTCAGAAGAATGAGGGGAGATCTTATAGAAACATATAAGATTATGCAGGGAATAGATAAAGTGGAGGCAGGGAGGTTGTTTCCGCTAGCAGGTAAAACTAAGACTAGAGGACATCTCCTCAAAATAAAGGGAAGCAGATGTAGGACTGAGGTCAGGAGGAACTTCTTCTCCCAAAGGGTTGTGAATTTGTAGAATTCCCCGCCCAGTGAAGCTATCTCGCTGAATGTTTTTAAGACAAGGCTGGATAAATTTTTGAATGGTAAAGGAATTAAGAGCTATGGTGAATGGGCTGGTAAGTGGAGCTGAGTCTCAAAAAGATCAGCCATGATCTTATTAAATGGCAGGGCAGGCTTGAGGGATCAAATGGCCTACTCCTGCTCCTAGTTCTTATGAGCTTATGTTCTTTTCCCTGTTACCCTGCATTTCCCATAGTTAATCCATCTAACCTACACATCCCTGGACACTGTGGGCAATTTAGCATGGCCAGTCCACCTAACCTGCACATCTTGGTCCTGTGGGAGGAAAATGGAGCACCCGGTGAAGCTACAGGCAGAGAGGGGATGGATGAATACCAAGCAGTCTGCGAAAATCAGGCGTGCAGTGCAGGAGTCCCACATTTATCATGCTATCAATTGGTATTCCATTTCATAAATTAATGTCGGAAACATGGTTCTTCAGGGAGTGCAGCAAACGTCAAGTCCATGATATCAAGAGCACGTCAGCTGTATAGAGGGGGGAATGCTGGGAGAAAGAATGGAAGGGGATTCCTTAGTCAGGGATCAGATAGGCAGTTCTGTAGAATTAAACATGCCTCCAGGATGACATGTTGCCTACATGAAGCCAGGATCAAAGATATCATAGAGCACCTTCAGAACATTCTGCTAGAGGAAGGGGATCAACCAGAATTTATAGCCTACATTGACACCAAAACCATTTGTAGGAGAATCAGTGAAGCCCCAAAGGTGGATTTCAGGGAGTTCATAGAATCGTAGAATCCATACAGTGCAGAACCAAGCCATCAGAAGAGCATCGTACCCGGACCCAATCCCACCCCTTAACCTATGTCTGTAATCCGGCATTTCCGATGGCTAATCCACCCAATTTGCACATCCCTGGACTCTATGGGCAATTTAGCAGAGCCAATCAACCTAACGTGCACATCTTTGGAGTTAGGAAGGAAATTTTGAAAAGCAGAGCCCAATGAACAGTAATCCCAGGATTACTCCCAGTGCCACATGCTGGTCAGGATAAGAACAGACTGACTTTTTCTTTGAAAATGAAGGCTGGAGAATTGGTTTAGGAGGGAGGGCATCAGATTTCTAAGGAAATGAGAGCTGTACTGTATGGAAAGGTTATATTTTAACAGGGCTGGGTTTGATATCGTTACAGGCAGTTTTGCTGATGCTTACTTTAAACCAACTTGTTAAGGGATTGGGTACCTGAGGGGTTATCCACATAGGAAAGAAGTGAAGTTGGTAACAGGGAATAGAAGAGTTATAAGAGAGAATGGAAGATAGGAGAATCAAAGCTGAGTACCAAGAATGCCTTGAATGTGAATAATGTCAAGAAGACAAAGTTTAAGGACATTCCATCTGAATAAGAGCAGCATTGGTGACAAGGTAGACAATCTAATCACAAACAGTGGTAAATGACTATAAGCTAATTGCCATGGCAGAAATAAGGCTACATGGCGACTAGGAGTGAGAACTCAATCTTCAATAGGAAGGACAGACAGGAAGCAAAAGGAAGTGGAGCTATGCTGATATTCAGGTTTGCAATCCATTAATTAGTAAAGGAAGTTCTCAGGTTAGAAAAGCAACATGTTGAAACCATTGCATGGAACTCAGGAACAGCAAGGGGCAGAAGATAGTAATTGGAATTATTTATAAGCCACCAAATTGTAGCGATAGGGTTGAGCATGGTACTAATCAGGAGATGAGAGAGGTTTGCAGTATGGGCCACAGTTATGTGTGATGACCTGAATACAGACTGGGTGGGTTAATTCAGCGCTAAAGCTGTGGAGACCACATTTCTGGCGTGTCCGAGGAATGACTTTCTAGAGCAGCATGTTGAAGGCTTATCTTCAGCCAGAGAGTGGTGGGCTTGTGGAATTCATTGCCGCAGAGTGCAGTGGAGGCTGGGACGTTGGATGCCTTCAAGGCAGAGATCGATAAATTCTTGATCTCAAAAGGAATCAAGGGCTATGGGGAGAGTGCAGGGAAGTGGTGTTGAAATGCCCATCAGCCATGATTTAAATGGCAGAGTGGACTTGATGGGCCGAATGGCCTTACTTCCACTCCTACGTCTTATGGTCTTATAGAGGACAGACTATTTTAGATCTATAATGATAAAAGGGAAAACTAATAATTCTGTGAAGAAGTTTTAGGGACACGTAAAAATAATCCAACAGAATCTCACATTACATTTGAAAGTGAGGGAGTTCAATCTGAGGCAAGGATGTTAAATTTGAATCAGGAAGACCATGAAAGCGTGGGCACTACTTGAACACCAGACAAGAAAAGCAGCAAGTGATAGACTGAGCTAAGCAATCCCACAAACAATGGATGAGATCTAAGCCCTGCAGTCCTGTCACATCCAATCGTGAATGGTGCTGGCCAATTAAACAACTCACTGGAGGAAGAGGCTCCACAAATATCCCCATCCTCTGATGGTAGAGCCCAGCACATCAGTGCAAAAGGTAAGGCTGATGCATTTGTGCCAGAAGTGCTGAGTGGATAATTTATCTCAGCCTCCTCCAGCAGTCCCCACTATTACAGACACCATTCTTCAGCCAATTCACTTCACTCCATATGATATCAAGAAACATTTGGAGGCATTGGATTTTGCAAAGGCTACTGGCCCTGACAACATTCCAGCAATAATACTGAAGATTTATACTCCAGAACTTGCCACTCGCTTAGCCAAGTTGTTACAGTACAGTTACAACACTGGTATCTACCCAACAATATGGAAAATTACCCAAGTATGTCCTTACATAAAAAAACAGGACAAATCCAACCTGGCCAATTACCGCCCCATCAGTCTACTCTCAAACATCAGTAAAGTGATGGAAGGTGTCTTCAACTGTGCTACCAAGCAGCACCTGCTCAGCAATAACCTGCTCAGTGACGCCCAGTTTGGATTTTACCAGGGCCACTCAGCTCCTGACCACATTACAGCTTTGGTTCAAACATGGACAAAACAGCTGAATTCCAGAGGTGAGGTGAGAGCGACAGCCCTTGACATCAAGGCTGCATTTGAATGAGCGTGGGCATGGGTTGCTCCAGTATCTGAGCAGTTGCAAATGGTGCTGAACATTGTGCAATCATTATCGAACATCCGCACTTCTGACCTTATGATGGACGCAAGGTCATTGGTGAAGCAGCTAAAGATGGTTGGGCCTAGGACACTACATGGAGGAACTCCTGCAGAGATGAGAAGACTGACCTTCAACAACCACAACCATCTTCCAAGCAAAATTGGAATCAAAGGGCATTGAGGAAATACACTCCGGTGGTTAGAGTCATACCTGACACATAGGAAGATGGTTGTAGTTGTTGAAGGTCAGTCTTCTCAGCTCCAGGACATCTCTGCAGGAGTTCCTTCATGTAGTGTCCTAGGCCCAAGCATCTTTAGCTGCTTCACCAATGACCTTGCCTCCATCATAAGGTCAGAAGTGCGGATGTTCAATGATGATTGCACAATGTTCAGCACCATTTGCAACTCCTCAGATACTGAAGCAACCCATGCCCAAATACAACAATATCTGGACAATATCCAGGCTTGGGCTGACAAGTAGCAAGTGACATTTGCATCACACAAATGCCAGGCTATGACCATCACCAATAAGAGACAATCTAACCACCATCCCTTGGCACTCAATGGTGTTACCATCACTGAATCCCCCACTGTCAACATCCTGGTGGTTATTATTGACCAGAAACTAAACTGGACTCACCACACAAACACAATGGCTACAAGAGCAGGCCAGAAGCTCGCAATACTGCAGGAAGTAACTCATCTCCTGACTCCCCAAAGACTGTCCACCATCTACAAAGCACAAGTCAGGAGTGTGCTGGAATACTCCCCACTTGCCTGGATGAGTGTAGCCCCAACAACACTCAAGAAGCTCGACACTACCCGAGACAAAGAAGCCCGCTTGATTGTCACCGCATCCACATGTATCCAGTCCCTCCACCACTGACACTCAGTAACACCTGTATGTACTATCTATAAGCTACACTGCAAAAATTCACCAAACCTCAGACAGCATCTTCCAAACTCATGACCATTACCATCGAGAAGGCCAAGGGCAGCAGACACATGGGAACACCACCACCTCCAAGTTCCCCTCCGAGCCACTCACCATCCTGACTTGGAAATATATCGCCGTTCCTTCACTGTCACTGGGTAAAAATTCTGGAATACCCTCCTTAATGAAATTGTGGGTCAGCCCACAGTGGGGAGGGACTACAGCACTTCGAGAAGGCAGCTCACCACCACATTCTCAAGGGCAACTAGGGACGGGTAGTATATGCTGGCCAGCCAGCAGCGCCCACATCACACAGAAACATGAATAAATAAATAAAACTAATTTGCTGAGCTGGATTGGAAAATTACTTTCAAAGACATGACTGTACATAAGCAATGAACAGCCATTGAAGAATTATGCCATGGCTTATAGCAACTGTATATTCCCTCAAGTGGCAAAAACTCAAAAAAGGTTAGTCAATCTGACCAAGGAAGATAAGGATGATAGAAATTGAAAAGGAAAGGCTTCTAAAGTGGCCAGAAATAGTGATGGGTTTAAGGATTTTGAAGTTTTTCTCATACAGGTACAGCAAAGGAGGGCCAAGAACTAGATAATGAAATGAAGGACAGAATATGAATACAATCTTGTAAAAAAAATGGACTGGAAAGTTTTCTACAGATACAGAAAAAGGAAATGATTGTCTCTGTCAAATGTGGGTCCATTGCAGGAGAATCAGGAGAATTTATAACATAGGAAATATAATTTATAATGGCAGAGAAGCTACATGATTACTCTGTGTCTGTGTTTACTCAAGAAGATATAAGAAATCTTCTAGAACTAATGATCTAAGTAACTATGAAGAGTGAGAAGTTGAAGGAAATCAGTATTATTATGAAGACTGTATCAGAGAAATTAATGGGGCTGAAAGTTGATAAGCCCTGTGGACATAACTGACCTGTGGGCATAATTGTCCACATTCCACAGTGTTGAAGGAGGTGGCTATGATAGTTAATATACTGACGATCATCTTATAAAATTCTACAGATTCTGGGGT
Organism: Stegostoma tigrinum; assembly: GCF_030684315.1. Classification (NCBI taxonomy): domain Eukaryota; kingdom Metazoa; phylum Chordata; class Chondrichthyes; order Orectolobiformes; family Stegostomatidae; genus Stegostoma; species Stegostoma tigrinum. The sequence continues at coordinate 16,763,397 of NC_081361.1, forward strand.
GATTCCAGCAGATTGGAAGTGAAGAATGTTACCCCACTATATAAGAAAGGAGCAAGAAAGAAAACAGGAAACTGCAGACCTGTCAGCAGTGGAGGAAGTGTTGGAATTTATTATAAAGGCAGTGATAAATGGACACCTGGATAAAATTGTTCTGACAGGTTATAGTCAGCACAGATTTACAAATTGGAAAATTGTGTACAACAAACTTGATTTTTGGGGACATTGCTAACAAAATTGATAAAGGTGAGCTGATGGATGTGGTGTACTTAAATTTTCAGAAAGTTTTTGGTAATGTCTCTGAAAGGAGGTTGATGAGCAAAATTAAAGCAGTTTGGGTCAAACATCATACATGAATTAAAGATTGGCTCATAGACAGAAAACAGAGAGCAGGAATAAGTGCGTCTTTCTCACATTGATAGTCTGTGGCTTGTGAACTGGTGGAGCTGAAACAATTACAGAATTTAAAAGGCATCTGGATGGGTATGTGCATAGGAACGGTTTCAGAGATATGGACCGAATGTTGGCAAAGGGGACTAGGTTGATTTAGGATATCTGGTCAGTGTGGATGAGTTGGACTGAAGGGTTTGTTTCCGTGCTGTATGACTCCATGATGCTAAGTGCTGCAAGGATCAGCACTGGGGTACAGTAAAGATGAGTACTGGGACCCCAACTGTTCATTTATCAATGATTTTAAAGTAAGGATCAAAGCTCCAGCTGAGATCCAACATGTTTGGAAAAAAGGCTTCGCACTGGATCGCAGAATAAACAACTCAAAAAGTGACGGTAAAACTTTTTTTTTAATGTGGATGTTAACCTTTTGGAAGTAAGAGATTAACTTGCCAAATAACATTGAAATGTGGGTTTGGAGGCAATGGAAAGGAATGGATATGCAGAAAGTAACAAGTCATGACAGACGGTGGAGAGTGGTTGAATGAAGAAATTGGCTGAACACAATTTGGAAAAGGCAGAGGAACCATGTCAGAATGACTTTAAGAAGGTGTAAAAGTTATGAAGCAATGAAGAGTTTAAAGAAAAATGGAAGAAAATTATCAATGTTCATTGAAAGTTAAAGAATGTATAACTGAAAAGATCCACACAAGATAGATAGATGAAGAAAGACTAGAAAGAGCACAACACCTGTCTTTGAACAGGGCAAACAAGATGTTGTTGATGATAATGCTACAGTAGGCTTTAGAAAACCTCGATGAGTTTTGGTGCTAGAGAGATTGTCACTGGTAAATACCACTTCTAGTAAGTATTGATGTAAAATTACTTTGGGGCTGGGTGTGAGCTGATAATGCTGGGGCTTTTTACGGCTCAGATATTGTTATTGTAAAATGTGGCAGCTGTCCAACTAACACTGACATAATAGTCCATTGCAAGGGGAGAAAATAAAACACATTAGCTCAAGTCAGCCAAAAATCCATTTTGTGAAAAGTCTGACAAAGCCGAGCACATGAAATATATATTTTGTCAAAGCAGATAAAGTAAATTTCACAAGAAAATTGTTAGTGCTCTTAAACTGAGCAGCTAAAGGGCCAAAACCATACAGAATGTAAAATGATCCGAATGTTAGGCTTGTTTGATTAGTCAAACCATCCAATTTTGTGACAACTAGACCCCATGATTTAAATCTGGGTCTCCACAGCAGGGCAGTCCAATCAAGGCAATACTTATCAAGCAAAAAGCTATCAATTAGATATGCTGCAGTAACTAGCTCTCATATAATATGTCAGGTTCTCCCATCACAGAGAAGGGATTTGTTCTGACTGTACAGTGAAAGTAAAATCTGTTGTACCAAGATAAACGATTCATGCAGCTCATAGACTACGAACGTGTCTGCATGCTTCTGGCAGATAGAGGTTTCATGGTCAACACAGACCCATGCACCACTGCTCCCAGCCATTTCCATCAAGAGATTTGAGTCGTCAATCAATTCACCCACTTGATATACTTTTGCAAATAACCTGCACAAGTTGTCCCTAGATTTGATGACTACACACAAATTCATTCATCAGGGCTGGCATTAACTTGTTTTGGTAAAACCATTGTCATTCAAGGTATGCCTTTATCGATGCCCATCAGTAATGTGAATACTAATAGCCTGTGACAGGTACCCAGCACAACCTAATAGCCGCTGTCTTTACTTGTCCATCTCAGTAACCTGGCAAACTATTTCAGGATCTCTTTGTATTTCAGGTTTACTTTCTGAAAATTCACATTCAGAGACTCTGCAAATGTCTTTAAGGGCCTTGTGTTAGCCCATTGGGCCATCAAAGTGCCTGGTCAATTATGAAATGGATTTCATAATCAGCAGTTCCTGTTTGTGTGTGCACCTCAGAAAGACTTCAGGAGATATTTTAGCCAGTACTGAATCACCCATTTTGTGGTTGTTAAAGTCTTGAGTGGGTATACTTGGAAGCTGAAAGTAGGGTCGCAGTTTTACTTTTTTAACAAAATATACTTCAGGCTCACCATTAGGAAATGTGCAGATCCTGGAAATGAAACAAGGGCACAAAAAGATGTATATATGAGAAAAACTGAGAGATCAGGGTCAGGGAAAACAGCATAAGCAAGAAAGGGCTTATGTTGAATATAGATCAATCTACCTCACAGCCTGTTTCCACGTTGTAGATTAGAAAATGTGCTGTACCCATTGGCAAAATAAAATATGAGCATAAACAGACCGAGCACAAGTAGAATATAAATTTATCCACATTGGAAATCTACCTGCTGAAAATTAGTCAAAGTTCACCAAAATTGAACTACTTCAGCGTCTGTATAGCCATACGGACACTGCTGGCTTTGTAACATAACTTGGTGTTACCTTCAATCTCTCACTCCCCTTTTCACTGGTTCTTTCCCTGTTTAACCACTGTTCAGCTATCATGATGTCTTTCAGACATACAACACTAGCTTATATGTTTTTTGATTATCCAGAATCTGTTAGACCTTATTATTAGTCACTAGTGTACTGAAAATGCTGTATAAATTCCGATGTTGACCATATGTACCTAGAATCGTAGAATTTTACAATTCAGAAGAAGGCTATTCGAGCCATAGTGTCTGTTCCAGCTCCCAAAAGAGTTATCCAGCTCATCCCATTCTCCAGCCCTATCTTTGCAGAATCCTAAATTCATCAGTTTCAAATATATTTTCAGCTCTCTTTAACTGATGCTATATGTCTTGGCCTATCACGTAACATTCTTGAAAGGCGAGATGCTTTACCTATGATGTACCTTAGATAATTTTAAGAAGCCTCATGCCTTTCGATAAATACAACGTGAATTTTAAACTGACTATCCATCAAACCACTTTGTATTGGCACCCAACACCTACCCCGTTACCAATTCAACATCTTTCCTCACCTCCAACCTAGTTAAGCTATTATTATTGACAGTAAACAAAAAAAAAAACTGTGAAAGCTAGATACCAGAAGCAAAATCAGAAATTATTGGAAATGCTCAGCAGGTCAGGCAGGATCTGTGAAGAGAAAGCAGGGTTAGCTTTTCAGGTTCAGTCACCATTCTTCAGAACTGTCACAAAGTCATGGAGTTGCACCGTGTGGAAACAGATATCCTAAACCAATCTAGCCTCATTTGCCAGCATTTGGCCTTACTCCCTCTAAACCCCTCCTATTCATGTGCCTATCCAGATGCCTTTTAAATGTTGTTATTGTACCAGCCTTTGCCACTTTCTCTGGCAGCTTGATCCATACATGCACCAGCCTCTGTGTGAAAAAGTTACCCCTCAGGTCTTTTTTAAATCTTTTGCCTCTCACCTTAAACCTAAACAGTCTGGATTTGGACTCCTGAACCCTTGGCTATTCACCCTATCTGTGTCCCTCTTGATTTTATAAACCTCTATAAGGTCTCCACAGAGACTGCCAGATCTCCTCAGTTTTCTAGCAATATCTGATTTTGATTCTTCTCACAGTCATCTCCCTTTAAAGACCACTCTCTTCCTTCCCACATACCTTTGCCACTCATTCACTTAATGCTGCCACTCCCTTCTCTCTCCCACCCTTCCCTTTCATTTCATTCAATGTCAATCCCTATCCTTCCCCAAAACTTTAAGCTTATCCAAGCATCTCTATGGCACACGAGAAAATGCGGTAGTGGCAAAATATCTTTTGTTTTAGTGTTGACAATGCGTTAAAAGTTGGCCAAGATTTCATGGAAAACATCTTAGCATTTCTTTGTAAAGTCCCAGGGTATGGGGATCTTTTACATCCTCTTGAGAGGGCAGGCAGGATTTTACTTTACTAGGGCGCTTTCAACACTCCTGAGTACATTGAAGTGTCCGCAGAAGTTATTCTGTAAGGCAGAAGTTGAATCCATTATGTTCCAAGTCAGAGTTGAGTATACACTTGGGGGGAATAACAGCATTAAGTTGGAACTATTGTGAAAGCACTCCAGGGCTTCTGCCATTGCCTGACAACTGGGCTTAATGCAAAAATGTGCAAAGAGTAATAACTGTTACTTGCGTGTATCTGTCCATTTCACATCAGGAGACAATGCAGGCTTTACTGTGGCATTACTGTAATGTTCTCAAAGCTTTACTCCCAGGAGGGAGTCTTCAGAAAGGTTTATTATAAAATCATTTTGATATGTATGAGCAGATATCAAGGCTTCTCTTGAGACTGGAATAATTAGGATCCTCTACCGTTAATATCTTTAGCAAAAATCCAGCCAAAAGCCCCAGTCTGCAAAAGCCTGTTATTACACATTTCAAAGATAATGCCACATCTGTAGGGACTTACAGCTTCAATAGAAAATTCTTTGTACAATGGCATAATTATTGGTAGCTTGAATATGAACATCTTTTACCCAAGGTATGCTGTACTCCTGGGGAAAGAAAAGACAAGTGCATGGACTTTTTTTTTGTTTGCCCATTTCCCTTCTCTTCTGGTGTCATCCAGCTCCATGTGGCTACCTACTGCTGTGATTGTTATGCTGAAACTCCCATCTTTCTTTGTACATGAGTTACTATGGAAATAAAAACAATTGAATGGAATGTGTATGGAGGAAAGTGGACTGAAAGTTTATGGGAGAAACACTCTTGATGCTGTTTAGTTTCAGAGGTATTGCACCTCTCTCCTTGCTTTGAACGGGGTGTTTCATTACCTGTCCATCAGACCACCATCACCCTCCTTGTAAATGCATGAAAATGAGTTATAAGTTAGCCTGGCAACAATCTTTGTGCTCAAGGTTTATCAACAGAATGTTCCAGCTCTAATAGGAACAACACATATAGAATAATAAGAATTGGGGATGAAGGTTGGCATGTAGAAAATCTACAGGAGAGAACCAATCTGTGAAGAAAAGAGAGAAAATGAGCTAAGCTGAAATATTTTCTTTTGTTTGGTGATACAATGAAAAGAATACATGTCCTGCTACTATATACTTCAATTGTAAGTTGCTTTCTATGCTGAAGCAGCAAATAATATGATTGCAACTACCACAACCAAATGATCTTATTATCACTCAATTGAACACAGCAAGTACGTTTTTAAAATAACATAATGGAGATGGAATGGGGAGATCTTTCCTGCAAAGATGAAACTGAACTCGAATCTATGAGATGGACCATCACCCAAAAGGAACAGTTGTCCAACCCAGCAAAAGAGAATCTTAATTTCAATGAACTAGAAGTAATTGAAATTGTGTTTTGAAATTGTACTTACTGATTTAAACCTGAGGAGCTGGATGCATAAGGGATTTGAAGTAGATCTACATCATTAGTAAAGGATTGCCAAGTGAGTTAGCACCAGATATTAGAAAGCTGCACTGCAAAATGTGCCATTTGAATGTGTTAGAGTCATGTAGGAGCACAACAGATTAATCCAGAATCTGGGTTCACAAGGCACCATCCTGGGAAGAGGGATGATGCTTTTACCTCACAAACAGGAAAAAAGCAATTGTTTGTGTCTGCTGCATTGGCAGCTTTGAGGGAGGAACCACAATCTACAATTGGACACTGTCTCGAGCAGTGGCCTCTTCATTGGCTGCTGCTGGTGAAATGTCTGCTGAGGACCCACTGTATGTCCACATCATAGGCTCATAGAACCCATACGGTGTGGAAGCAGGCTGTTTGGCCCATCGAGTCTACACCAGCTCTCCAAAGAGGGTTCCACACCCTACCCTATCCTGAAACCCTGCATTTCCCATGGCCAAATTCACGTAACCTGCACAGTTTTGGACTGTGAGAAGAAACCAGAGCACCCAACAGTGAAATCTAACCTGGGCCCCTGACACTATGAGGCAGCAGTGCTAACCACTGAGCCACTGTGCTGCTCCACTGTAACCTGGTTACAGTTTCCATACCAGAAATACTGCCTTTCATTATCATTCTGGCCAATATCTTAGCAAAGCAGCTATTTGGTTTTTGATGTTGTGCTTTCCTTAATTGTGTTATTGCTCTCATACTTTGCATCAGATTAGCTGTCATATTTCTAATTAACCCAATGAACATATTGTGCAATTCGCTGTCCACATATTGCAAACAACGGGTATTCGGCCTTGACTGTAATTCACCCCTTTACATGAGGTGATTATGGTCTGAGGGAAGGGAGCTTGTTATGATCTGAGGGACAGGGAGGGGGTTGTGGTCTGAGGGACAGGGAGGGGGTACTGGTCTGTGGGACAGGGAGCTGTTTACAGCCTGAGGGACATGGAGGGGCTTTTGGTCTGTGACATAGGGAAGGGATTTTGGTCTGAGAGACAGGGAGGAGGTTTTGGTCTAAGGGATGGAGAAGGGGTTACAATCTGAGGGATGGGGAGGGGGTTATGGTCTGAGGGACGAGGAGGGGAATACGGTCTGAGGGGCGGGGAGGGAGTTACAGTCTGAAGGACAGAGAAGGGGTTACGGTCTGAAGGATGGGGTGCTGGTTATGGTCTGAAACTGTCTTTAATGGAAACTTGCACTGTTCAAGACTTTTCCTTTTTTTATTTTTTGATTCTCAAATTGTTTCCTTGACTGCATGTGTCCTTACATGTTGACGTCTATCCTAATGTTTAATATGTTGTATATCCTGCAAATTCCCTGCTTTTTCTGTTATCGCTGTTGTATGGTTCCAAGTGGCCACTCTGAAAATTGTTAGGCTAATCTTTAACTTTCCTTATTTCTGATTTATTTTTATTAGTCAGGTTCTTCTTAGCGGAAGGCTTTTCACCTCTTGTTAGTTTTCTACTCAGCACGTCTAATAGCTTTCCTCTTTTTCCAATAAACGCTAAATCCCACATTGATTCCTCACAACAAAACACAAGAATCAATATTATTAGTGCTATCTAGCCCGTGGTTGTGTTCTCAGATTAGAGTCCAACTCCCACCAAGATCCTAGATTGCCTGTTCTCTTTGCTTATTAACTTGCACTGTCTGCATCATGTACTTTTATAAAGATCTCATTCTGCAGATTAGACTGAGAGATAGATATAATGTCCAATGGATTGGGCAAATTAAATCACCTCATATTCCAAAGACAGACGTATTTACCTGGTGAGTTATATTCTGATCATGTACAGAATTGTAACTTCCCGGTTGGGAAAGTGCAGAATTACTGCCCCAATAATAACGTGTCCCATCAGTTGGGTGGCTGCTGAATGTCAAAACACCCTTAAAGACTGTATAACTTTCCTGATCACTGAGCTGGTCTCTTAGGTTGAGCCACAGGGTCAAGTGCTGCCACCATAAGTCCATCCTTGAAGCTTGAAGTGAACACAAAGGAAGGATCATCCACTTCTCCATAACCACTCCCCGCATCACCTCCAACCCTTCCCAAGGAACCTACTGGGAGGTCACTATGGCCGACCAAGCATTTCCCCCATCTTGTCACATTGTTTGTAAAACATCAAGTGATGGTGGACGGTGGCCATAAATTGGTTTAATTTCTCGTGAACTTCTGATGCATTGACATTCTGCCTTTGTCCTATTCCTACTGTTGAGAATATCCCACACTTATGGGAAGACAACAGATTCTTCTCTGATACCACTTTATAACCAGAGCGCTGGCCATCCCAATTCATGTTCTTTGCACATTGAGACCTGCTGGCGGGCAGATGTGCTGTGTGTGTGTGTGTGTGTGTGTGTGTGTGTGTGTGTGTGTGTGTGTGTGTGTGTGTGTGTGTGTGTGTGTGTGTGTGTTTAGACAGGAGGGAAAGGAGTATGCTTGCTTGTGAGTGAGGGAGGAGGAGTCAAAAGATGTCAACAGATTTCTACTGTCTTACCACCAGCATAAGTGAGCAAGGAGGCAGGTCCCAAAATCCAGCTGGAGCACAGAGTGAACCCTGTGTTTTTGGTACCAATTTTTGCCACAAAACCATCCAGGTGGCTAAGGTGCTGCAACAATATGCACTTTTGCATGCCTGTTATAGTCTGGAGTTATGGAGACTGATGGTAAAGGTTGCAATTTGTTTTCCAGCTCATTGCCTATTGGGAATCAATTCTGATCACCTTGTTTTGGAAAAATGTTGTTAAACTTCAAAAGTTGCCGGAAAAGATTTACAAAGGTGTTGCCGGGATTGGAAGGTTTGGGTTATTAGGAAAGGGCAAATAAGCTGAGGCTTTATTCCATGAAGCAACTGAGGCTGAGGAGTGACCTTATAGGGGTTTATAAAATCATGAGGGCCAAGGATATGGTGAATAGCCAATGTCGCTTTTGCAGGATAAGGGAGTCCAGAACTAGAGGGCATAGGTTTAAGGTGAGAGGGGGAAAGATATAAAAGGGACCTAAGGGCAACTTATTTCACACAGAGGCTGGTGTATGTATAGAATGAGCTGCTAGAGGAATTGATGGAGGCAGATATAATTATAATATTCCAAAGGTATCTGGATGGGTATATGATTAGGAAGGGGTTAGAGGAATATTGGCCAAGTGCTTGCAAATGGGACTGGATTAATTTAGGATACCTGGTCAGCATGGACGGATTGGGCTAAGAGTCTGTTTCCATGATATACAACTCTATGAATCCTTCCCACACTCCTAGCGTGCGTTGGAGGGATTTACAAATTGATACTTGTTATCACTTCCTTGGTCATCAAGACTTGAAATCAAAGCTTCTACTTCAGAGGCAGGGATATCACCCGTTATGCCACAGGACCCCACTATAGGAGGCATAAAAGGAAAAAAGAAAGGCAGCACAGTCTTGTCAAGGCGCAAGGACAAGAAATTGTTAGTTTGAGCAATGAAACAAAGATTCAGGACTGAAAAAACACTAATCCCATTGAAGGAGTGGCTAGAGAGATCATGGATGCACTGGTGCTTTACTTTTAAATCTCTATGGATACTGGAAAGTGAAAAATGTAACTACAGTATTTAAGATGAGAGGGAGCGAGTATTGGAGAACTATGGACATGAAGACAATGTGCTGAAGAAACTCAGCAGGCCTGGCAGCATCCATGGAGAGAGAAACAGGGTGAACATTTCGAACGCAATGTGACTCAACTACAGAGCTGTTCGCTTGATGTCAGTCATGGGCTAATATTAGAATCTGTTGTGTAGGATACAAATGGACACTTCAAAAAGAAAGGTAAAATGGGGCCAAGCCAGCACGGATTTATGGAAGGGAAATCGGTTTAATAAACAAAGGTTTTTGAGGATATCACTAACAGCACTGTCAAAGGAAAACCAATGGATATGGTGTGCTTAGATTTTCAGAAGGCTTTTTATGAAATGTTTCCATATTTATGTTCCATGTTTATAATTAACATAGATGGGATTGGAGGGTTATATAATAGTATGGATTGACAAATGTTTAACAGGCAGAAATCAGAGAGCAGGAGTAAATGTTTCCGTGTTAGGATGGCAGGATGTGAACAGTGGGGTACCAGAAGAATCCACTTTAGGTCCACAATGTTCACAATCTACATTACTGATCCTGATGTGGGACTAATTACAATACTTCAAAAATTTTTGATGACAACAAATTAGGTGGAAATGTAATTTTTTTAGGAGGATGCAAAGAAACTTCAAGAAGTCTTGTACAGATTACTTGGAATATAATGATAAAGAGTGGGAAGTCATTCATTTAGGACAGAATAAAACACAAAAATAGAATATATCTTGAAGAGTAAGATGTGAGAAAGTGCAGATGTCTGAAGGGACCCAGCTGTCCTTGTTCAAGAGTTACGAAACATTAGTGTGCAAGTACAGAAATAATAGGAACTGCAGATGCTAGAGAATCTGAGATAACAAAGAGTGGAGCTGGATGAACACAGCAGGCCAAGCAGCATCTTAGGAGCACAAAAACTGACGTTTCGGGCCTAGACCCTTCATCAGAAAAGGGGGAGGGGTATAGGGTTCTGAAATAAATAGGGAGGGGGGGTGGATTGAAGATGGATAGAGGAGAAGATAGGTGGAGTGGAGACAGACAAGTTAAAGAGGTGAGGATGGAGCCAGCAGAGGTGAGTGTAGGTGGGGAGCCAGGGAGGGTTAGGCCAGTCTGGGGAGGACGGCAGGTCAAGGGGGCGGGATGAGGTTAGAAGGTAGGAAATGGGGGTGCGGCTTGAGGTGGGAGGAGGGAATAGGTGAGAGGAAGAACAGGTTAGGGAGGTAGGGACGAGGAGGGCCGGTTTTGGGATGTAGTTTGGAGAGGGGAGATTTTGAAGCTTTTGAAATCCACATTGGGTACCCTCCAGCCCAATGGTACCAAGCGGAATATGAGTTGCTGTTCCTGCAACCTTCGGGTGGCATTGTTGTGGCGCTGCAGGAGGCCCAGGATGGACATTTCATCTAAGGAATGGGAGGGGGAGTTGAAATGTTTCGTGACTGGGAGGTGCAGTTGTTTATTGCGAACTGAGCATAGGTGTTCTGCAAAGCAGTCCCCAAGCCTCACAGCGGAGGCTTGGGGACCACTTTGCTGAACACCTACGCTCGGTTCGCAATAAACAACTGCACCTCCCAGTCACAAAACATTTCAACTCCCCCTCCCATTTCTTAGATGACGTGTCCATCCTGGGCCTCGTGCAGTGCCATAAATGATGCCACCCGAAGGTTGCAGGAACTGCAACTCATATTCCGCTTGGGAACCCTGCAGCCCAATGGTATCAATGTGGATTTCACTAGCTTCAAAATCTCCCCTTACTCCACTGCATCCCAAAAACGGCCCAGCTCATCTCCGTCTCCCTAACCTGTTCTTCCTCTCACCTATCCCCTCCTCCCACCTCCAGCGGCACCCCCATTTTCTACTTTCTAACCTCATCCCGCCCCCTTGACCTGTCCATCGTTCCCAGACTGACCTATCCCTCCCTACCTCCCCACCTACACTCACCTCTGCTGGCCCCATCCTCGCCTCTTTAATTTGTCTGTCTCCTCTCCACCTATCTTCTCCTCTATCCATCTTTGATCCGCCTCCCCCCCCTCCTATTTATTTCGGAACCCTCTCCTCCTCCTGCTTTTCTGATGAAGGTTCTAGGCCTGACTCGTCAGCTTTTGTGCTCCTAAAATGCTGCATGGCCTGCTGTGTTCATCCAGCTCCACACTTTGATATCTCAGTGTGCAAGTACAGCAAGCTATTAGCAATTATAAAATCTCTACAGAGCAGATAGAGGCCATTTGGCCGATTGAGTCTGTACTGACCCTCCAAAGAGCATCCTACCCTGCCCCTGTAACCCCACATTTATTATGGCTAATTCACCTGCACTGTTGGACAGACTGTGAGGCAATTTAGCATGGCTGATCCACCGAACCGGTACATCTTTGCACTGTAGGAGGAAACTGGAGTACCTGGTGGAAACCCAGGCAAGACATGCGGAGAACATGCAAACTCCACACAGCCCAAGGCTGTAAGCAAACCTGGGAACCTGGTGTTGTGAGGCAGCAGTGCTAACTACTGAACAAATGTGCTATCCCAAGGAGGGCAAATAGTATGCTGGATTTCATCACCTGTCGATTTGTGTGTGAGAGAAAGCTGTCTTCCTGCTTTGAGGCCTTGCCTAGTATATTGTACATAGTCTTGGCCAAAACATCTATTTGCTACAGAATTAACGTTTCTGAGAAATGGTCACTGGACCCGAAACGTTAACTCTGTTTTTTTCATTCACAGATGCCGCCAGTGCTGCTGAGCATCTCCAGCAACTTTGCTTTTGTTCCTGGTTTACAACATCCGCTGTTCTTTTGGCTTTTACTTGCTTTGGAGATGATCACCATACTAAACTTTGAGATGTCAGGTTGTTTTGTGAGGAGAGATCATAGAACATAGAGCATGGAACACTACAGCACAGTGCAGGCTCTTTGACCCATGATGTTGTGCCGACCTATTATCCTACTCTAAGATCAAACTACCCTCTGTACCCTATATTTGGCTATCCTTCACTATCCAAGAGTCACTTAATGTCCCTAATGTATCAGACTCCACTGCCACGGCTAGCAGCACATTCCACACACCGACCACTCTCTGTGTAAAGAACCTACCTCTGACATCTCGCCTATACCTTCTTCCAATCATCTTAAAATTATGCCCCCTTGTAATAGACATTTCTGCCCTGGGAATGAGTCTCTGAGTGTCTATTCTATCTATGCCTCTCATCATCTTGTACATCTCTGTCAAGCCACCTCTCAATCTTCTTCGCTCCAATGAAAAAAGCCCTATCTCCCTCAACCTTTCATCATAAGACCAGCCCTGCAGTCCAGGCAATGTCCTGGAAAATCTCCTCTGCACCCTCTCTAAACCTTCCACATCCTTCCTATAATGAGGTGACCAGAACTGAACACAATATCCCAAGTGTGTTCTAACCAGAGTTTTATAGAGCTGCGGCATAACCTCATGGCTCTTAAACTCAGTTCCCCTGCCAATGAAAGCCAATACACCATACGCCTTCTTGATAACCCTATCAACTTGGGTGGCAACTTTGAGGGATCTATGGACATGTATCCCAAGATCCTTCTCTCCCTCCACACTGCCAAGAATCCTGCTATTAACCCTGTATTCTGCATTCAAATTTGACCTTCCGAAAGGATTTCACACTTTTCCGGGTTGAATTCCATCTGCCACTTCTTTTCTCTGCATTCTGTTGATGTCCATTGCAAGCTACAATAGCCCTCCACACTGTCCACAACTCCATCAAACTTTGTGTCACCGGCAAACTTACTAACCCAGCCTTCCATTTCCTCCTCCAAGCCATTTATAAAGATCACAAAGAGCAGCGGTCCCAGAACAGATCCCTGTTGAACACCACTAGTCACCAAGCTCCAGGCTGAATACTTTCCATCTACTACCACCCTCTGTCTTCTATTGGACAGCCAGATTTCCCTGGATCTCATACCTCCTTACTTTCTGAATATCAATGAGACTGGGTTGTGTTTCCCTGATGTTGGGAGGATGAGAGGTGGCCTCAATGCAAAATTCTTCCAGAACTTGGTGGGGTGTACGTAGATACCACATTACCCCTGTTGATGAGTCCAAACCAGGGGACACAGCCTCAGAATAACTTCAGACCGAAAGAAAGAGGAATTCCTTCATTCAAAGGTTATTAGATCTTTGGAATTCTGTGTCCACTTTGAGCATGTTCAAGTCAGAAATACATAAAATTTCCAGAGATTTTTTGTATCAAAGGATATGAAAATAGTGCCAGAAAGTGGCAATGAGGTAGATGATTAACCAGGATCTAAATGAATGGTAGTGAGTTGTTGATGGGCTGAATGGCCTACATTCATGAATCAGATTGTATCCTTTCATGTAGAAATGGAGAAAATTACTAGAGACAGTGGTCAATAAGCTGAACACATTGCTAGGGAAATGTTGATGAATCGAGGGGCTCAATTTTAACTTTCTCATTGTCTACAGATCTAGATGTTGAAGATTGAGTGCCTGTTATATGCTGGGGAGGGAATGACCTCGTGCTATCATTGCCGGACTGTTAATGCAGAAACCCAGATCATGTTCTGGAGACCTGGGTTTGAATCACACCAAGGCAGATGGTAAAATTTGATTTCAATAAACGTCTGGAATTAAGAGTCTAATGATGATCATGAATCTATTGTTGATTATAGGAAAACGCCATCTGGTTCACGAATGTCCTTTAGGGAAGGAAACTGCCATCCTTACCTGATCTGGCTGACATGTGACTCCAGACCCACAACAATGTGGTTGACTTGTAACCGCCCTCTGGGCAATAATGAATGGATAATGAATGCAGCCTCGGCAGCGATGCCCTCATCCAGTAAATGAATAAAAGGGAAAAAATTATCCCATACCCTCTTGAATGATGCAAATGAACCTGCTTCCTTGACATTTCCAGGCATTACATTCCATACCCTAGTGACCAGCTGTGTGAAAGTCTTTATTCTCCTCTCATTCTTGCATTTTTTGCAGATCACTTTAAATCTATGTCCTCTTATTGTCGTTTCCTTTACAGGCTTTGAAAATCTTTTATTACATGTCCACTTGGATTTCTACACACCAAGGAGAACAATCCCAACTTATTTTATCAATTCTCATCACCAAAGTTTCTCGTCCCTAGAAACATTCTTGTAAATCATTTCTGCACTTTCTTCAATATGTTCACATCCTGCCTAATATCTGACACCAGAACGCAGCACTCCAGCTGAGTTTTAACAAGTGTCTTATACAAGTTCAACATCACTTCCTTGCTGTTTTATTCTTTGCCTCTATTAGTAAAGCCAAAGGCACTGTATTTTTGCTTACTTCTCTCTCTATCTGTCCATCAATGATCTGTGTACATACATACACAGAACCCACTGCTCCTGCACCTCCTTCGGAATTTTATCTGCAATTTTCTTTTGAGAATTATGAAAATTATACAATTGGGGAAGCTCATGTGGAATGATAAGGGCCTGATCCAGAGACATCATATAACTGCCAAAGTGTTAGCTGAATTTATGATTTACCATTGTGCGATCTTATTTATATTTATCAGAAGTTTCTTTTTCACTCTTCAAACAGAAGAATGAGCATGTTGTGTTCTTTCATAGATCAAAAAGGTACTACGCCTTTACATCATCACTTATAACACAATCGTATTAAAGGCCTCCATTTTACTCTCTGTAAAATTAACAAAATAGCAGTCAGCCTGTCAACTATGGTTGTAATATTATTGCAATCTGAGTAAGGACATAATGTTATTAAGTGGAAGTTGACCCAGCCCACTCTGTGAAATAAAACCAAAACACCCAAAGAGGAACACCCAAAGAGAAGCACCGCACCCTATAATCTGCAAAAGGAGTGTGGAAAGTGGTGTAATCTGCCTTTCAGCAACTTCTCGCGGTTAAAAAAAATCCCTGTTTATCCCAACACTCACTTTACAATCAACAAGCACCAACTTAATTACTTAACTTTAACATTGAATAAATTAAGTACACTATTAACAAACCAAATACAACACTTCAATGAAACATTCCCAAATAAAATATGATGCTAACAATATGCTGTTCCAATAAACACAAATCCCAATTATATAAAATTTTAAAAATCATAGAATTTAGTCTCTTGAAATTGCAGCCAGGTTACATGCCTTCTGGAAACTTCTGTGCCTTCTAAGTTGAATGTTCCATCAGATATGTCTTCTCCATTGATTCTTCTGTCAGGAATATTTACTAATTGTACCATAGATGCATTTGTTCTTTCAATAGTGCTTTCTCTAAGACTGAGAGAAAACTGTGAGAGCCAGCAATTTGCTCTTGAGAGCTGAGAGTTGTTAACTCTGGCAGATGGCAGTTAGCTCTCCAGTCTTTGTCCAAGTGCCCTCTTCTTTTATACCTTTGATGACATATCAATTTCTTACACTAAGATGTTGCCAAAATCATCAAATTTAAATTTAATTGGTTTCAGGTATCTAAGTTCCTGTTCACATTGATCAACTAAATTCAAAAACTCGTTGTCTTGGTAACAAAACAAAACTGTTGTTGGCCTACCAACTTTACAGCCTTTTGATACAAATGTTTCAGTTTTGGTGCTCTCTATGTACTTGCAAACCTCCATGCTGTCACTCACAGACATCTATTTTAAAATTCTCAGCATAGAAAAAGCACATTATCTTTGAAAGAGAACATGCAGTACTTTTCCCACTAACATTTTACAGACACCACATTCTAACTTTCAGTCTCCCAAGCCACAAGCACTCTGCCCAACTTTGCAACCATTATACAGACTGCATATGTAAGGCTTAGATGTCATATTTATGTAAACAGTCAGAGGTTAACAAACTTACAGATATCTATTAAAATAAGAAATCAGTCTTGGTGGTTTATGTTACGTGAGCTAACATGTAGAATAACATGTCTCAGCAGCATACAAGACGAGATTGCAGCAAGCTTTCTGAGGCCAAATGTATCTCAAGTTAAAATAAATAGGCGAAAGGAACACAAAAGCACAATACATCTCATTAGCCAGGTTTGGCATGAGAATGAAAAAGATTGGGCCTTTTTTTTTCCATGGAGCATCTCAGAGCATTCATCATGAGTTGAACTTCAACAGATCAAATGGTTTCCCTGCAAGCATAATTGCAAGTGTAGCAGGGACCTCGAAGAATGGCAGAGCAAACAATTCATCTATTTAATCAATTTAAGTTAATGATGGAGGCTGAAGCAGAGGAGCATGGAAAAAGAAAGTAAATTAGAATCAAATCAAGTTCAGAAAGGGAAATAAAATGAGGGAAAAGAATATTTGGATTAATTGTTCCTTTTCTGCACCATCAAGCCAACCAGAGGTTGATTTGCATTGCATTTACAATCATCATGTCATTAAAAGGATACTTACACTGTAGTTATGAGATTTCAATTTCTGAATGATTAATATGTGAGCTCAGCAATTCTTAAGAATAGTGGGAGACTGATAGAGAAATGTTGTAGCTTTGATGCAAATGAAACAGCAGAACAGCATAAATCAATCAGAATTTCAGAAGATTCTCAACTCCTCATAGCTCTTTATCTCCAGAACTCATCAACTGATTTATACAGAAATAATTACGTACGTCATTTTCCCAACAATATTGTGCCCAACATTTCATGTTCAATGTCAAACGAGGCATATCTACATGTTGCATTCCAAAATCACCTAGTGTCAATGTTGAAGAACAGCTTGACAATCAAGCATTCAGTTTACTGTCACGAGTGAGTTCACAATTCAATATTAGGCCATTTACCCTCACATAAAATGTATAGTTAATTCATTCATTACTAATAAAATTCATACAATTAGTGGACTAACCAATGGAAATATCCATGAGTCATTTATCATGCTTCTGCTGAAAAGATCTACAGCAATTTTCGCATGGACATGGTTGTCAAATCACTTAAGTGAAAGGCAAAAGGGTCTCTGATATAGTGGTGTTTGCTGAAGCTCAGCTCATATATATCACCTTAAATTAGAAGCACTGCAATAAATTAGATGTTTCCCAGTAAGCTCCTACTGCTCCTGAATAAAGTATCCAATCAGCCACATACAGCATCTGTTAACTGTTGAACAGAAATCTTGCTCTCTTGCATTCTTCACAAACTGTGGTCCATGAGTTAGAGATTAGGATTAGGGTTAGAGCGAGGGTTGGGGTTAGAGTGAAGGTGGCAGTTGGGGTTGGAGTTGGGGTTGGATTTAGCATTGGGATTAGGGTGAGGTTTGGGTTTAATGACAAGAACATAGATTGGGCAGTGCTTGATCCCAGCTTTCCCTCCACGGCAACATGAGTCTATTTATATATGTGTAAGTCTTGAGATATAATGAGATTCCTGTAAGACATGGCGAGTCTAGAATGAACTGAAATAAGCATGTGAAAAAGAGAGGTCTTAGACAGTGCACAAGTGAGCTGCATTTAATAACCTTCTTGGTATAAATGTAAGTATTGAAATGTTACAGTACATAAGGAGCTGAAGATCTTTCTTTGGTGATAAAGAGCAAGCAGCCTCAGGGACAATATATGTGCAGAATCTCAAAATCTGAGTTTCTCCAGACCAGTATCTCAATATGTAGACAGCAGCACAGGCTGAAAACACAAGATAAAATGTCTCTTTTGCTACTTTTCCTGTTTTAGTGCTGTGGGCTTTGGAATTTGGAAAAGGTTGGCTTTGGCTCCTTTAACTCATTCAGACAAGAACCGTCAACTTGAATCATTCATTTGAGATTTATGCAAATTAACAAGAACATGCATTTGAAATTTGAATTTGGAGTCCACAGAGCCCTTGTTACACATGATTGCATCCCACAAAAAACAAAAATTAGACATCCTGACTTAACTTATGCAATTTAGCTCCTGAATGCATTTGCATGTGTGTAACTTAATGCTTAAATTTTATAGAGATTTATCATGTTGTTAAAAATGCCTATCTGATTTGAACTGTCAAAGGTTCCACACATTTAAATAAATCAGATCTGCGCATAAGTGGCTGTTGATTTATATCCCAAGTGCACTGTGTGTTAGTATCAGTACAGTATGACAGTGTAGTTGGCTACATGCCTCAATAGTAAGACCATTTTGTACAGATGAATAATGAAAGAAGGAAAATGCATGAAAAATCTATAAAATGCAAATATCACGATATCCAGTAAAACTACTGAAACCGCAAACTTCTTTAAGAACCTACTTCAGCAGCCAAATCTGGAGGTACACCCTTTTAGTGTGGGTACATTATGGAGACAGCCTTATCTAAAGTTTGACTGGTAAGTGCATGGGCTGAGAGTGCTGATCTGTGCATGGGAATATGAAATTGTTGCAGGTGCTGAAGTATTCCTGAAGAATAGGCAGAAAGGTAGCTCAATAGTCCCAGATATAGAAGTTTCAGGTCGGATGGGGTGGATATGGGAGGTAGGAGCAATGTAATATCAATAAATAAACCGCTGCTGCAGTATTGAGCGCGGTTGTCTCAGAAGGGTCTTCAAATGAGACCATTGTGGTAAAGCTCAGAAATAAAAAAGGGGTGATTACAGTGCTGTGATCGTACTGCAGGCCTTCCAACAGCCAGATGAAGATAGATAGGAAGATATGTAGGCAAATCACAAAAAGGGGTGAGAGGATAGTTATAGTTATAGGAGATTTCAGCTTGGCCAATATTAACTGGGATTGCCTTAGCATGAAAGGATTAGATGGGGTGGAATTTTTAAAGTGTATCCAGTTGCGCTTATTGGGCCAGTACATAGATAGTCTCACTAGACATGGGGCACTACTAGATCTAAAACTTGGGAACAAAACCAGTCAAATGGTTGAAGATTCAGTGTGATGAGCATTGTTAGAATAGTGAACATTATTCTAAGTTTCAAAGTCATTATGAAAAGGAATAAGGATATTGCAGAATTAAGTGCCTAAATTTGGAGAAGGCCAATTTCAATATCATTTGCATCAGTTTACATTTGGAAAGTGGGAGTCTTTTAGAAGTAATGTGCTGAGAGTTCAAGGCGGGTGGTGCTCCTCTAAGAGTAGAGGGGGCAATCCTGGAGTCAAGGAACATTAAGAGTTTGATAATGAAAAAGAAAGAAGAATGTATTAGGCATAGTGTATTAAAAACAAGGGAGGCCTTTCAAGAGCACAGAGAGTGTGGGCGGGGGATAGTGTTTAAAAGGGAAATTAAGAGAGCAAAGAGGGTCCATGAATATCTTTAACGGATAGGATTAAGGAAACATCCCAAGACATTTTCATAGTATATTAGGAGCAAGAGGATTACCAGGGAAAAGCTACAACCTATTAGAAACCAAAGGGGCAACTTTTGGAAACAAAGGATGTGGGTCAGGTGTTAAGTGAATATTTCTCATCTGTATTCACAGAGGATAAAGACACTGTAGTGAGGCATTTCATTTGGGATAGTGAGGTTCTAGAACATGTTCAGGCTAAGAAGGAGGAGATATTAAATGTTTTAGAGAGCATGAAGAAGCAATAATCTCCAGGGTCTGATGAGATGTATCCCAGGCTGCTATGGGAGGAAAGACTGGAGATGGTTGGGTCTCTTGTAGAGATATTTAATACTTCATAAAAACTGAAAGTAAAACAAATTGCTAGAAAAGCTCAGCAGGTCTGGCAGCATCTGTGAAGAGAAATCAGAGTTAATGTTTCAGGTCTGGTGACCCTTCCTCAGTGCTTAATACTTCGCTGGTCACAGGTGAAATTCCAGTTGACTGGACGGTAGCTAATAATTAAGAAGGGAATCAGGGATGGACCAGGTAACCACAGATGTGGTAGGGAAAGTACTTGGAAAAACTTCTGAGGGGCAGGATTAATCAACAATTGGAACGGGTTGATCAGGCATAGTCAGCATGAATTTGTTAGTGGGAGATCCTGACTGACTAATTTAATTGACTGATTTGAAAGGGTGACCCAATACATTGGTGAGGGTAGAACAACTGATGTTGCTAACATGGACTGTACTAAGTTCCTTGCCAAAATCCCATATGGAAAGCTGGTTCAAAAGGAAAGAGCCCATGGTATCCAAGGCAAGTTGACAAACTGGATCTAAAATTGGCTTGCAAATAGGAGACAAAGGGTGACAGTGGAGGGTTGCTTTTGTGATTAGAAGACTAGAGATGTACCACAGGGATCAGTGCTGGGGTCCTGGCTGCTTGTTATGAACATTAATGACTTTGATGCAAATGCAGAATGCACAATCAGTGAGTTTGCAGATGACACACAATTTGTAGTATTGTTGATAGCCAGGAGGATGGTCTCAGGCTACAGTCTGATATTAAATCAGTTGGTAAGTTGGGCAGACCAATGACAGATGGAATTTAATCCTGATATGTGTAGGGCGATGCATTTTAGGAGAACTAATAAGAGAAGGATGTACTCAATAAATGTTTGGTCTCCAGGGAGTATTGAGGAACAAAGACATCTTGATGTATTTGTCCATAGATCCCCAAAGGTATCAGCACCACAGGGTCATGAAGAAGGCATACAGAATGCTTCCCTTCATTAGCTGAGTTGTAGAGTATAGGACCAAGGAAGTCTTGTTACAACTTTACAAAACATCAGTTTGACCACAGATGGAATAGTGTGTGCATATTTGGGCACCATGCCATTGGAAGGACATGATTGCACTGGAGAGGGCACAGAGAAGATGCACCAGGATGTTGCCTGGGATTAAAAGTCTCAGTTATGAGGGGAGATTAGATAGGCTGGGTTCATTTTCCCTGGAGCAGAGGAGGCTAAGGAGGGATCTGATTGAGAAATACAAAATTATGAGAGGAACAGACAGAGTCAATTGTGGGGGAGAGATAATGGGAATTGCAGATGCTGGAGAATCTGGAGAACAAAGTGTGGAGCTGGATGAACACAGCAGGCCAAGCAGCACCTTAGGAGCACAAAAGCTGATGTTTCGGGCCAAGGCCGTTCATCAGAAAAGGGGGATGGGGGAGTGCTCCTAAGATGCTGCTTGGCCTGCTGTGTTCATCCAGCTCCACACTTTGTTATCTCGGATTTTCCAGCATCTGCAGTTCCCATTATTATCTGATCACAATTTCAGCCTCACTGCGAAGCCTCTTCCAGAATGCCTAACCTGAAGAAGTTACCCTCCTCCCTTCGGACTAACCTCAGGGGATCTCTCTCCCACTGCAACTCTCCACCTATCTTCTCCTCTGTCCATCTTTGGTCCGCCTCCCCCTCGCACCCTATTTATTTCAGAATCCTCTCCCCATCCTCCTTTTCTGATGGAGGGTCTAGGCCCGAAACATCAGCTTTTGTGCCCCTGAGATGTTGCTTGGCCTGCTGTGTTCATCCAGCTTCGCACTTTGTTATCTCAATTGTGGGAACGTTTCCCCTCATGACTAAGATAAGCGGGGATAAGTTTAAGTTGAGGTGTATGTGGTTTAGAGAAGATCTGAGAAAGATATTTTTCACCGAGAATGTGATAGGAATATGGAGTGCACAGCCTGAGAGGCATTTACTCTCACAACATTTAATAAGCTTCTGGATGAACACTTAAAATGCCAGGCCATTGTGGGCAATGGCCCAAATGCAGGTCATGGGATTAGTGTAGTTTGTTGTTTGTTGGTTGACATAGACATGGTGAGCCAAAGGGTCTGTTTGACTCCATAAAATCTCAAGATGGAGTTTCTTTGAAGACAAAGAACACATTTTTAGTCAAGCTTTTTACACCTGTAGCATATTTTCCTCATTTGTATTATCTATCTATGCAATGTGAACCTCAGAAAATTAAGCCTTAATTGATAAGACTGCGGTATGGTTTTTCAAGTGGAAATATTAGTGCGATCATAGTATTGGTGTACATCATAATTTCCAATGAGTGTATATCATAAGAGATCCGAGATGAAAGGGTGGTTTGAGATATGTTGGGTTTTATCGTATTGTTAACTCGATAACATTCTGAGAGGTTGTTCAATAATAACAGGACACTATGTTCCCAAATGAAAGTACCACATCATTAATATACAATGTTCCAAATAAAGTGATCAGCTTACAACTAAACGTAACAATTTAGCTTAGCTGGGGAAAAGATGTTTATCGAGTACCATTCATATTCAATTCCACAGGTTCCTGCTTTGTACAATTTTCTTGAGTACAAATCAGCCAGCTACCTCTCTTTATTAGAGAAGTACATCCCTAAGCTAGTATGCACGTACAAACCAAGGGGAAAATTTATATTGCCAATTGCTTTGTGTGAAGATGGCTAGATAGTGTCATCCCACAACAAAATATCCCTTCATTTTCCTACATTGCTCATCTCTCCTGATTTGAAGTCACCAGACCAAATTCTCTTAATGTACACACAGTACCGCAATGTACTAAGTGCAAATTCTTTCGAAATCTGGGATGTAATAAGCCTGCAGGTCCTTATTTTATCTTGGGAGGTCAGCTTTAGCAGTCCACTACAGAAGGTAAATGCATAAAATTAAGCTGTTTAACCTCTGTTATGTTTTAAAATACATATTGATCATTATCCTGTCCAGACAATATTGAGTGATAACAGAAGGATTACTCTGAAAGATATTGCATGCTATTAGCCTCACTGTGTGAGCACACAAAGGAGTTAAAACAATTTGACTTAGAGATGTGAGCCACAAATTCACACTTTGGACACAATCAGCAATTTGTAAGCAAATTACACTGAAAATTATAATCATTTCCAAAGTGCATTATTTTTCCCCTCAAGTACATAATCAATCCCATTTGTATTGCATCCAAGTTAAAAGCAATCTTGAGCTAAGAAAATTGTATCGCATTTTAGAAAGTTTTTTTCTAAATTATGCAGTAATATAGAGCCCTTGATATATTTAACTGATAATTTGGTAACGTTTTATTCATGCAGGTGAAGATGGATTCGTTAAAAAAAATAAGCATTTTAATCAGGATGTCAAGCTATCGACCTACAAATAATACAATTGTAAATAATTGAAAGTGACTTTAGAAAAATTATACATTTTGAAAAATTGCAATTAATAAATTGCATTTATTAATTATACTAGGACAGTAGTCAGCTTCTAAAATGTGCCTGTTGGTGCATAAAAAGAGCTTCAATTAAAATGTGTGCTCAAAAGATCATAGTTTATTCTGTCTTGGGATATGTGTATCACTGGCAAGGCCCGCATTTGTTTCCATCCTTAAGGGCAGTTGGTGGTCAACAGCACTGCTGCGGATCTGGAGTCAAGTATAGGCCAGACCACCCCTTCCTGGCATTTTCTTTCCTTAAAAGGACATGAAAATGGCCTTTAGCAAAAGAATTTGATACCTACCTAGCCTAAGTCCTCATTCATTTATCCGGTACTCTGGCATCTACTTTCCTAGTATTATTGCTGACATTACCCACCTGGCACCATATCCCCTCACCTCCCGGGCACTCTACCATACACACGTACCCTTTCACAGGAACTGTCAGATGAATATTGAATAATTAAGTCACTGAACATGACTGAGTTACTGCTATAAAAGTGAGATGTGGCTTCAATGAAGATCATCTCTACTACATTTGAGAATTTCTGAACAGGTTCATAACTGAAGGCCCCTGTCCAGGAATCTCCCAACATTGGTGACATCAATAGGCATTGAGATATTCACTGAGGGTGGCAAGTGCTCATTAAAGGGGATTTATAGTTCTTTATCAAAATTATGAACTGTATACCTTGCTTAATTGATATGCAACTTTCCATCATGACTCCTCTGTGAGCATCTAGGTGCTGAGAATTTTTGAGATGGAAGGCAGAGCGGGAACCCAGTGACTTAAGCTCACCACTGGCTACAAAGAGCTAATCTCGAGACAGCATCTCAGGTATGATACATGGGCATCAGCTGCATGTACCTCTCATCTGCAGACAGTGCCGTCTGATAATTGCCCCTCACAGCAACTGCGATCCATTTGCAGGAACCTGAGGAAGTTGAGAGGTGTATTTTAGGACACATCGGCAACTTGCCTTGAAAGGCTGCTGCAAGGATACTTTGTGGACAAGGACAGGCACCCAGCTCACAGACTGGACCAGGCTGTGTCTCCAGGCTGCTCACTTACTCTCTTAACACTCGCTCACTGAGTGACTACCTCCATGGTCACAGCCTTTCCATGTCATGCCATGCCTGCTGTTGCATTGGTGCTTCAGTGAAAGCCGAAAGGCTACAGTACTGCCCCATTAACATGTGCTTTTGTGCGGTCACACAGACAACTTGTTTGTCAATAGAGATCTATTGGGCAACAGAGGATGAAAGTATTTGCTATAGAGCACACCAAGATGTTAATCTAATATCTACAACGAATGCCAGCTGCATGACCAGTAAAACTATTATATATTTTTCAACCAAATGGCCACGTCGAAATATATGTGGGGTTCAGTCCAGTCAAGCAGGTCTTCAATTTATCAGGGAGCCCCAGTATTATCAGTCCCTTGCACAGTCTGCACAGAGTCCAAGGGGCTTGGCTATAGTCAGTTGTCCACTTGGGGGAAGCACAGTCCATGGAAATGACCAAATACACTCTAGGTATCAGGGAATGGTCAGTACTATAGTGCCACTAGGAGTAGTCAGGGCAATCATGCATCATCAGTTGAGTAGCTGCAAAGACAATGAACAGGGGTCTGGTCAGTCATGTCTAGCTGCTGTCCACTGATTCCAGTCGGACGTCTGGATTGAAGACAGTAATGGGGGCCAGTTCATTGAGTGGTAGAGAGGATACAATGAGTGGATGGCTTTTAGAGCAAAGCGGGATCTCATTTCCCAAATGAGATGAACCAAACATCCTTGGGTGAGGCAGAGGCATATGTTGAAGTGGAGGCAACGATGGTGTCCAGTGCTGAGGGTGTCTACCATGAGCTGCATTCCCTTCCACCACTTCCTGTTTACTAAATGATAACTAAAGCTGGGCAAGTATGAGACAACACCCAGGGTGGACAGAGTCAGAATCAGTGTGACAGGTGAAAACAAGGGGCCCTAGATGCTAAGAGATTAAAGAGGAAGTACGTGATGCATGCACTTGCAAAATGCAGGTATTTTTATGCTGCAATCATTTCATCATCCATGCACAGCACAGGCAGACAGAGTGGCCAAAGCCAATTTGCACTGCGCCATGGCCCTTTGCCAATTAAATATTGGTATCTCAATAATGCAGAAGGAGCAGGAATGACTTAAAAAGAGGAAATTGCTGGCCACAGACGACACATAATTTGTAATTCTGCATGGGTGCTGTGGGAGGCAGAGATGATTGTTTCACCGCATATTACAATGGACTCTACCACCTGTAATGTTAGGTTTCATGGTTGGTATGGATCTGGGCTGGCGAGGGGTGTGGTAAAGCAGGCCAGACACCCCAGATGTGATATACTGTGACTGGACACTTAACCGGTGAAGTATCTTCTCCAAGTTGGTGCATGTGCTGGGGCTGAAGTTGAATTAATGATGGAGGCATGGTTCTGTTTGCTGGGGCATTGCCTGTCACACTGCATGGAGGGGTGTGCGCAGAAATTATCTGCAGAGAATGCTGCCACTGACTGTTTTCAGGGCTGAGAACCTGTTTTGTTCCATGCTACCAAAGTAGATCATTTGTACATCACCCTTGTTGGCAAAGCAACATGGAAAATAAGAGCAGCCACTCAGCCTTTCAAGCCTGCTCTGTCATTCAATATGATCATTAGTTGATTATCCAATGCAAGCAAAGGCCAATGCAGGTGGGCCACAGCTGACAGCGATTCCAGGAGCAGGAACAGGCCACTTTAGAGGCCAAGGAACCCCAGACCAGGTTGGGGGTGCAGTCTCAGGGCCCCTCTTGATGTAGCAGGGAGGACCACAGCATTTTGCCACTGGTCCATTTGCTGCAGATGAGTTATAGCATCAGTGTGGATTGTGTGTGTCTCCGGATACGGTGATGGTGCTTTGCCGTAGAACCTGAGGGCTGCGGGTGGTCATCCTCTCCTGGTGTTTGTGAGGGTGACAGCCAGGGAGCCACAGGGGACCATTCATGCATCCTCAAATGCATCAGGACAGTGACCAATGCCATCTGTGCAAGGTCTAGACCCAAAATGCCAGCGTTCCTGCTCCTCTGCTGCTGCTTGGTCCACTGTGTTCATCCACTCTACACCTTGTTATCTTAGGTAGTTAATGAAGCAGGATTAGTTAAATGTGTTAAAAAAAACTCACTAGGTTTCATGGAGAGAAACTCTCCATGGAGTTTGACAAAACTGACACTTAACTGAGATTTAGCCAGGGTTTCTGACCCTACTCGAGATGTCTAAACAAATTAAAAGTCCCAGAAACACATTAACAGAATAAACTGAAACAATTAAACCACATGTGCCAGCCCTGCTCAGCATTTCCAACATTTTGCATTTTCATTTCAGATTGACAGCACCCACAACACTTTTATTTGCTTTTGTGTTCGGATTTAAAGACTACCTAGTGAGCTACTGGCTCATGGATGACAACAGTATCGAACAGAGAAGTTGTGTGCATCCAGAGCCGGAAGAATAACCAGGCCCTAATACCACATTACAGCAATGGCAGTGTCGATGTGACAGAATAGATAAAACAAGTTGATACAGTGAATTTAACACACGTAGTTTACCAGCAAACAACTGAAGATACACTAGCACTTTGAACCAACTTACAAACGGAAGATGAATGAATGCTTAATGTCGAGCAGCAGTGGCTGACACAGGCAGCATTGGGTAGTGTGTTAGGCCATACTGCACAGTGTGGTATCACCTTGCACTATTGCTTGCTATTTTGTGCCGTACGGGTGATACACAGAGCAATTATGACAGTAACTGATGCTCAGGCTGTTTTTTTTCTTTCCTCACACTGTTTGAGGCTGGCAAACAAACATGTTATCACACAGACTGAGTAGCTTGAAATCCCAGTCAATTAATCGGACCATTTGAGGACAGTGACAATTCTGGCTCATCCCAAAGAGTGATCGAGGCAAAAATAAGATGATGACAAACATTGAGAGTCAGATTTCACACAGTATGACATCCCATTAGCTGAAACAAGTCTACTTACGCAGTGTGTCAGAGAGAAATTTATGTCCTGTGAAATAAAAATTGGCATAAATTTACACCTCAGCTTTCTTTGTAGATTGGGTTATTTAAGATGAAAAATCACCAGCAAATGAAGCAGCTGAGACAAAGCCTCCTCATGGAGTCCTGCCGCAACGCATTTCAAATACAATAACTCAGGTTCTAACAGCTTTCTTACCAATGAAGACTTCTGATTTTTTTCTTTTCTCCGTTTGCCCGGAGTGTCAAACAGATGAGTCCAAGTAATGAAAAATAATACTCCTCGCCTCAGAGAACTGGATTTCAAATTCTGCCAAAGAGGAAGGAGATGTGCTATTAAGGAGCACAATTTGATTTCTAATTGGACTTCCAATTTCCACCTATCAGCGATACACATACTTCAATTAAAGTTCATTAAAAATATTCATCAATCTGTGATTAAAGTGTATTAGTTATTGAACTGGCATTAATCTGAGATGGAAATTTGTGATTCCTCTCAGCCAACTGGCTTAGCTGTAGGGCCAAGGCTTAGAATGTAGAGAGGATAAACCTCAGAGGAAAGAGGGGATAAATCATCGCTTAAGTGACACCAAACGTGTTTGAGAACCAAAGGCACAGTTGGATAGTGAAGTCACTGATGGACATAAGGAGATTTGCAGAACTCAGGTGATGCACATGAAGGAGTTATTGTTTGAGATTGTTTCAGCAAATGGAACAGAAGTGGGTGAGTGGACTGGTCTGTCTGAAACTGAGATGGAGCAAGGTTTGAAAAATTCACGGGTTGTTGATTATATTGGAATAAATTGATAATGCACAGAAAAGTTAGTGTATATATTACGAACATAGAATGTTATCAACAAATGGCCAATCAAGCCTATATACTTTGCAACACTGTCCCCAATTAACCAATCTCCCCATCATTGAACCCCTGGGAGAGGCAGTAAACAACAAAAAAAATTGTCAGTTCAGGAAATCAGTCTTCTCTGAATCCCTGTCAATCATGGCCCCAGGACACCTAAGCTCCACCACCAGCAACCAGCTTCTTCAGCGAAGCAGGAAACGAGGATTTTTCTGAAAAATTTTTCACATTTATTTTTAAAGGACTGAATCCTTACTCATTCCATGGGCTGGATCATGCAGAATCCACTAGATTAGGCAAGATAGTGGGCTCACAATTGAATCAAAGAGGTTTTTGTCAAAATTGGAGGTAAAGTGGAGAGTGAAGGAGGTTATTTCAGAGTATAACGGAACTTGATCAGATGGACCATTGTGCCGAGGAGTGGCAGATGGAATTTAATTTAGATGAATGCAAGGTGTTGCATTGTGGAAAGGCAAATCAGGGCAGAAACTTAAACACTTAATGTTAGAGCCCAGGGGAATGTTACCAAACAAAGAGACCTTGGGGTGCAGGTTCCTAGTTCCTTGAAAATTGAGTTACAGATAGGCAGGGTGGTGAGGAAGTTTGGTTCACTTGCCCTCGTTGGTCAATTAATTGAATATAGGCGCCACTCTGGGCAGGACATTGCTTAGGATACTTCTGGAATACATCATCCAATTTTGTTGTCCCTGCTAGAGGAAGGATGTTGTGAAACTTGAAATGGTTCAGAAAATAAAATGTGAGGCTGGATGAACACAGCACGCCCAGCAGCATCTCAGGAGCACAAAAGCTGACGTTTCGGGCCTTTGCTCTCTGATGAAGGGTCTAGGCCCGAAACGTCAGCTTTTGTGCTCCTGAGATGCTGCTGGGCCTGCTGTATTCATCCAGCCTCACATTTTATTATCTTGGATTCTCCAGCATCTGCAGTTCCCATTATCAATGGTTCAGAAAAGATTTACAAGGATGTTTCCAGGATTGGAGGGTTTGAGCTAAAGGGAGAGGCTAATGAGACTGGATCTATTTTCCCTGGAATGTCAAAAGCAGAGAAGTGAGCCTATTGAAGTTCATAAAATCATCAGTGGCATGGATAGGGTGAATAGCCTAGGTCTTTTTTCTCAGGGTGGAGGAGTCCAAAACCGGACGGCACAGGTTTAAGGTGAGAGGGGAAAGATTTAAATTGGACCTAACTTTTTCACACAGAGAGTGGTGCATGTATGGAATGAGCTGCCAGAGGAAGTGGTGGAGGCTGGTACAACAACAACATTTAAAAAGAATCTGGGTTGGGCACATGAATAGGAAAAGCTTAGGAGAATATGGGCCAACTGCTGGCAAATAGGACTGGGTTACTTTAGGATATCTGACCAGGATGGACAAGTTGGACAGATAGGTTTGTTTCCAAGCTGTATATCTCTATGACTCTATACACTGTACAAGAAGATCTGAGAACTCACATGATTCTGAATGGACCTGCAAAGTACAAATGTTTGAAGGGATATCTAGGACACTGTGGTCACTATCTCCCACTGTGACAATATAATTCTTTATTCATTTACTTGCTCATAAAATATGAGCATCTCTGGCAAGGCCAGCGTTTATTGCCTATCCCTAATTGCCCAGAGAGTAGGTAAGAGTCAACCGCAATGCTGTGGGGCCGTCACATGTTGGCCAGACCAGATAAGGATGGAAGACTTACTTTCCTAAAAAGTATCAGTGAAACAGATGGGTTTTTCCAGATGGCTTCACATTCATCATTGTGCTGTACAATAGCATCATAGTTAGCACTGCTACCTCATAGCACCAGGGACTGAGGTTTGAGTCCAGCCTTAGGTGACTGTCTGTGTGGAGTTTGCATGTTGTCTGCGTGAGTTCCCTCCAGGTGCTCTGGTTTCCTCCCCCACAGTCCAA
Organism: Stegostoma tigrinum; assembly: GCF_030684315.1. Classification (NCBI taxonomy): domain Eukaryota; kingdom Metazoa; phylum Chordata; class Chondrichthyes; order Orectolobiformes; family Stegostomatidae; genus Stegostoma; species Stegostoma tigrinum. The sequence continues at coordinate 16,793,535 of NC_081361.1, forward strand.
AGACATGCAGGCTAGGTAGATTGACCATGCTAAATTGTGCATAATATCTGGGGATGTACAAGCTATACACCGATTAGCCATGGGAAATGCAAGGTTACAGGAACAGGGTTGGTATGGCTCTGGTGGGATGCTCTTCAGAGGTCAGTGTGGACTCGATGGCTGAAGATGTATTTGGAGGGATATAGGCCAAGCGCAGACAGGTGTGGCTAGTTTAGTTTGCTATTACAATCTGCATGGAGTGGTTGGGCCAAAAAGTCTGTTTCCATGCTGTTGACTCAATGACCAAGGTAAAGCATTTATTTTGCTAATTTCCCTATTTCAGCCTGTGGGCTTTGGAAAGTGGAGTTGAGGATTATCCAGATCAGTCATGATCACAACGAGAAGCAGAGCTGGCTTGACAAGATGAGTGGCCTACTCTGCTCCTACATACTATGGTTTGAAACATTCTTGCAAGCCCCTCCTTTACCTCACCTAAGCAAATTGTTGTTGTATTTTCATAATCTCTTGTAAATGGAAGGTTGCTCACATGGCATGTCAAATTATTTAACAAACATCTCCCATTGATCGTCTGTATTTTTCCCATGAAGACATTCCCCCATGTTGACTGTTTCATTGCTTTGATGTGTAGGTTATATAGATTGGCAAAGGTGAATTGCCCATTGTGTCCAGGGATGTGCAGGATGGATGGATTAGCCATGGGATATATGGAGTTACAAGGATGGGGTGGGCCTTGGTGAGGTGCTCTTCGGGGAATCCATGTGGATTCAGAGGACTGAATGGCCTGCTTGCACACTGTAGGGATGCCAAGTGAGCTCCTCTGTGGATTGAGGCACTGCAACAGGAACTGCCAGTGAATTATCAAACCTGTCCTACAAAGAAGCATGGTGAAAACTGTTACAAATCAAAAACTTCTTGGCCCTGGCCTGAAGGACGGTTGGATAGATTTGGTAGCTGAAGAGAAACTTAGCATATGTCACTGTATATTATACCTACTGTAGACATTCAAATTGCTGGCATAAGACTAACCATGCCATACTTCAGATGTATCCAAAACTGCTTGAACAGCTACATTTGGATTTCCTAAAACATCCTCTTAGTTTTATACTGATGATATACGACTTTGTTATCACAGGGAAACTTTGTGTCCAGGTCATTATCTCATTCACAGCTGTGGACTGGGTCTGGTATAGACTACTGTTGTATCTTCTTGTCAATTAACAATGACTCGAAAAACAGAAAAATTCAATAATTTCTATCAATGTGTGCATCAGCCTTTCTCTCAAAGGACGTAGATTCAATCCTGCCTTTTCTGAGCAGAGAAAGGAAGTCAATAGACTAAGTTTGATAAATATTTTTTATTCTAAGCATCCAGCCAGACTAGAGGGTCCTAGATAATAAATTAATCAAGCCCCTCAAAAGGAAGATTTTGAGGTCAACTCAATGCCCCACTTCTACACACACCCCATGTCAGAGACACTTCAACTGTTGGCTGCAAGAATTTTCATTAAGACGTCATGTCCAATTTAGGTGACAATTTTTTAAAAATCCATTTTCATCATTTGTACCCACTAAAATTTAATGTGCATTGAAACCCCTCACTACTGTCTTTTAGAATGATAACACATGCCTCAAACCTGTATACACACCATCACCTCATGCATTTACTTGAAATTTCTCAACTGTTGGAGTACAGCAACAGTCCAGAGAGGGGGTGAAGACAAGTGCAGCCCATCTAACATCAATTGATTTGTATCTTTTTTTGGCCAGGGACATTGATTTAGAAACAGACAGAAGGAAGATGGTATTAGAGATGAGACGCACAACATTGCACATTCTGGTGGCTCATGAAAAAGCGAATAATTTGGCTGGAAAATAGGCTCTCAATTGTGTGATGTGCTGGAGAGATAAAGACACATTTAAGGTTTGGGTTGCTTACCTTCTCTTTCAGATAACATTTGACTTGCTGTTTATTTCTAATATGTTCTGTTTACTAACATTTCTTACAGTATTATCAGAGGCATTGCACCAGCTCCGGTCATAACTGCAATATCTAATCTACCAGATTCTTTTCTGGCCGACGACTATTCTTAATCATCTTGAGTTCACATTGCGTCACATAAATAGCTTGTTTTTTATGCTATTTATGTTTTTAATGCATCTTCCAAAATAAGCTATAACAATCATGATTATTTTCTGATTGTTTACTATCTGTGTCTCTCTGCTTTACCTGTCAGATAAATGGCCGCAGTTTATTTTCTTTACTCCCAATGCTAGTTACAATTTCTCCTTACAATATTCTGTTATTTGCCATGCATTGCTATTCATCAGATCTTATATTTAGATTTATTTGAATGTTCCAAGTGATATCATTTGGGCCTCTTTTTACACATTCATCAAACACAATATTACTAAGAAACAATTTGCTTTTGGGCAATGTGACCTATGTTGTTCATCAGGTTTTTCTCCTCCCAATTTAGTAAGTTTGGATTCCTGGATCTTACCCACAAATTGTGAGAGTAATAGCACTTGGTTTAGATATTGACCTTTTTTTTTCCTTTATTCATTGATAGGATGGGGGCATTGCTGGCCAGACAGCATTTATTGCCCATCCCTAATTGCCCAGAGGGCAGTCAGAGTCAACCACATTGCTGTGGGCCTGGAGTCACATGTAGGCCAGACGAGGTAACAATGGCAGTTTCCTTCCTTAAAGGACATTAGTGAACCAGATAGGTTTTTCCCGACAATCAGCAATGGATTCATGGTCATCATTAGATTCTTAATTACAGATATTTATTGAATTTAAATTCCACCATCTGTCATAGCAGGATTTGAACGCAGGTCCCCAGGATATTGCCTGGGTCTCTGGATTAACAGCCCCATGATAATGCCACTAGGCCATTGCCTAATCATTGTGACTTTATTGCCAGACTGTTAGTCCAGAGACCCAGCTAATGTTCTAGGAACACAGATTTGAATGCCGCCACAGCAGAAATTAGAATTGGAATTCAATTTTTAAAAAATTTGGAATGAACAGTCTCATGACAGCTATGAATCAATTGTTGGAACAACCCATCTGATTCACTAATGACCTTTGGAGAAGGAAACTGTCATCATTACCTTATCTGGCCTATGTCTGACTCCAGACTCACAGCAATGTGGTTGACCCTTAACTAACGGATTAGGGATGGGCAATAAATTCTGTCTAACAAGCTACACCCTCATACCATGAATGAATAAAGGAAAAAGAAGTCACTAATGCAAAGATTTTCTGTGTGACACATGGATTTATCAAATAGCTGAAGTACTCCAATGAATCACCAATGAAGATGTGCGAATTTCATGCTGACAATGCTTGATGTAAATGGGGTAACTGCATACCATTACTATTGAAGCTCTTGGAAAAGACACAAATTCCAAACAGTTTCCTTTAAACAGAAATTACTGCCACACCACGGAATTGTCAACAAACACATTTCATGGCATGCAACTGTGACATACAACAATGGCTTGCATTTCTACTGCAATAGTGGAAGATTCTTCAGAAGGATTAAGCAGAAAATGGGCATCAAGCTGAAGAGGTAAGAGTTGGAAGGGACATCAAAACAATTGGCCAAATTGGGCTGGTATCTTATACAGATGACAAAGGTCCTGGATATGTCCCAGACAGCTGGGAGGACACCCACGTCACCTCCTTTCAGGAAAGCCACATGCCACATGCAGGTGTTTTTGACAGGCCAGACTTAGGCCTTCCCCTCAGGATGGACGTTCAGCCCATCGAGAGATGTTTGGACAACAAAGATCTGTGATTCTACTCTGCAGCTGTGCCATCATGACAGGAGTGTCTGTTAACTGTACATCACTAACCTGAGAGATACAGTCGTTTATGTTTTTCTATTCATTGTAAATGTGTCAGCCATATGAAAAGGTCTAGTAAAGCAATAGTGTGGGTTCCTTATTTGAAATACTATATGGAAATAGTTTAAACATAGCAGTTGCAAATACATTTGATTTTGAGTGCTGCTGCTGTAGACGGAAAACGGACTAATTCATCACATTGTGTGTCAAAGTGATAGGCAATGATTCCACTTGATGAAACACCCTCTCCTTTGCAAGTAACTGCACATGGGTTTGTTTCCCCTATTCCCCACATCCTGCCTGCCTACTGCTGGTTTAATACCTACAGAAGGAGGTAATGTCATTAAGTGGGCTTAATTGCCACCAAAAGACTTCTACCAGTACCAAGGTGAGAAGACCAGCCATAGACATTCCCAACATGACTGTAATTGAAGTGGAAATGGAATCCTTAATCATCGCCTTCCATCCTGCTGAAATAATTCCATCATTGTCAGGCTGGTCATGGGAGAGGCATGAAGGTTCCAGCCATGGCTTTCCAAAGAGGGTTTGTAGAACAGAGTGGAGAGGCAGAGGGGTGAAAGTAAAGAATTGTAGTCAAAGTGGTGAGACAAAAAGTAGGAAATCAAAGGAGCACAGGAGGCCAGGTTTGTAAGACAGTAGAGCACTGGGAAACATAAGTTCAACACTTACCATCATAATTCTGAATTCTGTGCATCCACAAATAAAATCAAAAGTTCAGTTTTCTTATTTATTATGCTTTCAAATTTGAGGACCTGTACATCCAGACATTAAGGTCTATAGGGTCCAGTTACAATGTTTTCCTTTAACCTATTTCTTTCCAGTGCTTTCATTTCTATTTATGCCACCCCAGTGCTTCACATATTTTTACATTTCACTGCACCTGCCACAAATCTGCCCTTTGCTAGTCTAGACATGACCTTCTGTGATCTTTCACAGTTCTCATAAGAAATTGTCATATACCTGCTGATAATTTATTATGTTCAATTTGATATTATTCCCTGGATTCCTAAGCTAGGCTCTTTGTTTGTATACCATAAATAAAAATGTCCCAACTGTGAGCCCTATATAAACCCACTCACCACCTCTTTCCAGTCTGAGAAATTTAATTTGTTTTCCACTTGCCAATCATCTCCTTATCCAAATGACCCAGTTCCCTTTCGTTCGGTGTGCCTGTATATCAATGTGCTATCTCTTCTTTGTCACAGAAATGTGGAGCAGTTATGAGAAAATCTTCAGTCGTTCATGCCGGCCCACACCTAGTAAAAACAGAAGTGGCAAGGGCCAGGGAATCACAAAGTCAGCTGATGTGCCAGATTGCTTGTCCTGTGCCCAACTTCATTCATTTTTGTCAACACAGAATCAAGAACCAAGAAAGCCATCTACCCCCATTAGACAGGTTGGTAATCAGGCTCAGCAGGAAACTGGCTAAAGCTGGGCAATGGAGGTCACATAGGATCTTCTAATCTCCCAACACAATGTTACGGATCAATTACATGAATGTAGACATCCAGTGGCAGACTGGAATACAAGCACAATCAACAAGCATGTAAGCCATTTCATGACTACCAATCTGAGGTATAATGTAAGATTACTTGAGGAGGAGCATCTGATTCTCCACTCTCTTGTCATCTAACTGCTATTTCACTAATGTTGCTGGAGTGAAATGATTGAAAGTAGAGAGCAGAGAGCCACATTGCAACCCTCAAGTAAACAACAGTTGGGTAAGTATCTATCATTCCTACCTAGCCAAATTTTCAGCATTATGCAGTTCATTTCATCGCGTATTTGTCTCCTACCATACACCACGGCATAATGCATTGTTCCACAGTTGCTACTAACATTCTGTGGGGTTGGTTAGGTCAATTTTCTGGACAGCTGGTTTGCGATGTAGAGTGACACAAAAAGCACAGTTTCTGGCAGATGTTAATGTGAATGTCCCACCTTCTCCACCTGGTGTCCTGAGCCATTGCCACCCCAGGTTAAACCGTTATCAGTCATCTCTCTGTTATGAAAGAGCTGCCCTATAATCCATTAGGGTATGGTGACTTTACTATTAATGAATGTTCCTTTGAACAGTGACTGCATAATTGAATCAGGTCAGGTTGGGGCGTGATAAGGAGATCAAGGGGGCGGTAGAGTTGGGAAAGTCCTTGTCAGGACAGGATAGTAGCTGAAATGGGGGAATTATTGGCACGGGTGCTTGTTGGGACAGGGGAGATTCAAGTTGGGGCATTAGTTGCTTCAGGCTGGGGTGGGGTTAAGGTTTAGTTGCTTCAGGATTGGTGGGGAAGAGAGAGTCAGCTTGGATTGGAGCAGCTATTATGGTGGCATGGGATTGGCTATGGTGCACAGTTCTCTTCAGTAGACTAATTTCTGATTTAGATCGGGTATTAAACAGTGTGACACTTCTGGGATAAATATGTAGGCAAGTCCTTTATAAATGAGCTCAGCATCAGAGACATTTGTGCAATGCTCGGGGCAGCACAATTCAGCATTTCCACCTAATTTCAACACATATATATGTACATCAGGACTTCCACAGCAACTTAAATCTAATTTTATTGCTTTGGATCTTGGGAATTTTAAGCCAATGACTCCTATGCTACCTCTTCATTATACACGAGATACTCTGATCATGACCCTAACTTCATCCTACCTCTATACTCCCCAACATGAGATTGTGATTACCATCCTAACTCGATACACACGAGAGTATGATCCTCATCCTGTCTCTCTCTGATACATGAGATTTCAATCCTTGTCCTCTCTGTGTTATACTGGATCACCAGTGCCTCTGACCTGAACATTTTTGGCCCCTTAGAATGTTGAATCCAAGAACTCAGCAGCTTAAGTTAATCTTCCTGGGAATGTTTTGTGCTTGGCTTAAAAAAGCTAAAAAATCTCATCCGCTACCTAGAAATTTACATAAACCTTTTTTTGTAAATATCACTCAGTCACACAATTAAATATCTGTATGTAAATGAAACATAATCAGAAGTTATACAATTAAAGTTAAGTCGTACTGACAGTGTCATTCCCAAAGATTAGCAATGTTAATGTCTATTCCTAACAATTGGCATGTTTTACCGAAATCTGTGGCCATCACTGTGTGCTAAGTGATGCTTGCTGTTGGAATAGCTCATTTTAGTTAAAATAAATGAATGCAGCAAGTAAATATTGATAGCGTACATTTAAGATGAAATGTCACTTGACTGGCACTCCATCTCAGGTATTTTGAATCAGCTTTTGCAAGTGTTGCCAATATATAGTAAGCCTGAAAGTGCACTGTGAGTCAATTAGCATGTGAATTATTTTAATTTTTATGGTTTAGCACTAGCTTGTTTTATTTTTCAAAGTGCATTAAGGTTTCCTGCTGTTTGCCTCCTGCTAGGTTTGCATGCGCTAGCTGTGTAGATTTTGTAGATTGGCTCTGAGTGTTCGATTCATAATTCATCCACAAAATAAAAGGACAGGTCAATTTATTTAAGGCATTCCAGCTCAGTGGATAGTAGGTTTCATTCAGTGAGCTTTAATGTAGTTGGAAGACAAGCAAATGCATTGACAGAACTAATGGAGGAACTGTAGGACAGATTAGCATCAGGAAAGGTAGCAACTACAGCTTCCACAAAGTCTGAGTAAATTCATGAAAAACAGCATTTTAAAATAGGACAGTGATCTAGTATTGCCCTGCATTATTGTGCCTATTTGAAATTAATAGACTGGTTTGTATTGAACACATACACAATATGGACACAGGACATTTAGCCCGAGCAGTCCTTGTTAGTATTGATGCTCCACTTCAACCTGTTCCTATCCTTCAACGCTTAATTCTATCAGAATAAATCTCCACTCCCTTCTCCCTTCACATTCTTCTTAAGCTTCCTTGTAAGCGCATCGGTATGACTCACATCAACTATTGCCTGCAGAATGAGATACAAATTCCAACCACGCTTGAAATAAAAGGATTTCTTCTGCACTCCCAAATTAATTTCTTGGGTGGCTATAAAAAATAGATGATCCTGAGCTTCACTTGTGTCAGTGGAACTCCTCTTTGTGTATAATATTATGAAAGATTTTCATTGAGCGAAGACCTCTATGTACAAGAGAAAGAATGAAACACAGCTTTTTTTGGTTCTTCTTGACAACTACCAGCCTCTGAAAGTCAAGGTTTCGTAATTCAGCTCCAAGGCATCCACACAAATGCCAGGAAATGACCATCTCCAATAAGAGGGAATCTACACATCACGCCCTAACATTTAGTAACATTACCTTTGCCAAACCCTCCAATATCAAAATCTTAGGGGTTACTTTTGACCAAAAAATGAATTGGACCGGCCATATAAATAGTTTGGCTACAAGAGCAGATTAGAGGTGAGGAATCCTGCAGCAAGAAGTCACCTCCTGACTCCCCGAAGTCCGCCCACCACCTACAAGGCACAAGCCAAGACTATTATGGACTACTCCCCATTTGACTGGAAGAGTGCAGCTCCAACAACATTCAACACCATCTATACAGCAAATTTAAAACCCATGGACATTACCATCCAGATAGACAAAAGCAGGAGATACTGCGGACATTACAACCTGCAACTTCCCCTTGAAGTCCTCACCATCCTGACTTACATAGAACATAGAACAGTACTGCATAGTACAGGGCTTTCGGCCCACGATGTTGCGTTGAACTTTTACACTAATCCTTAGGCCTATCTAACCCCCACCCTTACCTTATACTATCACCCATATGCCTATCTAATAGCCCCTCAAATGTCCCTAATGAGGCCAACTCCGCTACCCTCTCCAGTAATTCATTCCACGCCCCGACCACTCTCTGAGTAAAAAACCTACCTCTGACATCTCCGCTAAATTTACCTCCATTCACTTTAAAACTATACATAATAGCTACCTCCACCCTAGGAAAACGTCTCTGACTGTCTACTCTATCTATACCTCTGATCATTTTGCACACCTCTATCAAGTCACCTCTCATCTTTCGTCATTCCAAAGAGAAAAGCCCTGGCTCTCTCAACCTTTCCGAGTAAGACCTTCCCTCCATTCCAGGCAACACCCTGGTAAATCTTCTCTGCACCTTTTCTAATGCTTCCACATCTTTCCTGTAATGAGGTGAACAGAACTGGACACAATATTCCAGATGTGGCCACGCCAAGTTTTCTATAGCTGGAGCATAACTTCATGGCTCTTGAATTTAATCCCTCTATTAATGAAAACTAACACCTTCTTAACAACTCTATGCACCTGGGTGGCAGCTTTCAGGGAACTGTGGAAATGAACACAAAGATCTCTCTGCTCCTCCACACTGCCAAGAATCTTTCTGTTAACCCTATATTCTGCTTTCAAGCTTGACCTTCCAAAATGAATCAGCTCACACCTTTTGGGGTTAAACTGCATCTGCCACTTCTCAGCCCAGCTCTGCATCCTATCAATGTCCCTTTGTCACCTAGAACAGCCCTCCACACTGTCCACAACTCGACCCACCTTTGTATCGTTCGCAAACTTACTAATCAACCCTTCCATTCCTTCATCCATGCCATTTACAAAAATCACAAATAGAAGAGGACCCAGAACAGATCCTTACATCACTGTTCCTTCATCACTGGATCAAATTCCTGGATCTCCTTCCCTAATGGCATTGTCAGTCTACCTACAACACATGAACTGCAGTGGTTCAAGGAGACAGTTCACCACCACCTTCTCAAGGGCAACGAGGGAGGGACAATAAATGTAACACAGATAGTGATGCCCAAATCCCATGAATGAATAAAAGAAAATATTGTTTGGTTCTGCCCATAAAAAGACATCTGTGTGATTTCAGTAAAGGTATTCATGCATGGGAAACAATTATGTTAAGCTTACATAAAGGTTCATTACAATGGAATGAGGGTGGAGATGGCTGGAGTGGATTGGGAAAGGAGATTAGCAGCCAAGGCAATTGAGGAACAATGGCAGGCATTTAAGAAAATAGTTCATGGCTTACAGTACAAATACATTTTGTGATGAAGAAGGATTCCAGGAAGGGATAAGCCAATCAGGGAAGCATCAGTTTGAAGTAATAAAAACAGATAATGTGGCAAAGATTAATGGCATGACAGAGGTTTGGGAAATTTTAAATACCAACAAAGGCAACAAAAGAATAATAAACAGGGCAAAAATTATCTCTCAGGACAACCTTGCAAGTAAAATCAATACTGGCAGCAAGGTCTTCTTTAAATATAAACAAAGGGAGAGTGAAGCCAAAGTGAATGTAGGCCCCTTAGAGAATGAGGCTAGGGAAATAATAATGGGGAAGAGATCGCAGTGGAATTGAATAAATACTTTGCCACATCAGTCATCACCATAGAAGGCATGAATTGTCTTACAATATCACCAAATAAGGGGCAAAAGGAGGAGAGGATATAAATACAATAACTATCACCAGAGGAAGCAGTGCTAGGGAAACTAATAGTGCTAAAGGCTCATATATCAGACAGATCTGATGGGTTGCATCTTAGAATATTAAAGGAAGTACCCACATAGGCAGTGTTGGTAATCTTCCAGGAATCCTTAAATTCTGGACAGGTTCCAGAGGATAGAAAATTACCAATTTACCAGCTTTGTTTGCAAATGGAAGGAGACAAAAAAAGATTGGGTAACAATAGGCAGTTAGATTCTGGCTATGGAGAAAATGTTAATGTCTATTGCAAAGGATGTAATAGCAGAGAATTTAGAAATACATAATATGATAAAAAGACTCAGTAGATCTTGATTAAGGTGAAATCAGACCTGGCCAACTTACTCAAATGTTTGAGGAGATAACAAGTAGGATAGATGAAGAGAAAGCAGTGGGTGTAATATTTTTGGATTTTCAGAAGGTACACGGCACCACATAATAAAAGATATCAGAGGAATTGTACTGGGATGGATAGAGGAACGGCTAACTTAGAGAAAAGGGAGGCATTTTTTGTGTGGAAAGCTGTGACTATTAGAGTACTACAGAGATCAGTGCCAAGCCCACAAACCTGGGAGAGAAAAGTAAACGCCCTGTAGCCAAATTTGCAGATGACACAAGTATAGCTGGGAAGGCAAGTGGTGAGGGTGACATAAAGATTTTGCACAGGGAGAAAGATAGATTAAGCAATGGGCAAAAACTTGGCAGATAGAATATCATGTGGGGAAAATGTGAGGTTATGCATTTTGGCATCAAGAGCTGAAGATTATTGAAACAGGGGAAGACTGCAGAAAGACATGGAATGAAAGGATTTGAGAGTGCTCATCCTTGAAACACAAAAAGCTAACACCCCAGTTTGGTGGGTAATTGGAAAGCCAAATGAAATGTCAGTTATTATTTCAAAGGGAATGAAGTACAGAAGTAGAGAGGTTTTGCAAAAACTATGCGAGGCATCAGTCAGACCAGGGTGGGAATACTGAGAACAGTTTCCCGCCTCTTACGCAAGGAGAGATACTGGCATTTTAAACAGTTCAGAGAAGGCTCACGAGTGCAATACCAGGTATGCAAGCATGCTTTTATTTATAAGAATGAGAGACAACCTAATTGAAATATACAAGATTCCTAAAGGACTTGACAGGGTGGATGCAGAAAGATTATTGCCCCCTGTGGCAGAGTCTAGGACCAGAGAGCAGCATCTTTGAATAACGGTAATACATTTTGGACAAAGATAGGAAGAAACTTTTTCTCTCAAAGGGCAGCGAATCTGTGATATTCTCTATCATATCAAGCTATCAAGGGCAGGCCCTTCAATGTATTCTTGGCTGAGTTACGCAGATAAAGGGATCTACGAAGGGATCAAGGATTATGTGGAAAAGGCAAGAAAGTGAATCTGAGGATTATCAGATCAACCATGATCTCATAGATTAGCAAAGCAGGCCTATTGGGCAGAAAGGCGTACTTTTTCTGCTATGTCTTATGGTTTTCGAGGGAAAAAAGACTTAGAGGAAAACCTGTTAAAGACATTCAAGATAACAAAAATGATAAAAATGGAATAAAATAGGATGAAAAATGTTTCCACTTATAGGCACAACAAAGCTAAGGAAATAAGTTATATTGATGATTAAATTGAATTGGGATTTAAGGAGTAACAGGAAGTTGAAGAGTTTCATCTTGCACTCATCAGGACTGGACTGCAAGAAACCAAACTTGGAATGGGAACAATAAATGACACAGCTTGAAAAGAAGTTGTTGATTGTGAGGTGATGGCCTAGTGGTATTATTATGGGACTGTTAATCCAGAGACCCAAATACAGTTCTGGGAGCCCAGGTTTGAATCTTACCATGGCAGATGGTGGAATTTGAATTCAATAAGATATCGGGAATTAAGGTTCTAATGATGACCATGAACCCATTGTCGGAAAAGCCCATCTGGTTTACTAATGTCCTTTAGGGAAGGAAACTGCCATCCTTACCTGGTCTGGCCTACATGTGACTCTAGACCCACAGCAACATGGTTGACTCTGAATTGCCTCTGGGGGAGGGCAATTAGGGATGGGCAATAAATGCTGCCTAGCCAGCGATGCCCTCATCCCATGAATGAATAAAAAAATTTATTGGACTGTGATAGGCTTGGAGATAGAGTATGAATTGTTAACTATCGCTCCTTGTTAGCTGATTCAACACAAATCAGGCAGGCAGACTCTAATTGGTCAGGGCTTTCCCATTGTGAATGTAGCAGGAAAACCCTTTTGTGAGAGTCATTAACATGTAGAACTTGTCAAAACATGGAATGATTGAGGGGAATTATCAGTATATCTGTGCCGCTCATTCTGTTACATTGTGTGAATCACCTATTGCAGTTCCTCTTTCCGATACTCTATACAAATATGTGATACTGATACTACCAGCCATATTTGCCATCGGCTGCTCTTTGATTTCTCCTTGCTCATAGAAATCACATAGAGTGGCATAGTTGCAAGAACACACCAATGTGGTCAAAGGATTTCTCATGATAACTGTGAGGAAATATTTCCTTTGGGTTCTGTTAACATAAGTATGCTGCTGGAGTATTTTTAGCAAATTAATATGTAAATTTGTGAAATGAGGACATGGTACGCAGCACCACAGATGGGAGAAAGAGAGAAAATTAGCAAGTGCGATTTGAGAAATAGCAGTGCGAGGGATCAAAAGAATTTTCTTCTTCTTGGTTTGGCTTTGCTCAGAATAGGCAGAGGTTTGCATTATGAGATCGTTCGTGGATTTGTTTGCTACAAATATCAAAAGGGGATCAGAAAATTGCAGACACGTTAAATAAATTTCTACAACAGCCTTCATGAATGAGTGCCGGAAGAATTCCAGTACGAAATGGAAATAGGGAACTTCTTCAACTTATAGAATTTGCACAGAAACAGAACATTCAGCCGAAATGATCTCTGCTGGCCCTCATGTTTCAAATAAACCTCCTCAACACATCTCCTGTTATCTAACCCTAACAGCGTACCCTTCAAGACTTTTCCCCTTCACATCCTTATCTAGCTTTTCTTGAAAACTATCCCTTTTGTTCCCCTCAACTGTATCTGATGGGAACAACTCAGGGTCAAGGGATGGCAGCTTTTTAACTTGTCGTGCTTGGCCTTCACCCCAATCCGACCTATTACTCATTTTACGGTTTGAGAGGGAAGCACAAAGCAGTTGATCAATCTTTGTGGGCCTACTGAGCAGTCAATTAGCTGGGACCCCTGTCACTATTTTACTCACTCTACAGAAAGGCCCAAGGGCAGGCAGTTATCAGGGTGGGTGGGCAAACTTCCTCTGGGGATACACACCCCAAAAGCTCTCACCTACCTCCCTTCTAAATCTCATCACTTTACCCCATTCCCCACCTTCTCTAACTTGGGTCCAGCCTTGGTCACATCTCCGATCCCTCAGACTTACTTTCTTTGAAGCTGCTTGGAATCTCAGCAGTGGCCACTCCGCAAAATCAGTGTTCCCCGCCGTTGACAGATTAGCAGCAGCTCAACAAAGTGGGATTTCCTTCCCAGATGGGAGCATCCTGAGACAGTTATCCCTGCTCCCATAACATGACTCAGATCATGAATTGGATGAGGGGAAGCCAGCTTGATCTTCCAACTAACGTTCCAGTTGAGCACCAGTGGAAGAGGTGGCATGCAGGCACTCTCACTCGTTAATGTACACATGGATATACTTGCCTTGGAGTGAGTGCCATGATGTCTGAAGCTTCACCAGACCGATTTCTTGTCACTGTCACAGAAGTGAAGTAGCCTAGAAGTATATGTATATTCTAGAATTCAGAAGAATGAGATTTAGTGGATTTGAAACATTGACTTTTTTGATGGAGATTGATGGGCTTACTACTGAGAAGATGTTTCCCCAGCTAAGGAGCCATACAGATCTCCATCTCAGATTAAGATGTCACATGGCAGCCAAGGAGAAACAAGATAAGGAGAAATTTGATCAGCTCAAGAATTGTGAATTTTTAGAAGTCTCTACCTCAGAAAACTTTTGATGTGCAGTTATTGAGGTTCTTCAGGATAGAGATCAATGAAGACATAGGGTTTCCAAGGATTGGGGATAGTGTGGGAAGGTGAAGTTGAGAATGGAGCTGGATCAAGGACGAAATGAGTTGGTTCTATTCTTCTTCTATTCTTTAATTGCCTTTGTCAATATTCCAATTCTACCATGTCCCATCAACACATCTAAACCTGAGACTCTGGAAATCGATTAAAAACCTGTGCTACATCTCCAGTTTCCTCTTCCTTGATTCTGGCTTTAGTACTGCCCTGTATTTCTGGCCCTTCACTCGCTTGTCAACACAGGGGCAGCCCTCCTTAAATTTTGTCACTTTGATTGAGTACCTGCTCTAAAATCTCCTTCTTTGGCAGGATAGAGATTGTTGACTGATTACAGTTCTGTGCAATGCCTTGGGATGTTTTTATTTCAATATTAGAGACAGTCCTTGAATGCAAGCTGTAGCTGTTTGGGTCATCTTCTTGGCCATGATCCCTCTCTCAAACAATACCAATCATTTATCTTGTCTATGTGCCATTGGTGGGAAGAGTAGCTGCATATTTATTAATGCGACAGAAGGCACAGTTTCAATGTGATCTCCCCAGATGGTTACAGGCTTGAGAAGTGGTTTGGAAGGATGTAGCCTGTGCTTGGGAAGACCCAATATGTTTGTTTGTCCTCCAGAGGTATATTAAGAGGCTGCTTAATTGAAATGTTAAGTGCATTGTGTACACAATTTATAAAACTGAAGCAAGTTTATAATGGTTTATTTTTCATTGTGTGACAACTTCATGAAAGATACAGAGACCCTTGTGTAACGTCTCTCCCTGAATTAAGCAGTTCCAGTGACAAAGTCCCTGCTTCACCTTCTCGAATGAGTCCATTCCAAAGAAAAGGGATGCAGGGTGTTCACATTGACATGCCAACTCTAGATCCAGGAAACCCTGGCAGAAGCTGGGACATCTGAGCCCAAGTCTAGCATCTACAGGCCAGTTGCCATATCAGCCATGCCCCCCTCCACCCCTTGTTCCTTTGCAATATCCCCTAATCCTCAGAATGAATGGCTTGCCAATTAAAAAATAAACTATAATGCTCTTTGAGAAAAATCTAGAGCAAAGCCGGCAATAGGTATCATTTACATTCGAGTGACCTCTGGGGAAATAAATCTGTATGTCTACTTGATTTGGTCTACACGTGACTCCAGACTGACAGTAAAGTGCCGAACACTGACTTCTTTCAGTTCATTCATGGAATTTAGGTTGTACTAGCTCGTCCAACATCTATTGGCCGTTCCTAATTGCCCAGAGGGGAATTAAAAGCCAACCATATAGCTGTGGGTCTGAAGCCACATGTAGGCCTGATTGGTTAACGTTGGCACATTTTCTCCCCTAAAGAATGTTACTGAACCAGATGGTTTGTTATGACAATTCATTATAAACGCATGGTCACCCTTTGGCTGTTTTTTTTAAATCAACTTTCTCTCTCTGTAGATTCAAAATGCAGGTTTCCAGAATATGAGCTTGGCGATCTGAATCACTACCAATGACACTATTAATGACTCCATTGCTTTCCTGAGTTCCCTTTGAACTATTAAGGATGGGCAATACATGCTGACCTAGTCAGCAATGCCCACACCCCATCAACAAATAAAGAAAACCTCGAAGCTACGCACCTCCAGCATTCATAGATAAATGACATTAATAGCCACTGGTTGTTTACACCCAGAACCTCAGGCTATATTGCCTTTCCATTGATAGGATTGTTGAATTGAATTGGATTGAATCATTTGAATGATTTTACAGTGAATAATACAGTAAAATACAGTGAAAAGCTTCAACAGTGGCCACAATCCGGGGCCATTTCGAACAGTCTAAGAATAAAAAGATATGACTGAAAGAGAGGTCATCTTCATCTTGCCACCTCGACCATGAGCTGGGTCACCAACAACACCTATACTTCCACCACCCCACTGCCGTCTGCAACGGACCCTCCAATGTCAGAGTCACCACTCTTCAAGTGCCATTTGTTTGCCACAGGGCCCACTTCACCAACTTTGGCACCAATGCTGATGCGAGGTCCTGTGCTGAACCCACACTTGCCACTCAGCCAGGAGCCTCCCATACTGCCAATCCAAGCCCCCCACTGATAACCAGGAGGCCTCCTACTCTGGGCCAACGACACCAGGAGCTGCTGCCATCTTGCCAATTGCCAGCATTACTAACGATCAACAGTCAATGACAAGTGATAGAGGAAAGAATACGTAGAGCAAGGATAGACTATTTCACCCAACAAGCTTAATTCATCATTCCATTGCCCATAGCTGCATCAACACACTTGAACCTAACTCTCCTAATCTTGCCCAGTTAGTCTATAGATAACACGAACACTCAGTCCCCACCATCTCATATTTCCATTCACTTTACATCTGTAGAATGTCTGTGTTAGTATATTTCACCTTCTTGCAGCCCTGTGTGTGAATTGATTTAAGCTCTTGATTCACATTTAACCAAAGAAAAATACTCTTAATGCAGCCAATAACCAATGCACTACCGAATAAATGAGACGACAGGAAGACTTCCCTCTCGCAACACGTTATTAGGTCACTGAGGCTAGTTAAAATACTTCAAGTAGGATGAATTCCTTTGCTCCACTGTCTCATTTTCCTTTTAATAAAGCTGGCCCAAATTGTATGCGCAGCAAGATTCCTCAAGTATCCTTATGCAATAAATGAACCAGCCACCATCTTTTGGCTGAGGGAGAAATGTCGTCTGAGACACCAGGAAAAGCCCCGATCATTGAGTAGTGCAATTAAATCTTTAACATCCATCTGAAGCACACCAATAGAAAATGAGGCTTAGGCCATGAATCTAAGTCTCAGACCTTACTTGGTCAGAAATTTAACTCAGTTTCACAGCCTGTAGGCCTTGTCCAGGTGAACAAATTAGATCTCCATAAACTATTCAATAAACAAAAAACTATATGCTGCACAGTGAATAAAATTTACCCTGATGAATATTCAGGAACACTGCATGGTGACACCGTGAATACCCCTTGACATATTTAAAAAAGGAGACACCACACATATCCCCATCCTCAATGATAGAAGAGCCCAGTACATCAGTGCAAAAGATAAGGCTTAAACTTTCACAGCAATCTTCAACCAGAAGTGCCAAGTGTATGATTCATCGTGGCCTCCTCCAGTGGTCCCCAGACACCAGTCTTCAACCGTTTCGATTCACTCCATGTGATATCAAGAAACAGTTGGACACACTGGATACTGCAAAGGCTGCAGGCCCTGACAACATTTTCTCAATAGGACTGAAGATTTGTGCTCCAGAACCTGCCACTCCACTGGACAAGCAGCTACAAAACTGACATCTACCCAACAATATGGAAAATTTCCCAAGTATGTCCTGTACATAAAAAACAGGACAAATCCAACCCAGCCAATTACCACCCCCTCAATCTACTTTCGATCATCAGTAAAGTGATGGAAGGTGTCATCAACAGTGCTACCAAGCAGGACCTGTTCAGCTGTAACCTGCTCAGAGATGCCCAGATTGGGTTCTGCCAGGGCCACTCAGCCCCTGACCTCAATACAGCCTTGGTTCCAGAATGAGCAAAAGAGCTGAATTCCAGAGGTGAGGGGAAAGTGAAAGCCCTTGACAGCAAGGCTACATTTGACTGAGTTTGGCATGACAGAGCCCTAGCAAAACTAGAATCAATGGGAATCAGGGGCAAAACTCTCTAGTGGTTTGAGTCATACCTGACACAGAGGAAGATGTTCATGGTTATTGGCGGTCAGTCATCTTATGCCCAGGATATCTCTGCAGGAGTTCCTCAGTGTAGTATCCTAGGCCCAATCATCTCCAGCTGCTTCATCAATGATCTTGCCTCATAAGGTCAGAAGTGGGGATGTTCAGCAATGATAGCACAATGTTCAGCACTATTTGTGACTCCTCAGTGACTGAAGCAGTCCATGTTCAAATGCAACATGATCTGGACAATATCTGGGCTTCGGCTGTCAAGTGGCAAGTAATATTTGCGCCACACAAATGCCAGGCTATGATCATCACCAACAAGGAATAATCTAACCACTGCCCTTTGACATCACTGAATCCCCCACAATCAACATCCTGGGCGTTACTATTGACCAGAAACTCAACTGGACTCACCACATAAACATAGTGATAACAAGAGCAGATCGGAAGCTGGGAATACTGCAGCGAGTAATTTACACCCTGACTCCTCAAAGCCCATCCGCCATCTACAAGGCACAAATCAGGAGTGTGATGGAATACTCCCCACTTGTCTGGATGAGTGCAGCCCCCACAACACTCAAGAAGCTCAACACCATCCAGGACAAAGCAGCCCGCTTGATTGGCATTACATCCAGTCCCTCCAGCACCAACACTCAATAGCAGCAGTGTGTACTATCTACAAGATGCTCTGCAGAAATTCTCCAAGGATCTTCAGACAGCACCTCCCAAACCAATGACCACTTCCATCGAGAAGAACAAGAGGAACAGATACATAGGAACACTACCACTTTCAAGTTCCCTCCAAGCCACTCACCAACCTGACTTGAAAATATGTTGCCATTCCTTCATTGTCCTTGGGTCAAAATCCTGGAATTCCTTCGCTAATGGGATTGTGGGTCAACAAACAGCAGGAGGACTGCAGCAGTTCGGGAAGTCAGCTCACCACCACCTTCTCAAAAGGTAACTAGGGCTGGCAATAGATACTGGCCTAGCCAGCGACACCCTCATCCCACAAAAAGAATAAATAAAAATATGACTCCCTTGCAGTTATACAGTGAATAATGCTTAAATGGCTGGACAACCAGCAAATTACTGTTTTATGCTATGGATGCACTTTATTCTGGGTTTTGCATTTCTTTTTCATTTAAACTAATTAAGTACTTAATCCAAGAACATTTCAAGTTTAACACAGAGCAATACAAGCTTAGAAGAATAAATCTGAATGGTTGGCTTTTTTTACTGCAATATAGATTGCCCACAGTGTGAAAGCATGCCATTCAGTCCATTGAGCCCATATTGGCCCTCTGAAGAGCTTCCCACCGAGACCTACCCTAAGCCCTGGGATCCTGCATTTCATGTGGCCGACCCTGCACATCCCTGGCACTATGGGCATTTAAGCATGTCCAAACCACCTAACCTGCACATCTTTGGACTGTAGGAGAAAACCAGAGCACTACGAGGAAATCCACTCAGACACAGGGGCAATGTGGAAGGCTGGAGTCAAACCCAAGGCTAGAGTCAAACTCAGGTCCCTGACACTGGGAGGTAGCAATGCTAACCACTGAGCCAACTTCTGTTCTTATTGCTATTTCCCAGTCAGTTCCTCGAACACCTTATTCCCAAACTAGTAATTCCATTTCTCTCCCTCCCTGGCAACAATATAAGATTAAGCCAGCTTGTTCACAACCTTGGTTTCACATGAGCAAACATCAGGTCAGGAGCTCAAGCTTAGTCCTATTTCCACTTCCATAGGATTGTCTGACTTAGTCCCAACCTCACCTGATCAGCGACTGAAACCTTCACCTTCATTACACCCGCAGACTGACCTATTTGAAGAGACCACTGGTTGATTTCCCACATTATATACTCATAAACCTGAGGTCATCCAAAACTCTGTTAGCTAATTTGGTTTGATTTATTATTGTCAGCTGTACCAAGAAACAGTAAAAAGTGTTGTTTTGCATGCTATATTACAGTAAATCCTACTCCTTTATTATCCTTGTGACCAATAATCTGCATTGACACCTGGTCAGGCAAGCCATGATTTTAAAATGCTTATCCTTGGTTTCAAATCCCATCATGGCCTCATCCATTCCTACGTCAATAATGTCCAATGTGACCAATCCATTCAATTCAAAGTACAGTACTTTGTTTGCTTCCACTTGGACCAAACTTTTGGTTGTTTTACATAATATTTTATAATGTAGCTCAGTGTCACACCATGCATTATAGTGATACTCTGAAGCACCTCGGGATGGTTCATCATGTTAAAAATTTTAAATGACCTGCCTTACAGAAAAACAGTCAATTGCAAAAAAAACCCATTTTCTTTGCTGAAGCAGAGATAATGAGAACTGCAGATGCTGGAGAATCCAAGATAACAAAGTGTGGAGCTGGATGAACACAGCTGGCCAAGCAGCATCTTAGGAGCACAAAAGCTAACATTTCGGGCCCAGACCCTTCTTCAGAAAAGCTGAAGCTTCGCTGAAGCACCAAGTCACTAAGCATACCCTCCCATTGTAGAATCTAGTTGTATTTAGATGTTAATGCTGTTTCTCTTTTAGTGTGTTTTGAGGAACAAATTCCCCCTGTATTACAAACATTATTCAGCTTTAAAATACATCATGCATTGAGAGTGCTTTGGGAAGTGAGATTTTAAAAAGTACTCAGGGAACAGCAGGTTCTTTCTTAACATGTTATTAATTTTATTTTACTCTAATTTACATTTCAGACTTCACAACGAGGTGACATGCTTTGTTCACTGCTGTATTAATTGCTTTAGTTCCTGGTACACAAATGTCTGCCATTAATGTGTGTCTTCAAGGCCTGAAAAGTGGTAAATTCTTAATTTCTGATGGCCTCTAGTGGCAAGTAGCATTATTACCAACATTACTTTCAATGCCTGGACTTTGAGAGAATTTAAAGATAGATAATCCTCCAACATATGCTTGTGCCAATTGGAATTTAAGTCAAGCATATTTTTTTTTCCCTTTTGCAATTAGATTACCAAATCTACCTCAATGAGATAAGGTATCCCATAGTCCAAAAAACCTGCATGAGCACAAAAAAAATTAGTTTTCACTTCATTCTTCCTGCAATAATCTTCAGCCTGTGTCCCATTTTTCCCTAATTCACCAACCTTGAAACAACCATTGATTTTTTTTACCCAAGATTGTGAACCTTCTTTTAAAGCTACTGCCTCCCATTTCTGGTATTGGATCAGTAAATGATAGGGATATATCTTTTCCTTATATCTTACACTCTCCCCTAAATGTGAAACCTGTAACTGCACTAAATATTCTACATGGGACCTAAATACTCACTTGTATGATCACAGTGTACTTTCCTTATTGTTATGCTCAGCTTCTCTGCTTGAACAGTCAAAATCTCAGTGGCATTTATTTTCATTTGTCATTCTCCATGACTAGCTATTGTCAGTAAAGCTCCCTGTACGTGTAGGCTGTAAACCCGCTGTTCCTTCTCATGACGCCTCACTATCAAGAGAATGTGACCTTCTTCTGTTACATGAATAAATCTATCACTTCATTTCCTTTTAAAATCACTGAACTGTGTGGCTCACCTTTATACCTATTCCACCAACTTACCTAGGCTTCCCTGGAGCATACCCCCCTTTCAGACCTTGGCTACATCCATTCATTTGACATCTGCAAACTGCAATGCTCTTTTATTTGTGCCTGTGACCAGGTCATTTATATCACTGGAGTCCTAAAGAGCTAGAGGTGGGGCAGCAAAAGAGACTGGGAGAGATAGTAGGAACTGCAGATGCTGGAGAATCTGAGATAACAAGATGTAGAGCTGGATGAACAAAGCAGGCCAAGCAGCATCATAGGAGGGGAAGGCTGATGTTTTGGGGAAGGGTTTAGGCCCGAAATGTCAGCTTTACTGGTCCTCTGATGCTGCTTGGCCTGCTGTGTTCATCCAGCTCTACATCTTGTTATCTCAGATTCACCAGTATCTGCAGCTCCTACTATGTCTGCAATGCGTCATCACCCTTTAATACATGGGAGGTAATAGTTGAGTTTGGACATCTTGAGTAAAGTTTCTTCTAAAATTGAATTCTAATTGCACCATCCGCCATAACAGTATTCAAACCAGGCTGTCGGAACATTAGAGATAACAAGGTGTAGAGTTGGATGAACACAGCAGCCCAAGCAGCATCAGAAGAGCAGGAAAGCTGACGTTTTGGGCCTAGACCCTTCTTCGGAAATAAACATTCACTTTTTTAACTCCATTAGCTAGATAGCCAGTTTGTGATTGTACAGTGATGCCCAAACAACATGGTTTCAATTCCCCCACTGGCAGAGATCAACATGAACAACTTTCCTCCCCAACCTCTCCCTTTACCTGACACATGGTGGCCCTCAGGTTAAACCCACAACCAGTTGTTTTTCTCTCTCCCTCAACAGGCAGCAGCCTGATGGGAATACAACAGTTTTATCTTTTCAACTATCACCTCTCTAACTGTGACTGGAATTCTCCTGTGGACAATTACTTGGCTCCAACTCCTCATTAGCCTTTTGGGGCATTTAGCAACAATGAACAGACATGAGTTCCTAATGACATTTTAACACACCACTAAGCGAGGAAGCCATTGAAGGAAGAACCTAATAACCAGGTGAAATTGTCAGGAATCATGAAAGAAGATCAGTATTGTTTCTCCAAGTCCTTCAAGGAAAGTTAAAGGCTCATCAGCTGAAAGCCTTCCCTCTTACACTTGGTTTCAGTGCCCCCTGGTCTGCCCAATCTGACTACATTTAGTGAATATTTCCCACCCAGAGTCTTGAAGTGGTACTGGTCCCATTCATATGAGCTCTGACAATAATCCTCACTCTGTAGTGTCACCCTCTCCAGCCAGCTTCCTACTGAGAATTGAAAAGTGGTGTGTTAAAAATATTTTTCTTCCAGAGGTAGAAAAGATTAAGTTAAAATTTCCCAAATGGCAAACAAAGCTTCCAGTTACATTTAACAAATTAAAAATTGAAATGGCTGTGTTCATTGCAAAAGTCAACAAAGCAGAAACTATAATACTTAAAGGTGGCCTCAAACCTCTTTGATCCTAGCAAAATAAATTATACTTTCAAGCCTTCTGTCCTCCTCCTAGCTCTTTCAGGTTTTTTTTTATCTCCTCTGATGTCAGTAAAAAAAACCTCAAATCAGCATCAATTAAAATTTTGTGGCCCATAGCACTTGCACAATTTTTTTTTGCTGAACAGTTTATCTACATAGTGAACAAAGCCATAGACAATTGACTAATGAAGGTCAATAGCTTTTTTGGCTGCCTGTCAAAGAGCATCTGGTGAAATCATTCAAGATGTGTCTCTGCCAGAGATCAGGTATACAGAATAGTTGTCAGTCATGGGTCTGATTCCTGGGATCTATGCAGAAGATAAAAGCAACTGCTGGAGTGCTATCATCAATGTTGACTTCAATCCAATGGAAACATCAACTGGCAGGATGGCAGTGTGAACAGTCTTCAAAATAGCAATCTGCCAGGCATTGACTGCATTCTCTGGGCAGGATTTTGTCATGTAGGAAGGGTTCCAGAATGCAAAAAGCAGCAGTTTCTGGTGATTTGTGCTCAGTGAGCCTACAGCTCCCTTCCCAAACACTTTGAAGACCAGTTGAGCAAACAGCACTCTTCGGCTGACATGACTGATGGGATGGGAGCTGCCAGGGATAGATGTTGCACCACGACCAGGGAAGCAACTGGCAAAATTTAAACAGGACAGATGTCAGGCTGCTGATGCAAAGAATGGATGAAACCTGCCTGAGCCCCAAGAACTCAGCGATCAAGAACTAGCCTCTTCACTGGCAAATCTTGTCATGATCTGCTGAAAATCTGATAGCATCAACTGAACTGCACAACTGGAAAGCAGGTCTGCTCTTGGTGCAGGGTCCAAGCTGTGTCAATATTTCTCATATGGCTTGTTGCTAAATGCTGTTTCATTCAAGATGAGAAAAGCTGGGCACTGTACTCAGGCTTCAATGTTATTCACAGATCTTTACAGGGGGATAAAAATAACAGTGCTAGATTGTTGGGTGAAGTCAAAATTAGATTTAGTCTCAGACTCCTGCCTCATGATTAATCTGCTATGACAAGACTATCAGTGCTCATACATTGCAGGAGGCTTTTCTGACATGAATTGACTTTAGCTGAATATTTTTTATAATGTCACTGACCAATGTCATAGCCACCCAAGTGTGTTTTAAGATCCACTGCCTTACTCTAATCATGAGACAATGCGTTGATCATTTTGTTCCGTGTTTAAATAAGTTTATTAGATGAAATTGTACAAGACGCTCTACTATCAGTAAGTTCTCTGTGTCTAACACAATTTTGCTCATCATGATTGCAATTGTTTTGATATGTTGTTCTTTCTAAACAATAGCCCTTTCATGCCAACAAACAATAACAGCTGTATTTTTCATTTAGTACCCTTTCAAACATTAGGTTTAATAAAGACATGAGGAACAATTTTTTTTATTCAGAGTGTGGGTCGCGTGTGGAATGAACTTACTGAGGAAGTGGTGGATGTGGTTACAACATTTAAAAGGCATTCAGATAAGTACACTATCGGGATAGGTTTGGGGAGATACAGGCTGGGTGGGACTAGTTCAGTGTGGGAACAAAAACAGAAGTTGCTGGAAAAGCTCAGCAGGTCTGGCAGCATCTGTGAAGAAAAATCAGGGTTAATGTTTCGGGTCTGATGACCCTTCCTCGGTTCTGAGGAAAGGTAACCCAGGCCCGAAACATTTATTCTGATTTTTCTTCACAGATGCTGCCAGACCTGCTGAGCTTTTCCAGCAACTTCTGTTTTTGTTCTTGATTTACAGCATTCGCAGTTCTTTTGGTTTTTAGTGTAGTTTGGGACTATGTTTGGCATGGATCGGTTAGACTGAAGGGTCTGTTTTTGTGCTATATTACTCTTTAAAACACCTCTAACCATCAGATGAGCTTCAAGTCTTTGCAAATTGATTCAATCATACAGGATAAAAATAAAAAATTGCAAATGCTGGAAGTCTGAAACAAAGTCTATACAATATATAACAGCATACCCATGATATAACTTGTATTCAATATGAGATTACTGCCTTCAATGCCAGTCTTTGAAAACTGGTAAGGGATGAACAGGTCTCCCTTTTTGAAGCCATCCCACCAAAGTAGTCAATTATTTCACATGATGTATGCTGGGCTTCACCCGGCTGATGACTGTGAGGAGTGCTCCAACCATTGTGTAAAGCTGTGCTAGACCAAACTGTATCTGTCTGGATATAGGGCAAGGGTGTCCATCTACCTGACAGACAGTTATCTGATTGGATGTGTTTGTATTATTCCACAATAACTCTTTTGATGTTATTTCAGTAAAAATGCGAGTTGACCATTCTTGACTTCAATTTAATGAGACGAAATGAGAGACTAATCAGCTATCTGCAAATGAGATGAGACTGAACAAATAAGAACTAATGAAACCAATAAAAAGGTGCAAGTATTACAGGCATGTGCATGCAAATTGACAGCAAGCAGTATCTGATTATGGCAAGAATCTAAAGTCATAATTGTATGGGGTTCCTCTTGTCGTGCCCCTACCCATGGACCAAGAAACCTGGATTTAAATCCCACTTGCTCCAGAGGTGTGTAATAATATCTCTGAGCAGGTTGATTAGAAAAATAGGTTAAATTATAAAATTGCAATTGTATAAATCAATGGACAATCAATTTGAATGGTCAGAGAATGATCTCCTGTCTGCACTATTGACACTGGACTACTGATCAGAATGTGTATTAATCACACAAACATCAATTCTGTAACCAATTCTGAATAGGTGTCAGCTCAGTGTTTATTGTGGCTGCATGTATTCTGCTGTTTTAACTGACATTCTTTGTTGAAACATCTTAAATGCTTTACAACAGTTAAAAATCTGAAGCAAAAGTTAAGGGTTATCTTTTGACAAATGGGCGAAAGCATGCATTAAATGTTACCATGCTAAAATATGACAAACCCATTTGAAAGTCTGAATTTACCACACAGTTTTGTTCTGTATTGCTGATGACTGTGATTTAAACTTGCCCTTGCAGTGCTCATCTGGAAACTGGCAGGTTTACCATTCAAGTTCTGCCTCAATGCAATTTTATTTTATGTACATGAGCTCCCCTCACTAATGACCATTGAGGGTGTGAGCTGCTCTGATGGCTATGTGACGGTGCATTGCAGACTGAACTAAACGAGAACACACACATGATCTTAGATATGACACTGGAGGTCCAGGATGAAGAGGGCTAGCCTATACAGACAGGCATAGAAAGTGTCCTGTAATCAACCTTTTGTTCTTCTCTCTGACAGCAACACGTGCCAACGCTGCATCCCACCTCATATCCTACATTTGTTCCTCCATCAGATTTAAAGAGGCTCTGAGCAAGATGTTAATGATCAATCACCCCTTTTCTCTTGGTGACATCTACAAGAAGCCCATCAAGTTAGAAAGGCACAGTGCTTTTTATTGGTGTACCTCTCCTCCAGACAAAGTTCAAGGTCAAATGTTGCTCAAGCATTGGGGAAGCCTCGATGGAAACTCTCCAGAAACACTCCTGGTGCATTTCTGTCCAACTGAAGCACTGAGTCACTTTAAATGGTGAGTAGCATAGAAATATAGAAACCAAGGGCAGGAGTAGGCATTTCAGACTTTTAAGCTTGATCTGCCATTCAATATGATCATGGCTGATCCTTTATCTCAACCCTATATTCCTAATTTCTCTCCAAACATGTGATGTCTTCCATACCAAAAAAAAATTGTACAATCCTTTCTTGAACATTTTCAGTCACGGCCTACTGTGGCAGAATATTCCACAGGTTGATCACCGTCTGAAAGAAAATGTTGCTTCCTCACCTCAGTCCTAAATAGCCTACTGCCTATCCTGAGACTGTAACTCCAAGTTCTAGACTCCCCCCAACCAAAGGAAACATCCTCCCTGTATTGAGCATTACATCCTCCCTTCATACAAATTCAAGATGGTGGCGCAGTAGCTGTACAAAGCCTGGGGCTCATTCTCTCTCAGCTGCTTTCTTTCTCTTTTTCCCCTTTTCGTCTTTTTACTTCTGCTGTTTTTTTTTCCTTATTTTCTTTTCATTTTGTTTTCTTTAAAGCCTGGGGAGCGGAGGAGGAGGCCTCTGGCGGCAGCAACACCAGCCCGGGTCAAATGCGCCTCGGGTTCTTCAGGCAAGTGAGGAGCAGCTTCTGGGCTGACTCCCCCGGCCTGGACTCGCAGGCTCGGTCGAGGCTCCAGGACCATAGCTAGGCCCAGGAATCTGGAGGAGTGGAGGGATGAGCGAAAGAGACCAGCGGCGGTGTCTGGAGGAGCGTCAGAGGGGGAGCAGGAGGTACTGAACCTCCCCGGGCTCTTTGGTCCATCTCAGACAAAGCCGTTGTGGGAGACGTGGCAGCAGAGGCCCTTAACTGAAAGCCCAGAGCCCATTACAGAAACTCCAGACAATGTCAAGCAGCAACTGGAGGGCGGCAGAAGAGGAAGAAGAAAACAGAAAGAGAAACTCTGTTGCAGCAAAATCTTGTGTTAGGAGAGTGATGACACTATAACACACAAAGAAACACTTTTCACCAAGCTTTTACATACATGTGACACCAAATCTGAATCTAATCTGCTGTCTGGCCCCGTTAGAACTTTTATACATTGCAGCCTCTC